>NW_008341810.1:5341589-5380708 GCF_000622305.1 Nannospalax galili | reverse complement strand
GGATGGAAGGGTGAATGAGGCTTAGGGAGTCCCGGTGCGGAGAGCTGCGCTTTATCGAGATGTTCATTTTTTAAAAAAGGTATAACCATATATTATCAAGAAGAAAAATTATATCAAGTTATAATAATTAAATACAATTACTGTAATTAGCCTGGCAAGAATTTGTATTTCAGAATAATGCCAAAACATTGTAAAACATCCTTTTTAGTTCAAGCACACATTTGCTACAACAGGGATCAAAAGAATTTGAACCAAGTCCATGTAACATGAACACAAAACTCTGTTTTGGCATGGGTTTGGTAAGGACAAACAATAGGGGTTATTGGGAGGCTAAACATATCAATCAGTCATTTACACGTGAAATCCTTTTTATTTCCAGAATGTGTCCAGTTCCCTAAGCACACCCCCTGCCTCCCTTGAAGGATTGGACTGCGCTGAGTGTGTCGCTCAGAAGCTGTGTTTTGTGATAGGAAGAGGAAGTTCTGGAAAATCAATTAAGAACTCAAAGTAACTTAATCTTGTTGATTGTTCTTTTGTATGAGGCACACCCATGAGGTGCACAGCGAGCAGCTCCTGGAAAAGAACTGACTTGAGGGCCAAGCCCCTATGATTCAAGGGGAGGGGAGAATCCAATGTTTGGGGAATTTTGACCATTGAATGTTGATCTCAAGGTCTCTAAAGTCAAGGCAACAATTTCTTGTTGGTAAGAGCCATCTGTAGGACATGCCTGATTAACATAGTGCTGGGATGAGGGGGTGAAAAGATTTTCATGATGACAGGGTTCTTACCAATCGGTTTCATGCACTTGAGAAACCTGTGACTTTAAAACAGACTGTGCAGTCTAAACACAGGCGAGAGTGTGGAAGACAAGCTAGTCCAGATGATAACAGATGGTGAGGGACGCAGAAAGCTGGGACACGGAAGCCTCTAACTAAGACACACCCACCCAGGAGGATGATAAAGAGTAAACCCTGGCATGAAGGACTGCAGCATCCTGAAACAGACAAACACAAAGGAAAGCTGCATTGTGTTTCCAGTTGCCCCGTAGCCCCCTTGGATCTCAGCACAGGGGATCAGAATATTTTGCTTTAAACAAAGCATATGTCTCTTTGTGCATAAAAGTTGAAGTAGGATATTTGGGATAATGAACAGTCTGCTTTCTTAAGGATTCTTTCATTCCTTTAAAGTTTCTTGGGCATTTTCACATATACAAATTGATTTTATTGTTACAGCTCACTCTGAAATAGGCATGATTGGTCCACTTTCTCTGGGTAGGGAAACAGAGGACTGGAAAACTGAAGTGCTGGCCCAATGGTAGCCAATCCCCGAAGGCTAGCCTCTTAGTCTGAGCCCAGTGCATTTCAAGAACGCTCTGGGCTCTGATTGATCAGCTGTGAAAGGACAAATGCAGTTTCATTACAGGTAGATTGAATAGAGATGCTGTAAGGAAATAGCTGTTTAGGAGGGATGAGCAAGAAGTTTGTGGAGAACAAACACAGATGTCCAGGCCCTCAGAGAAAGTTAGCATCCCAAGGACTGAAACCATGGTTGGTGGTTCATTGAATGTTGGAGCTGGGGAGGTTGGGTTGTCTCAACTGCAGCTCAGGAGTTAGGCAGGTGGTATCGGGTGAGGCTGCTAAAGAGTAGAGGCTGTGGGAAAGACACACCCAGCCTCCTCCTCCCTAGACACTCAGTTATCCAGTAAGGCCAACCACTGGCCATACCAGGTCAAGTCCATGTACAGGGGTATCTCCTGTTGAGAGCCGAGTGATGGAGCACAAATCCAGAAGGGGTTGGGGGAGGAGCCGAAGACTGACAACTGCTAGCTGTAGCATCCCAATCTTCATAACATAATATGAGGCAAATGTCTAATTCTAATATTAACGTTAACATAATTTTAAAGGCTCAGCCCATAATCTGTTACTTGAAGTTCTCTGGGTCCAATGTATTCTAGAATTCAGAATATTCTTTTAATTGTAGAAAGATACTAACAATGTATAGCAGGATACATGAACATTATGTAATATAATGCTACACAGCGCATGCAGTGGAACCCTAAAGTAAGACCCATCATATTTCTGTGACAAAATGTATGAACAGTTACTTGGAAATAAATACAAACTATAAATAACTTCTCATTAGTTCAGGGCAGTGTTTGCTACCACATGAATTTTCATGCTGAGCTTTTCCCCCTAAACTGGATTTCAGAGATTTTAGGACTTTTGGAATTGTGGGTAAGGGAGAATTGGCCACTAGTTTAATTTTCTAGGACTTTGTGGCTTTCTGCAGTCATCATTGTGAGCACCGGTTGTCTGTATAGTTTCTTTTATTACCAAGTTTTACATATATGTGCATGTTTGTGCCACATATGTGCATATTCTCTGGATTCTATAAAAATGGGAATTTATCTTATAAAGTTCCATAAATTATGAGCTGAAAGATAAAAGAGCACAGCCATTCACTTTTAACAAGACTTTGTCCTGGAAATGAGTCACAGAGGGTTCTTTTAAATAGCCAAGCTTCCGGGTGGTTACACTTTGGCTTTGTTAACAGAAGGGTGGTGGGATATATACGTTTCCTGATCGGCTGTGAAAATGGTGTAAAGGAAACCCTGAAGGTTGAGAAGACATCCAGTCTCTGTCCTCTGAAGACCTGCTCCTTTCTGGAATGCCCAGTTGTAGTAGAGGGAGGCATAGCTTCTCGGAAGTCAGTGGAGACCTTTGGTAGCAATTTTGCTGGCAGGTCTTCTTGGTCTCTAAAGCTCTGAAAACTCCAGTTCTCAGAACGACTTAACAGGAAGCCTCACCCAGTAACAGAGGAAGCTGAGGAAGGAAGGAAAGATAGCAGTGCTGGGGGAGGGGCGGCAGAGTAAACAATGAGTGAAGTCATAGCCTTCAGATGCTGCTACTGGTCAGGGACACACCCCACTTATGTGCCCCACTGGTCCACAGACTCAGCTAGGCAGACTCTCCTGCGGGCCTTCATCACTCCTTTGCCAGGTTGACTCAAATGTCCTCAGCGTCCCCATCTCTGGAGGCTTCATGCCCCTGCTCCTCGTCCCCTCCAGTATTTCTACCCAGCTATCACATCCTCCATGACCTTCAAAAATCAATGATCACTCCTCTCCAAGGAGGTGACTGCTGCCATCTTTCCATTCCATCAGCCCACAAACTGCCTTACACTGCCCTCAGGAAATCCACCCTATTTTACCTTGTGTGAGAGGAATCATTTTATTCCCTCTACAAACTTAAATGTCTTATTCATTTACTAATTTAAAAAAATATATATTTTATTTACTATTTTTGTTTTATGTGTATGAGTGTATTGCCTGCATGTGTGTCAGCACACCCGTGTAGTGCAATGCCTGTGGAGGTCAGAAGAATTGAATTACCTGGACCTGGAGTTACAGACAATTATTAGCCTCCAACTGGGTAGTGGGAATCAAACCCGGGCCCTCTGTAAAAGCACTCAGTGTCCTCTGTAAGAGCACTCAGTGTCCTCTGTAAGAGCACTCAGTGCTCTTAATCCCTGAGCTATCTCTCCAGCCCCCTAATTCACTAATTTTTTTTTCATTAACCAACCCCTTATTTAAAAACCTATTCTGTGTACAGTGCTAGGTTGGGGATTTGAAGATAAGAGAATTACTGCATTCTGGAGCTTACAGCCCAGTGCAAGAAAACAGGCACCATCCAAGCAGGGCAGTCTGAGAACAGAGAAGAGGGGCATATCTCCCATTTTGGGTGTCTGCTGGCTGAAGGTGGTCAGGGAAGGTGGAAACCTCAAAGTCAAGTGGGAAGCAGATGAATGTACGGTGGGTGAAAGCTGTTCCCGGCAGAAAGAATGGCATGGCAGAGCGCCAGAAACTTGACAAGAAGACAGTGTTCCAAGAACAGCATATAATTGAACATGGCTAGCAGATAGAAGTCAAGCAAGAGAGTGTTCTGGAGAAAAGATTGGGGGAAGGGGAACCAGACAGTGAACAGAGTCCTGCTCATCAAGGGTTTTAAGAACCTTGCTAAGGAATTCAGACAATTTGACCCAAGGTGCCCAAGTGGCCTGTGCAGATGAAACTTTCCTTTAAGCCCCACGCATCTTGGTATGAGTCCTCACAAAGCAGATTCTGAGACAGTTACAAATGCAGGTTCATTTGGAGGTGATCCTATAAAGCACTGTCAAGGAAGTGCTTACTAAGATTTGGGTGAATGTCCCCCACATGTAGAACTTTGGCTCCCAGAACGGTGTTACTAGCAAGGTGCCAGAAGGTGCTCTACCCTTTAAGAGGTAGAGCCTAATGGGAGGTCCTTAGGACACTGGAGATGTAGATTGTGAAGCCCTGTCCTTTTCTTCTCTGGTTTGGATGTCTCTCTGTCATATTCTGCCATTGGCATCTGAAAATTTCATTAGAGAGCCCAAACAATTGAGCTGCCCAGTCTTGGACTCTACCCTCCAAAATGCTGAGCTAAATAAGCCTTCTTTTCTTCACAGGAGCCTGTGTTAGGCAAACATGGCTAACATAACAGGAGGTATGTCTGGAGGTGGGTCAGGACCAGGAAGTTTGGCAGTACAGGACACACTGATAAACAGGTTATAACCGTGAGCAGCTTGTGTGAGCCCTCTGGAAAACTGTAGAACATGTTTTAGAGTCATTCCACCCCAGGATCAAAAAGGCTGAGTTTCCACCCACCAGCTCCTCTCAGCTTTCACTTGAGGGCCCCTCACTGTGGCCTGCTCTGTGTGGGGCATGCAGGAAAAAACCCTTCAGGCAGACAGCCATAGGTACTTGAAGAAGCCTTGGCTGGTGATAGGGATGTGGGCAGGATGCAAGCATCTGCTACATCCGGTTCTGTAGACAGAATAATGTGGGAAAACATGGAGAGTTTTGGACCTTCACTATTGTTATGAGTCAGGGCAGGAAAGACATGGTGGTACATTTAAGGGGGTGACTGAAGAGAATTTGATCAAGGGAAGATTCCCAGAGGTGTGGGCAGGCTGAGGGAGCCATGAGCAAGTGGGACTGCCCCAGAGTTAGCCTCAGTGAGAAGTAAGTGAGTGCTGTTACATTTGAAGAGGCGAAGAGGAGGGCGGGAGCCTGGCCTCCTCCCTCCTCTGGTGCGGTAACTCTGAGGTGCTCTGTTTCGCAAAGCCCCAAGCTGAGCGGCTCATCAGTGTACATTCATGCTAACCAGCACCTTTTCCTGACCCACTTCCCTACTCCCCTACACAGCATTTCTCAGGCTCACCTCCCCATTAACTTACTTGGTGGACTAGGGTGAGAGCTGGAGTCAAGGCGAAGAGGTTGCACAACAGGAGTGTCACTTAGGTAGAAAACTGCTGCCCTGCCAAATTCCAGCTTGTGTGGCAGGAAGCTGAAGGCAGAAACACTGTGTGCCTTTTCATGTCCAGTTCCTCAGCCATGGGAACTAAGAGTCAGAGGACAAGGAAGCCCCAGGACATGCCTGGCCCAAGAGAAGCATCTCCCAGGGTACAGAGCGGGGAGAGATGTGGAGAGCACAGACAGTTGGCAGCATCTTTTTTTTTCTCACACCAAAGTGTGGCTTTTGTTTTTGTTGTTGTTGTTTTGAGAGGGGGGGCTTTCTGTAGCCTGGAACTCAACATGTAGACTAGGCTGGCTTCAATCTCACAAGGGCTGCTTGCCTCTGCCTCCCAAGTGCTGGGATTAAAAGTGTGCACGACTACAGCTGGTTCCTAGAGTGTGGCTTTTTAATCTACCCTGTCCAGACAGGTGTCTATACTGCCAGAAAACCCATAACTTGCTGATAAGGCACCAAGTTACATAGCAGAACCTTCTGTCTGTGAGCGCCTTACATTTAGACTCCCTCTTCAATGATCCTCTTGTCCACTGACCTCAAAATAACTGATCAGCAGACAGAGATGGTGATGATACCCATTCTCCACTGAGCCAGGACCCAAACCTTATCTATCTTTGCAATCAAAGTCAATGTTCACTTCAGTACATCATGTCTTCCAAACAAAGAGGAAGTAATTGCTTCTTGGCAATGAACAAATTATTCAATTTACTCTGACATCTTTATAATAGTTCAGTTGGTCCTTGGATTCAGTAATCAAATGCTTGATTTCTGCAGATGACTTTTAGGTTTAAATTTCTTAATTTCACAATAATCTGATTTACTATGAAGCTTTAGATGTGACTAAGGTAAGAATATGAAATCTCCTTAACTGGAAATTCATGTAGCTCTTCACAGACAGAAAGAAGCTGATGGAAGTAAAATAGTTGAATTCCTACTATGTGCATGTGATAGTACTTCACAGACAGATCAGGGTCCAGAGAGAGGAGTAACTTGCTCATGCTTATACAGTCAGGTAGGATGGAGCCAGGAATGCCATCTATGTCTCACCGACTCCCAAGTGTCACAATCTTTTGCTTCAATAACTGTTTCTGAGTATTGCTTTAGTTTTTAGAAACACAACAAACAAGGATCAGCACCTCAGAGGCATCATTCTGGGGACTTGAGTGGTGGTGTGGGGATGCTTCTTGCAGAGACGTGCATGTCTGCCTCACTGTCACCAGTGACTGAGAGCCTGGACTCTGGGGTCAGGCCACCTGGCATCAGCCTCTGGCTGGAGAGCACTTTGCTGTGTAACCTTGGGAAAGTTGATGAATCCCTGTGCCTCGGTTTCTTCATCACCAAGTTATAGTGATTAACCATTATCTCTAGGCTATAATGAACTGTGATCATTTTATTAGTCGGCATTGTTCTGACCACCCAATCAGATATTCTGTATATAAATGCCTTCAATCCATTGCCTGGCCTACAGAATACAGGGGTTCACCTGGAGAAGCCAAGAATTTGGGAAGGGTGGGAGGGAGGGAGAGAGAGAGGAGAGGAGAGGAGAGGAGAAGAGAGAGAGAGAGAGAGAGAGAGAGAGAGAGAGAGAGAGAGAGATTGAACACAAGAAGGGCTGTGTGCTTTCATGTCCTGGGTAAATGATGCCACATGTGGATAACACAGAATGACTGGCCAAGCAAGTGGCACGTTGAGGGGTGGGAGTTCTCATCAGAAACATATTTTGCTCTGTGGTTTCTCTGAGCCATTTTTGTCTTTGCCAAATGACCCCCTTGGGAAAATGAGGAAGCTCAATATATATATAAATAGCCAAGGTTTGAGAGAGGAAGTGAGAGGTTTCCCTAGAGAGGGCGAGCCAGGAGTCTTGGAGCTCAGTGTGAGACCAGCATCAGACAATGGATGGCTTTAAGGCACTCCAGTCGTGAAAGAACTTCCTCCCTCCTGGGCAGAAGATAGTGTCTTGGTGGCAGGTGGTGGCTCTGGAATCTTGGGTCATATTGAACTGAGTTTGTCTGAAACAGGGTGGTTATGGCCTCACTCCTAACTCAGTGATGTGAACTGTGGGTCCCCAAGCTCTCTCCTGAGAGAAGCCTGTCAAGCAACAGCCCCACACCCTCTGGGGATATGATAGGGAAAAGGAAGAGAAAGACAGTCCCTCTGTACTGGGATTTAGAGTGCTGTGAAGGGTGTCCAATCTCTCTCTCTCTCTCTCTCTCCCTCTCCCCACTCTCTCCCTCCCCCCCCCACATTCTCTCTTTCTTACTCTCACACACACTCACTCTCTCTGACCCTCCCCCCACCCCACCCCTACCCCCCACTACTCTCACAGTCACTGATTCTCTTCCTCACACCCACTCTCACTCACTGGCTGGTCACTGGTGTCCTGTTCATTTCTGAGGCCTGTTATAGAGCTGTGATCTGGGTGGCTTAGAACAGTAGCAATGGATTCCCTCGCAGTTCTGGAAGACAGGAGTTCAGAACCACATTGCTGGCAGCCGGTCTCTCTGCAGACTCTCAGGACAATCTTCCTTCCTCTCTCCCTAGCTTCTGGCTTTCATGGGCAATCTTTGTGGATCCCTGGCTTGAAGCTGCACAACTCATTCTCTACCTCTGTCGTCACAGGCCTCTTTCCTCCATGACGGAGTCTATATTGTGTCTTCATATGATCTTCTAAAAGGATACCAGGTCTTGGGTTTAGGCCAAATCTAATCCTGTGTGACCTCACCTTATCTATCTGAATCTGCAAAGACTGTATTTCCAAGTAAGGACACCTGCAGAGGTGGACACGAATTTGGTGGGAAGGATGCTATTGAACTCTGTACAGGTGACCTTTTTATGCCAGGCACCCTGCCGGCCTGGAAACAAAGATGAGTAAGACCCTGATAGTCTCAGAATTTCCTGCAGAGATTCATATGAGTGAATTATGTGATTCCATGAGCTAAATATGTGCTAATAACATACACCGATTCAGCATTTACTAATGCTTGGCACTATTTTAATAAGTGTACACATAATTCTCACAGCAACCCTAAGGGGTGGATGCTAGTTTCATCATCCCCACTTCACAGGTGGGGAGACTGAGAAACATGCTATGGGTCCCAGAGCTCCATCTTTGGCAGCAGAAGTCAGGGCCTGTCTCTCTGAGGACCTGGCATCCAAGGAGAGGCTGGATCAGCAGAGAGCAACTGCGGGAAAGCTGGGGGCATGTGGGGTGAAGACAAGGGTTCCAGGCAGAAGCAAAGGCCTATGCCAAGGCCCTGAGTCAGGCTTTAAAAAGATGAAAGCACTGAGCTCAGGGAAGGCTGCTGGGAGCCAGGTGAGGTCAGAGAAGGAGGGCCCTCCACCCATGCTGAGGACTTTGGATTCGATACTTTTAACTTCTCAGCCTTGTAAGCTGTGACATCTGGGATCTGATGCCTTTTTTCTGGGATCTCTCTGGCTTTGCATGGAGGGTTGGCCGGAGAGTAGATGTGGTGTGGTCAGTGGGTGTGGGCAGAGCTGGGATACAAGAGAATGGAATCAGGGTGTTGTTGGTGGCACTTGCTGTTGGATGCAAAGGGCCGAAGGGAAAGAGTTGTCACTCGCCTTGGGCCTGAGTGACTACATGGATGAGGATGCCCTATAGGACATGTAGAAGATGCGGGTGGGCAGGAGGAAGGCTGTGTTTGGTGTGTGTTTGGCATCCAGTGGTTTCTGAAGCCATCGTTTGAATCCTGGCAAGGCAGCTTAAGGTAAGAGTCCTGCCTATCACTGCCATATGGGACCACAGGATCCTGGTTCCCAGACCTAGCTGCCCAGTAGAAAACCCTATGCAGCCTGCTCATAGTAAGCATTCCTGGGCCTTGTCTCAGAACCCTGAGCAGCGTCCACCCTGCTGTTTTAATAGAACTTGTGTGGAGTAGTACTAGCTCAGGTTTCCTAGGCAATTCCTGTGTCAACTGTTTGCCTCATTTTTCTTTTAATCTCATAAGAATTCTGTGAGATAGGTACATCTCCAGTTATAGATGAAAGTGCTAAGGCACAGAGCAGCTGGGGGGCCTACTAGAGTCTAGAAGTCAGTGCTGGCCTCTGAGAAGAGATCGTGGCCTACCATTGGAAGCCCAAAGAGATACCACGAGCCTCTAGGCTGCCTTTCCTGCCTTCTTCCACCCTGGGACTTCGTCTCCTTACGCTGAGGGCTTCCTTCAGTATGGCCACCTTCCATTTCTTGACCTCCATCCGTTTACCTTGTTTCAGCTATACGTCCATCTCTCTTTGAATAAATATTTAAGTTGACTTTAAATTTTTCCTTCTTCAACCTTTCTAAATAAAATAAATCTTGCTTTCTGACTGTGTCTGTACTTCCCATATATTTGAGAGTTTCATGTATGGTGCCCAGGATGAGTGTGGGGAATGTGGGGCTGGCAAAGAGCTGATGGGTAGTAGACAAAGGGAATGCCCCAAATTTGCTGGGCCACCTGGCCTCAGCTCTGTGGCCCTCCTGGGCCTGGTTTTCAGGACATGGCCACCTTTAGGGAAACCAGGTTTTTTCTGCTTGGTGTCACTGCCCTTTAGCCAAAGTCTACCTTCCTCCCTCAGTCAGAGCGTTGTTCCATCCCAGATACCCCTATTGGCTATCACAAGTGATGAACCTTTTAATAACAGGAAAACACAGCTAGCTACTTGTTTTAAAAAATTCTTCTTTTGCTTCCTTCTCCTTAGGAGTTGGTTGGATTTGGGCCTTGAGAGACAAGTTCACTGAATGAGGAATTGAAAACACTATGTCAGCCTGCCTACTTCATTTCCAGAAAACTCCATCTTTCCTGTCTTAATTCTTTCCATCTTCCTGCTGCTTATAATTTAGTTGGAGCTGAGCAGGGAAGCAAAGAGAAAGATCTATGTTCAGAGGAGCTGTACAATTCAACATGAGAAGGACACCTCTACCTTCTCTCCCCAGCCATCCTCTCTCCTCCCTGTTCTGCCAGAACCCACCAGCTTGCCAAAAGCCACCCAGGAACAGACTTCCTCTCTAATCTGTTGCATCTGTTCACCCATCCTACTCCCTGCTAATCCTCCAAGCACACTGTTTGCCACAAATGGGCAAGAGACAACTGGGGCGAGACCATAGGGCAGGTTTGTGGCTCCAGCCACTACCATGTGTTTGTTTCTTTCTCATGGGCAGGGAGACGGCCACCTTCATCCTACCAGCAGAGTGACACTTAAGAACTCGTTAGTCACAGAGTCAGTTCCAAATTCCCAGTTCATACAGCCAAGCCTTTGTCATTTATCCATTTGCGCACATCAATTTTACGCCCGTGACTTGGTTATATTTATCTGGGAATGGTTCGGATTCAAGCCATGGGAAAGTCAGGAACCTTGCATGGTATTTATGGTTCAGTAATTGCCTTACTGTGGGGCCCAGGCTCAGGAGCCTGTCTTTCTCCATTTTAAAAGCTCAAATCTTCATGTGTGCAAAAGCTGTCTGTCAGGTGTGTCAGAATCTGCTCTTATAAGCACTGATTTATTTTCTTTTCCCTTTTCCTTTTTAATTGTTCTCTAGAGGCTCCACACCCAAGGAACACGCATAAAGAATTTAATACTAATCTTCCATAGATTAAATGTGCATCTCCTCAGCCCCAGTCCATAAATTGTTGCCCAGTGTCCCAAAGTAATGGCACTTAGAAGTGGTTCCCTTGCTAGGTAATTAGCTGATGAGTCTGGAACCCTCATGAGTGGAATGACTGTCCTTGTAAGGAGAAGAGATACCAGGGCTGCTGCTGTCTGCCATGTGAGGGCACAATGGCAAGCCTGTCTTCTGGGAGCCAGAAAGATACTTCACCAAAACCAAGTCAGCTAGCACCTTGATCGTGCATTTTTCCGCCTCCAGAACTGTGGGAAATAAGCCAGTTTAGGATATTATGTGCTATCAGCCCAAGCTGACTAAAACGTTATCCCTGCACTGTTTCCATTTTTCATTTTTCCTTTAGCAACAAGGATTACAACTCCCTTTCATTTTTTCCATCTAAACAGAGTGAACTGATAGATCATAGTAACTTTTACATGGCATTTTCCTGCTCACATATGAGTTTGAATCTCTTACTACATATGCTGTGCCTAAGAACTTGCTTTTCAGATCCTTGGATCAGTTTTCTGCTGAGTTGTTTATGGCTGTGTTATTTGTTTTGTAGAAATTTCTCATGTTATAGCCATTTGCTCTCTGCCTGATCTCTAGCTGGTAGTCTTTCCCTGCCCCTTAATCTAGTTATCTGTTAATTTAGTGTCTTCATATGCTCCTGATGCTATAACAAAAAACTCTAGACTGAGTTTATAAATATCTGAAAGCTATTGCTCACTGGTTTGGAAATTGAGAAGTCCAAGATCAAGCTGCAGGCAAATTCAGCATCTGGCAAGGGCCTGATCCTCACAGAAGCTTCCTTCTGTACCTTACAAAGTGGAAGCCGTGAGATCACTCTTCTAGGCCTCTTTATAAAGGCACCAATCCCACTCGCAAGGGCCTCATGCTCATGATCCAGTCATTTTCTAAAGGATCTATCTCTTTTTAAGCAAATTTTTATTTATTTTTGTGTGTATGAATATTTTGCCTACATGTATATAAGTGTACCACATGTGTGCAATGTCCGAGGAGGCCAGAAGAGGGTGTTGGATCCCCTGAAACTGGAGTTAAGACGGTTGTGAGCTGCCATGTGGATTCTGGGAAACAAACCCCAGAGTCCTCTACAAGAGCTACCAGTGCTCTTAACCACTGAGCCATTTCTTTAGTCCAAAAGGCCTGTCTCTTAATGGCATCTCCCTAGGGGTTAGATTTCAACATGTGAATTTGGTGGAGGGCTCATACATTAAGATCATAGAACTTAATTTCTCTATAAAATGTTTTTCATTTTTACCTGGTCAAATATGTGAATTTGTCCTTTAACAGTTTCCAAATTAAAATGCCTTTACCACCTTTAATTTTGTATGTGGTATTCTAGTGTTATTGGACTATATGACCAGTCATTCTACCATTCTAAGTTATTACCTAACCCTTCCCCAGTGAACTAGAAATGTTTTTGTTTTGTTTTGTTTTGTCACAAGGTCCCACTATGTTGCCTGGGCTGGCCTTGAACTTGTGAGCTCTGGTGTCTGTCCCATGTCAGCCTCCCAAGTAGCTGAAATTGCAGTCATAAGCCATGGTGTACCTGGCTTGAAAAAAAAATCACTTTTTGAAAAGAGCTTAAATTTAGACCTCAGGGAAATGCAAAACGTAACTACAGTGAGACACAATCTTAACCCAGGCCTAATAACTATCACCAGGGGCTGGAGAGATGATTCAGCAGTAAAGAATACTGATTGCTCTTGCAGAGGACCCAGGTTTGAATCCCAGCACCCACATAGCTAATAACCATCTGTAACTTCAGTTCCAAGGGATTCAATACCCTCTTCTGTCCTCTGTGGATGTTGTACAACATGGTGCACTTGTGTACATGCAGGCAATACATTCATACACATAAAATAAAAATGAATTAATAAATAAAAATTTTAATCTAAAAATAGAATTGACATAAGAATCACTGCACTACTCCTGGATATATACCTCAAGGAATCAAAGCCAGCATATAATCTCTTTATTGTAATACTTTTCACAGCCTCAATGTACATCAACAGATGAATGGATAAGGAAAATGGGTATGTATTTACAATGGAATAATATTCAGCCATTAAAAATAATGAAATTAAGTCAGTTGCAGGGCAATGGGTGGAACTAGACATCATAATGTTAGATGACATAAGCCAATCCCAGAAAGATAAATATCACATTTCTTTCTTATGCAGAATCTAGATTTTTTTTAAAATTAAAAAAAAAAAGATTTGAAAGCAGATGGGGGACTCTTTGGAAAGAGAAAGGGGACAAGTGGGAGGGGGAGGAGAGGGTAATGGGTAGGGTAAGATCAAAATACATGATATGTTTGCATGAGAGTGTCATAGTGAAAACCATCATCCTGTACAATGAATATACATCAAGAAAAATTCACACAAAAGCAGCTTCATTGAGGAATAATTTATGTGCCATAGAAGTTATAAGGCATTCTTTGTTAAGTGACATCAGTAAGTTGATCATCTTGTGGCTGTTTTGGCAATCTAGTTTTGGAACATTCCCATCACCTCCAGAAGTTCCCTTCTGCCTTATTACCCTCCAAATTACCACCAGTTTGCTTTCTGAGTCTGTAAATTTGCCTTTTCGAGATAGGAGAAATCACTTTTTTCTGACTTGAAACTATATACATATTATTTTGGTATGTTCATAATTCCCTACTTTGTTTCATACATTCATCTGTCCTTTAGCCTAAGAGAACTATGAACACAGAATACGAAGAATTTTTTAAAAGAAATTTAAATCTTAAAAGATGCTCAGCCAGGCATGGTGGCACATGCCTTTAATCCCAGCACTCGGGAGGCAGAGGTAGATGTATCTCCATATCTCTGTGAGATCAGTGCCAGCCAGTCTACAGTCGGTTCCAGGCCAGCTGGGGCTGCCAGGAGACTGTCAATTTTTAAAAAAAAAAAAAAAAAAAAAAAAAAATACAAGTAAAAAGTAAAGTATGCTGAAAATGTTTTGTGCCTCTTGAATTGCCAGTAATCCCAAAGCTCTGTATTATACTCCATCGATGAGACTATGAGTGAAGATGTTCTTATTCATTGCTGATAAAACCATTACCCTTTGGGATGACCCCCCCATGTAGGGAATCAGGCAAAAGTTCAAATGCATATGCCCAACAGTCGTACTTTTGGGAAATGATTCTCTAGATGTGTTTCTTCAGGAACACTGCTTGTATTGACAAAGTATCAAAAGCAACCTCAATATTCAGTAGTAGGGGACTAAATTCTGGTCACTTGATCAAGTGGAAACCTGAGCAGACACATCATAAATGACAAGAAAGCTCTGTGTGCACTTCCAAATATCTTAGAGATTTAAGCAGAAGTAAGATTAAGTATGTGACTATTCCATTGTTTGTATAAAACTGTACAGAAAAAAAAAATCTCAATACTTCTGTGCAGAAAGATCTTCTGGAAAGATCTTCTGGTAGGGGATGAAACAGAACTGAGCAGATATGAGGCATCGATGGGAGGAAGGTTTTTACTATATATATTTTCTTTAAATTTAATTTCCTGTTATATTTTAGCTATTAAAAACTCTCAGTTATTTTGGGCACTCTTACTTCTTTGTTTTAGAAACAATTTTATCTAATTCTCATCTTCCCCAAACTGCTAGAATTCCATTAGTAATTGCATCACATTTATTTCTTAACTTTGGTTAAATAGACTTTTATATTATAGTCACAACTAAGGCTGAAATATTTTTCCTGCCTGTTAAGATCTTGGTTTAGATCTTTGATAAGATGGTATAACTTCCTGTCCTTCATGTTAAACGTATTTCTAATAAAATGTTGTCTATATTGTAAGTGAAATATGTTTCCCACTCTCTTTTCCAAGTGCTGACTGCCAGAGGAGCAACCCTATTCAGTTCCTTAATTAATTTCTATGGCATTTATAAACTTATCTTGTTTTTAAGGCATATGTCACATCATCAGTATAGACAGGCTCTTTCAATATTTAGACCTATTATTTCATATTCTTGTCTCAATGAATTTGTTAGATCCTGAAGACCGTTATTAAATGATAATAATTATGACTTTATCTTCAAGTTCCTTGTTTAAATGGAAGTGGTTTTAGCATTTTTCTACGTAGGTTAATATTAGGCTGAGCAAACTGTGGCTTTATATATTTAAAAGAGTTTAACACTGATGATTTCATATAAGTCAGTATGAATGCTTGTTTCTGGCTTCCATAACTATTTCCTAACTTTTTGTACTTGAAATGACTTCAAATGTATGGCTGTAGGATTGTGATAGATTGTCACCTTGGTAACCCCAAACTGTATTATCAAGTGTTCCCTACCCCTGTGCAGTTCTCTCCCACACTGACTTGCCACATGCATGTGACCTCTGCCAAATGGACCTGGGCAAGCATGATGCAATTAGAACTTGATAAACGCAATAGAATTTGTCCTCTTGGAAGATCCCCCAGCCCCTGAATCTGGTACAGTTCTGTAATAAAGTATGGCTGGTCTATGAATGAAGAGAAGCTGTTTTGGTCCTAGTACATTACATAAGTGACTCTAACACCATGTAGAACAGAACTACTCAACTGAGCCCAGCCAAAGCATGAATCACACAAATAATACATTGGTATTAAACCAATTTATGTTAATTTGTGGTCATTTATAATAAAAAAAAATCACTGCAGAACCGTTTAAACAATGAATCATGATGATAGACTTTTCTAAACTAAAAAACTCTTGGAGTTTGGAATGACCCCAAATCATGTAGTTATTATTTATCATGAAGCTACTGTTTTGGTTTAATTGCTGGATTCATATGGGCTGATTCGGTTTTAAAATTTATTTTTAATTGATTTTTCCTTTTAGTTCTGAGTTATAGAACAACCTATGTTTTTCCTAGAGCTATTTATGATTTAACTATCCATATTGAACAATTAACACTCAACTGTGACTCCTCTGGTTCTAACATCTGCTTCAGGGCTGGTATGGACATCTTTTCCATCTCCTCTAGAGTAATTAATGTCTGTAGTCTTGTCCTAGTTCACTTATGAGTTTGATATTTTACATATTGCTTAGAGAATACATGTATATATATTAAAGTATCAATATTTTAGTTTTTGTGTATCTTTGTGACTTGGTTTCTTTTGTGTCTGCAACTGTTTCTTTTTTCTTTTTAACATATGCTTTACTCTTTTTTTCTGTCCTTTTTTGTGTGTTGGGTATTGAACCTAGGGCTTCACACATGCTAGTCAAGTGTTGTACCCCTGAGCTACAGCCTTAGTTCTATGTTTTCTCTTATCCTTAATGAAAGTCTTATAATCTATTTATTAGACTTTTCTTTTAAAAAAAATTTTTTAATTTTATGTGTTTGCATGTATTGCCTGCGTGTAGGTAAATGCACTCATGTCGTGCAATGCCTGCGGAGGACAGAAGAGGCTTTCGGATCCCCTGGAACTGGAGTTACAGACAGCTGTTAGCTGCCATGTGGGTGCTGGGATTCGAACCTGGGTCTTCTGCAAGAACAACCAATGTTCTTAACTGCTCTCCAGCCCCTTATTAGACTTTTCAAAAAGTTAAAATTTGAATTGCTTTATATTTTGTCATATAATCAATTTCTATTTCAATGATGTTATATTTTCTCTTTATTAATTTCACATTCCTAGTTTCTTTTGGTTCATTCTCTTTTTAAAAAATTCAGTTTCAAATGTGAAAGAACTGACCAGGCAGGGCTCCATCAATGCCCCTCCCATCTTTTCATTCCATCCTCAGCATCTTTCCTTTACAAGTAAATTAGCATTAGTAGTGCAGCTGCACATCAGTGCTCCTGCAGCGCGCCTCTCCCCTCTTCCTGGCAAGGGAACATTCATTTCCCTTTGGGGCACGCTCCCATTGTGATCACACCTCCAGGCCCAAAGTACAGGCTGTGACTCAGGCCCAGCTAATCAGAGTTCTTATCTGGTTGCCAGTGATTGGCCCAGGAAAGGACACATGGCCCAAAATGGACCAAATTTCCTCCCAGGACTTTTTAGAGCTATTGGGAAAGAAGCTGTTTTTGTCCTGGGATTTCAGGTACTGTGAGGTAAGATTATCCAGAGAAACCAGAGGTTGTCAGTCTTTGTTACCTCTAGAAGGCCATCTAAGAAGGAGCCAAGGCACAGGAACAGAGAGAAGATGGATTCTTACTGACATCAGCTGTACCATTGATTACCACCATGGACATGATTCATTCTGTTTGAGCATTCTTGTTATGTGAATACATTTCCACTGTGTTTAGTGACTTTGAATTGAGCTTCTGCCTATATCATGGGTTGAATTCTGACAGACACAGACAATGTGGTCCATGCTCGATGGGAGGCAAGCCTCTGCTGAGAGTCAAATCACCCATACGGTTTAGACATCGCTTCCCTGGCCCTCCCAGTTGCATCCCTCATCTCTCCTGACTCCCCTGAATTCTTCAGCACTGCAGCTTCTGAGTTATTTGGTTCTCCAAGTCTTTTGGTTGATAAATGTTGGTGATAACAGGAAGAAAAAAAAAAAGTCCAAATGCTTTTTATTTTAAAACTGGCTAGAGTTTGAACTTTCTAAGGAAAAAGATAAGATTGTTACTGTTGTTGCAGAAATACCTCCTTAGTGGGCCCATTTTCCTGGAAAGGCAGGGAGGCCACAAGAGACCAGTCAGGCCTGACCTGTGTTGAGGTACAGGGAAGAAGCAGCCAGCATAGCAGCTGTGCTGTGGGGTGGAGGCCAGGAAGGCCGGGCTCACCAGCAGGCCTGGATCTCAACTCGGCTTCCAGGACCTACGCATCCTGTACAGTATTTGCAGGGAAATGGGGCAAGTACAGAATTTCCTTCTGGAGGATTAATTTTACTCAAAGACTTTGAGAAAACGGATTACTTGCTCATTAAAACAATGTTCAGAACAAAAAGGAAAATTCATGTGTATCTTTAAAGCTTCAAAGAAAATTTATGGTCATGTCGGATGCTTTGGTCAATGCATCCAATGATGACGCAATCTTTCCTGCCTGTAGGAAACCCTCTTGACCCCATGTTCCCCTCCAGCCGTGCCTTGGTTTGTTGGCTTCTGTTACAGCACAACACATTGAACAGATTGTGTTCTCGACTTTCTGTCTCCACTTCTCCTTACCCTGCTTTCTCTAGCCCACTCCTAGCAGTCTTTGGCTCCTACTTTGCTCTCCTAAGTCTCTGGAAGCCTCCATGTCGCTCTCAGTCTTCTGCCCACAGTCTGTTGACCTCTGCAATATCTGACAGTTTATCAACCTCTGCTGGAAATACTCTCTTCACTTGGCTTCCAGAAGCTTGCCTTCTGCCAGAGCCTCTCCTCAGTGAATACTTTGCTCATCAGTCTCTTTTGCTGATTCTGCTCAGCTCCAAGACCTTATACTATGGACAGCCTTCTTTGATATCTGCTCTGTGCCTGTGTTCTTACCTATGATCTCAGTCAGTGTCTCTGCTTTGATACCGTCTGTATGCCAACAACTTCCAAATGTATTTCTCAGGCCTGGCCTTTTCCCCTGAATTCCCACTGCATACTTACCATCCCTACTTGGATATGTACCACGCATCTCAGACAGCACTCCAGAAAGGAATCTCATCCTCCCTCACTAAATCTCCCCCTGCCCCATCTCAGTCAATGCAATGGCAATGTTTTCATATTTTTAGGCTTCAAACCGTGGAGTCATTTTTTATTCCTCTTTACTTCTTAAACTCCCACCTCCAATCAGTCAGGAAACTGTCTGGCTTTATGTCCTAAATATATGCAGAAGTCCCACTGGTACCTCCTCGGTTGCCGCACTCCATCAACTCTTGCCAAGATTCCTGTCCTGGTCTGCTGGTTTCGTGCTTCACCTACGTTTGGCGGTTCTCCATCCTATGAGCAGAGTGGTTCTTTCAGTACATGTGTCAGGTTTTGCCATCCTCTGCCTGGAACACACCATGGCTTCCTCCTCACCCAGAGTAAAGGACAACCTCCACAGGACACTCCCCCAAGGCCTCCTGATCCCAGGCACTCTTCTAGCTCCACACATACTTGTCCCCCTCACCTTTCCTGGTCTTGGCATAAATGCCACTTTGCCACTTCATCATCTGGCTTAAAATGGCATCTTCCTATTGAATTCTGAACTCCATTATTGCCCTCCCCTAACTTATTGTCTGTTTACATTTACCACCATTCACTATGCCACGATTTAACTTCCTTGTTTATTCTCTAGCCTCTCTCACCCAAATGTAAGCTCTAGAAATATTTTTTAACTATTTTATTCGCAATATTACCCCTTAGTTCATAGCAGGTACTCAAGAAAAAAATGCTCTTTGAATGAATTCCTGCCATCATTAAAGAATGAATGTCACTGATTTGTTCTGCTCTACCTTTTCTAGAAAATCCTGAGATTCTCTATGAGAAGCAGCTGAGAATGAAACAGGGTCTGGAGCAGGGGAGATGGTGGGACAGGAGGATTTCGGAATGGTCGCTCTGGAGACTGTCCAGAATGGACTTGGGAGTGAAGAGAAGGCCAGGGAGGACATGGCAGCAGGTTGGCCACAGGACACCGTCCAGGTGATGAAGAGAAGACTAGGGATGGCTTAGAGGTTGGGTTTTGCTCACTGGAACAGAACAGCAGCATGGCAAGGGGATACCAGTATCTTGTATGGAAAGATCACATCATTCATCCACTCATTCCCCGTAGAAGTAAGTATTTTGATGATAATATAAGTAGATAAATAGACTTTATTCACTTGTTGGGTTGAAAAAAATTGTGATTGTGTATCTCATCCAAAATTATATTTCTCTGAAGGACCCAGTGGCCTGCTCTTCTGCAAGGACCATAAGACTGCTTTAATAAATGGCTCAACATATTTTTCTATAATTTCATTTTTTCTCCCCAAAATGCACACTTTACCAAAGTACAAAATAATTCTTTAATCTTGGCAATATAAGAAGCAAGACTGTGTTCAACTGCCTTTGCAATCTCTAAGTAGCTCTCTTTCAGTATCAATCAATCAATCAATCAATCAATCAATCAATCAATCAATCATCTATTTACCTAGCCAGCCACCATGTGTACAGTTCATTATATATGTCCCACTCACTGTTCTAGAGGCTTCCAAATGCTAGTTTACTTAAGCCCATCAATAACTTCATGAGGCAGGCTACTTGGTTTAAAAATTCACCCTAAATTTTTAGTATTTTAACTTAAAGTAGTCGTTTTTGTTTTGTTTTTTACTCAATAGCTCAGTGGGAGTGTTTGGCAATCAGCCTCCCACACAGTGACTCAGAGGTCCAGGATCCCTCCCTTTGTTAACTCTGTAACCCCTCAAGGCCACTGACACACCCTAGCCAGCAGGTGGTTAAGAGAGAGAGTGGAGGATCAAATTCCATTGGCAGCAGAATTTAACCACACAGCAAACCTAACTGCAAGGAAAGCTGGGCTGGGAGGAACAGTCTGGCTGTGTGGCAGGAATGTGCTAACTGGCACACATCAGTCTTTGCCAATTCAGAGTCCTAGTACTCTATTCTAAACAGAGGAAAAGCAAAGTGCAGAAGGCCAGGAAACTTGCCCAAAGGTAAGTCAGTGATAAATAATAGACCCGGCATCCAATCCCAACCTGTCAATCTCCATATGGGCTTTTGTCAGTACAGCTAGGATGAGGATTCAGCCAATCAGTTTAAGATGATAACTGGTCATCCAAATGAATGAGAGGAAAATGAACAAAAGGCAATGGGCACACATGTTCCAGCTCATTCCCCTCTTTTTGGAGTGGGCAGCCACCTGGGCCAGGGCTCAGCAACTCTACCCACGCCAGCAGTGCTGGATAATTGTAGCAGCTTTGTCAATCATGCCCGTCACTGAGATCTGCCCCCTTACTCTAAGGCCAGCCTGACAGGTGGGGACTGGGCAGTAAGGGGCTAGCGAGGGGAGGGGCTGGTGACAGGAAGTCTTTAAAATTGTCTTTCTTCACATGTTTAATTTCTGTCTAGAAGCCACAGTCAGAATGTCACAGAAGGTCACTGATTTAGGCTCTCATAGGGTTGGAGGAGTAGAAAAGGCTGAGATTTTGCTCTGGTCCAACCAGTTGTGTGATGATGGACCAATTACTGTTGTGTGCTTAGTGGGCAAAATCATGGCCTGAGGCTATCAGCAGATACACAGGGGTCTTAAAATCAAATGCTTCTGATTAAAATGACAGGTCTTCACCCTGCCAAATACACATGCTGGCCTAATTTTATAGAAATCATAGACTTCCAGCAGGTTACCCATGAGCTTCCCATTTAGATGCTGTGGACGTTCAGCTCTAATACTCTTGCTTTCCAAAAGCAAGAAACACTGCCCTACCTCAGCTGCCTGCTGCAGAAGGAAGCTTCCAGGCATGCTCTAAGTTCCATGCCAGCCTCCTTCTGGTCAGAGTAGAAAGAAACGCAGTCCCTCCCCAGAAGCACATGTTCCAACTATGTCCCCAGATCTGCAACTGCAGCCTGCTCTGTGGAGCCTTGTGAGAGGGTGTGTCCAAACACAACCAGATTCTCTTTTGATTCATAGGTAGCACTGCTTTGAGAAAAGTGGCTCAAGGCCCTCTGTTTCCCTTAGTACCACCTAATCATCAAATCTCATTTGCCCTGTGTTGTGGCTCATGCCTACAGTCCTAGCACTTGAGAGGGTGAGAAAGGAGAAGGATGGTCACAAGTTCAAGGTCAGTCTGGACTACATAAGGAGATCCAGGCTAGCCTGTGCTGCATGGGTAGACCTTGTTTCAAGAAAAATCAAATCAAAACAAAAAGAAACCCCTTAATTTATTTGCTTCCTGTCATCTGAGAGTTTCTGTCTGCCCAGCATTTTAGCTGCTCCTTGGGGATGGCCAGAGTCCTGCAGCTGTCCTGGACACAGGAAGTCCATGGCTACTTGTGAAAGGTAAAAAGAACTATAAATACTACTAAAAACAGAGCTTCCAAGCTCAGAGGAAGTCCGGATGTTGTCGAGGTCAGGCTGTGGAGGAAAGTGGCCCCCCCGGGAGCCTTTCTATTTCCCTCTGAGCCTTCAGCTGGGGACACTCCTCAGCATTGCTGGCACCCGTTTGCCTTTCCAGCCCTGTGAACCTGTAGCTCCAAGCAGCCCTGGTGATGCACCACAAAGTTCGGGGCACAAGCTCTCGTGGTGCATTTCTTACACCAGAAATCACCCTTTTCCTCCTTCTCATCCACCTGGGTCCACTGGTGTCTGAAGCCTGGCTCTAATCCCATGCCCACCTGCAAGCAAGCAGACCACTACAAATGAAAAAAAAAAAAAAAAAAAAAAAAAAACCCCCTTTTTTTTTGAGGACCCCCCCAATCCTTGGGGTTTTAAAAGCCCCATCCTCCCTCTTTCCCCAACAAAAAAATCATATTTTGATATATCACAGTGAAAGATTTATCGTCCTCTTTTTTTTTTTTTTAAAACCCCAAAAAAAAAAAAAAAAAAAAAAAAAAAAAAAACAGCCTCTCTCTTTGTTGAGGACCTCCCACATGCCTGGTGCTTTACAAGCCTCATCACGCCTGATTCCCTCAACAAACATGTCAGACAAGTATTGTCATCCCTATTTTAGAGGTGAAGAAATTGAATTTGAAGCAGTGTTTAAACCTTCTGATGTCATGTCACTAGGAAATGACAGAACAGTAAATCTTACGTAGAAGACTCAAAGCCACTTTGTTATATTCATGCACCACCATACGTAACCCACCTACCTGCCCATTCTACCATCCATTCAACTGACTGTCCACCCATCTCTTTACCACTCCTTGATGCTTGTATGTAGTGAGACAGCATTCTCCCTGCTCCAAAGTCTTGTGTCACTCCGTTTGTGGCTCTGCTTTGTCAGCCCACTGTGCAGCTTCTCTGTTCCTAGAGCAGGCATTGCTCTTTAACTAGAATGAAATCTCAGAAAGCAGACAGCCCTTACAAAGCCTTGCTGGTCATGTGCTTTGAGGAGATTGGCTACACACTTATAACTGGGTGATAACTAAATACTCTTCATCTTTGCAGAGCTTTGTACTTGGAGCTAGGAGGCAATGTTATCAGGTAACCATGCCTAGAGAAGGCCATTCAAGAATGGTAAAGAGACCTCAAGGTATCCTGTGATCCAGGTAGGCACACCCCAGAGCCAGTCTGCCCCCTGAAAGCACTCCATCCACCATGTTACCTGGGGACCTCATGGTGTCCTGAGACTCCAAACCTTTGTTGGGGACCCCAGCATGGCCTCTACCCCACCCACCTCCACCTAAGGATGCTGTGGCATCTTATGCCTGACATCTAAGGAGCATCACTCACTACCTCTGTGACCCCAGCCCCTGCTACCCAAGGACTACCTGTAGAATTCAGTGAAGCAAGCTGTCATAGACCTCTGAAGATCAGCGTTGAGAATCTTATAATACTATTCAAGGTTTGCTTCTGGCCTCAGAAGTTGCACTTAGCTGTGCTGGGACCACTTCTGACATCCACTGGCAATCAATACAGACTTGCTCCAAGACTGAACTCCAAGCACCATTCAGCTGGATCAGCATCTGACAAGTTGGGATAACAGCAAACTAAGTTCCAAACACACAAAGTTGAGACTGACAACCTAACTCCAGATACCTAAATCCCACTGCAAAAACACAAACAGCATGAATAACTAAGACAATATTTCTCCTGCAGAAATTAGTAACCCCATTGTAACGTTCCTGAGAAAAACAACTTAGTTGATGAATAAAACAATAATTCCAAAATGCAATTATGAATACGTTCAAGAGAATAAGAGATTACAGAATGCTCAGCTCTGAAGTGGGACATCTGTACCAAACCCCCTCCTTCTAAGTCTTCTAGATCATCACAGAAGAGGGGGCAGAAAGAATGTAGGAGCCAGAGTCACGTAGTGGATGACAACAACAAAACAGTGTCTTCTGGACACAGCGTGGCAGTTGTACATATGAACTTAAAATGGCTGTGACTGCACGCACAAGACCTGCACAAGATCAAGTCACACAATATCCCAGCATCAAAGGAAGAGGTGGGCACAAAACCCCACTCCTAGTTGAGGAGCTATTGGCATTTGACAGCTGCTGGGGGAGGGGGAGTCAGTTTTCTTTAAGGGCATGACCACTAGTAGGTCAGCCACACCCGAGGAGATGGACCCACACCAAAGAGTATTTGGGCAACACAAATTAGATTTGATGGGATTAAGAAAAAAAGAAGACACAAAGTTGGGTGGTTAGGGAGGAAGGGGTAGAACTGGGAGGAAATGGGGGGGGTATGATCAAAATATATTGTATCAAATTCCCAAAGAATGAATAGAAATATGTTTAAAAAAAGAATATTGAAGAGAGGATAAGCCTCTTGCCAGAGTCCTGAACCAGTGTCTGTCTGGACTCAAGGGAAGCTTGGTTTAAACTTTTTAAAAACTTTTAACCCTTTATCAAGAGCATGGAAAGTTAGCCTTGAAATTGCAATCACAAGAAATGTAGTGCTCAGCAGTCACAGAAAATGTAGTACTCGGGCTTCCGAGCAGCTGTAATTCGTTTTCTTTCCATCCTGCCTGCTGCACCTTTGTATTACAATGAGATCGCTGATGCTTGGAATGCAAACTCAAAAACTGTCAGCAGATGCCAAGTACTGTCTTTAGGAAACCCCTGGAGACCCTGGTGTTGTGTGTCACAAACAAAAGGATGAGATAAAAGCAGCAGCTGTCTGAACCAAGACACAGGCCGGCAGTTACAAGAGTCGTGTGTGTGCACATGCATACTCGAAGTCTTGTGTTGGAATGCCTCTGTCCTCACTGCACCCCTGTGGCAGGCTAGGCTGTTTTCTCCCTGCTCTGGCCACTCTTCCTGCATATATCTTACTGTATTATGTCACTGTCATCTGTTTGTGTGAGTGCTTCCTTCACAAGACAGGAGTAGAGAGCAAGAACTAATCATCATCATCATGGTGAAGGTTATATCTATTCAGTGATATCTGTTATAGATGCTGTGCTATCTGTTGTATAGCAGACAGCAGCCGTACCTCTGTTTCTCAGGGATTGTGTCATTTTTTTTAAGCCCTTTGCATGAATACTTTGTGGTGGTTTGAATGGTGTCCTCCATAGGCTCAAGAATTTGAACACTTGGTCAGTTGCTGGTGCTGTTTTGGGAAGTCATGAAATCCCCAGGAGGCAGTGAGTCACTGGGGGTGGACTTTGGGAGTTCATCACCACAACCCATTGCCATTTTCTCTCTCTGCTTTCTGCCTCTGCTTGAAGATGTGAGCACTTGGCTTTCTGACCCAGCTGCCTCCTTCAATGCCTCCCTGCCATGATGAACTCTTATCCCTCTGGGACCATAAACCCAAATAAAATCTCCCTTCTATAAGTGGTCTTGGTCATACTGTTTTACCACCCCAACAGAAAAGTAACTAATATACACTTCTTATTGTAGAATCTTTAGTTTTTTAAGTGGTTTGGCAGAAATATTTGGCCAGCTTATTTTCTTCCATTTAGTGCAAAAGAACTTATCATCTCTGAGAAAGACTTTTTGAATTGAATTGCAAGGTCTCCAATGCTAGATCACAGAACAGCTAGAGAGAAAATGGAATATGGTCATGAGTTTTAAATGGTCTCTCATAGGCTGTGTGACCCTGGATAAATCTTGCTACTCTGGGACTCAGCATTAATGCATGTTTGTAGGAATGATAATCTTCTTCTCTTGGTGATGTTAGGAGCACTAAAGGAGGACATGGGTGCAACCTTCAGCAGGGTATGTGATATGAAGTGGTGTTTAATAAATCATTGCTATTGTTATAATTATCTTCATGGTCGACATTAACCGTTTAGTACCCAGAGTTTAACCTAAATTTATGTCAAGGCATTTAAAAAAATTATTCTGTTTTTATGTGTACGTGCGTGTGCCTGCATGAGTTCATGTGCACTACATGTGTGCAGTGCCTGTGGAGGCCAGAAGAGGGGGTCAGATCCCCTGGAACTGGAGTTGCCTGATGTGCGTGCTGGGAACTGAACGCAGGTCCTCTGAAAGAGTAGTAAGCATTCTTAACTACTGAGCCATCTCTCTATCCCTGAATGTCAAAGTATTTTCAATTCTTTAAAAAGAATTTATCAGTGTTTCCCAGTGCAGAGGACTATCTCTCCTCTCATAAATTTGAATGGTTTTGTACCAGAGCATGGACTTTCTATATAAGAGAGATATAAGAACACTGAAGAGCATTGTGGCTGTGATGGCTAATTTAAATTATCAACTTAACTAGATTGGGAATCAACTGAAACACAAGATGCTGGGCATTCCTTTGCAGGATTTTCTTCATCAGAGTTTTTGAATCTGGAAGATCTATCCTAAATGTAGGTGGCACCTTTGGTGGTGGCCCGGATTAAAGGCCATGTAAGAGGGAAGCTTGCTCTTTGCCTACTTGACTGCACTATCTCTGGCATGCTTATCCATTTTGTTGTTGGGGTATTCCTTCACCGATATTAGAACCAGTTTCTTCAGGCTTCCAGTGTAGACTGAAGACAACAGCTCTCCAGCAATCCTCCAGGCCTTCAATGCCAGATTGAGGCTGCTGAGACATCTAGCCCTGTGAACTAAGCAACTGTGAATCCTTAGCCTCTCGGTGTGAGACAGTCATTGTCGGACTACCCAGACCATAGTGTACAAGCCAATCTAACAAATCCTGCCCCACCCTGCTTTTTTGCTTTTTTGAGACAGAGTCTCCTTGTAGCTCCAGCTGACCTAGAACTCACAGTGTACGCCAGGCTGATATCTGTCTCACAGAGATCTTCCTGCGTCTGCCTCCTGAATACTAGCATTGGCATGTACCACCATACCTGGCTACAAAACATATTTCATTCTATCAATTCTGTTCCCTTAGAGAACCCTGATTTATATAGTGGTCTAGGGTTCAGATCTTCCATGTTTTGAGAAGATTCATGAGTCTCATGTTCAGAGGTTGTCCACAGAGATGCTTGTTCCAGACCAGGAGAGACTCACTTGCATAAGGCCCAATGCCAGGCAGGTAGAGACCTCAGCAGATTTGCAGGTGGAGGAAAACAGGAGCAGACAGGTCTTGGAAATGTCTTCTGAGGATGATAAATGGCAGATTGTGAAGGTATTTGGGGATATACAATGTAAATATTTCCTGTTGTGGTTTATGTTGCTTTATTAGTTACTGTTCTTGTTGCTGTGATCAGATACTGACAAAAGGACTTACAGGAGGAAGGGTTTATTTTGGCTCACAGTTCAAGGGGACACAACCCATCATGACAGAGAAGGCATGGTGGCAAGAGCTTGAAGCAGCTGGTCACATTCTCAGCAGTCAAGAAGCAGAGAGAGATGAATGCTGGTGCTCAGCTTTCTTTATCCTCTTTATTCAATCTGAGATCTTAACCCCTGGGATGGAACTGCCCATGTTTAAGGTAGTTCTTCCCACCTCAATTAATCCAGTCTAGAAACTCCCTCACAGACATGCCCAGAGGTCTCCTAGGTGATTCTAGATCTTGTCACACTGACAATAAATACTAACCATCACAGTTGTCATTGGCAGTTTTCTAGTCATCCAGCTGCCTGGCATTTGCCAGAAGTGTGAAGTAAGATGTTGATGGAAGCCATGGCCCAAGTCCTCTGAAGCTGGACTCAGGCTCCTGGATAGGAGGGCCTTAGATGGTCACAAAAGGCTTAGACCGTAACCATTAATCTCTCACTTCCTTCCCAATATTGGATTTATAGAACATAAAGATGGTAGCAAAGACAGTCTCCATGATTTTTAGCTAGAGAGTCCACTGGAGAAAGCACAAAGAAATCTTCTGGGATGCTTGGTGACCTTGCTCCCATGCTCTTGGTTGCCACAGTAAAGGCAGAAGAGAAGGGAAAGCCCCTCTCTCTGCCCCCAGCTTAGTTGTATGTGCTATCTCAGGCTGATTTCTGTACTCCATAAGGATGAGGCTGGGAAGCTGGAGAGGCAATTTGAAGCCAAAGCAATTGTATGGCTAAAAGTCTCAGTGTGGTTTTAGTACAAAGGACTCCTGGGGGAAGGAGTATGCACTTTGCTTTGACTTGGTTAATGGTGACCAGGGCAGAAGCTGGACAGAAGGCTTTTGGAGATGGCAGTCACCAGAAGTATGGTCCTGGAGCACTTCTGCCATGGCCACTCTACCCTGCAACACAGAGGAAGTAAGATTAGCTTTACACCTGTAATTCAACACCGAGGAGCAGGAGTCTGACTGGTGGTGCAGGTCTTTAATCCCAGCACTCAGGAGGCAGAGGTAGGCAGGTCTCTATGAGATGGAGGCCAGCCTGCTCTACATAGCGAGTTCTGGGCCAGCCGGGGCTGTAGCAAGATCCTGTCTCATAATAAACTAAACCAAACCAATCAACCATCCAAACCAAACCACAACAAAATAATCAAGGAGCAGCCTTCACAGTTCATGCACTCCACCCCATTCTCTGATCTAAAGCTCTCCCATCCAGCTGTTACTTTGACATTGTATTGCCAGTCTTTACACTTTAGTTAAAAGAGTATATCCATGAGTCTGGTGTGGTGGCACACACCTTTAATCCCAGCCCTCGGGGGAGTCAGAGGCGGGCAGATCTCTGTGAGTTCAAGGCCAGCTTGGTCTATATAGTAAGTTCCTGGCTATCTGGGGCTACAGAGAGACCCTGTCTCAAAAAAAACAAACACCCCCCCCCCACAAAAAAAAGCATATTTATTTCTCAGAGATGACAGGCTTTCTACAAAAGGGGGAAATAGGATTGGCTAACATTTCTACCACATGGCTTTTCATTAAAAGTGCTCTTTTACCTCGGAGTAAGACATTCCAGGTTGTTTTGATCTTCCAGATCTAGTAAAAACATTTTTCAGATCTTCATTTTTGAAACCAAATGTTTTTTCTTGTGGTTCAATAAAAGGCATTCCCCCCCTCCAACCATAGTAATTCTCCAACAGTGATCCTCATTCCCTTAATTAAATCTTCAAGTTAAAAGCTAGGTGGTGAGTCTCTGTTCAAAATACTAGGAGAAAACATAAGGAGGCCCGTTCCTTGTAGCCACGCCAGTTTTCCATAATCTGACCTGTGGTTGACCCTCAGTGGACCAGGACTTTCTTCAAAGGAGTGTATATATTTTTATAACCTAGATGCGCAAGATGACAACAGAGGATTATCTTCGGTCATTAAAGATGTTGGAACATTCTTTAACACAGATGGAAAAAATAGCCCTGTGGTTAGTTCAGAGCCCTGTGTGAAGCTGACTTGTCGTTTGTTGTCACTCGGCAGGGACTCCAACTGTAGGATTAGAAGTACCTACATTCTTAGGATGGATATTTAAGAACGGAAGAGTACGTGACTCACATTCTGCAGTCAGTCCTGTTTTGCAGTATAGCTGGAAGTTGTATATGATGGTCAAAACTATTCACACATACTCGCTAGAAAGCTACCCAGTGCTCTCCTTCCTGGGCAAGCTCTGGCTGCACCTCAAAGCAAGCTTGCTGACACCATGTTTCAGCATATGCCATATGTTATTCCTTCCTGAACTTCTGGTTATTTTATGAGAAAAAAAAAAAAAAAAACCCAATGTTGTTTTTAACCCACACATTCTTTTCTTAAAGAATATGAGAAAATGAATGTTCAGTTACAAGGAACACTGACATAGCCACAAGATGCCACTGTCAAAAGAAATTTAGCTTCACAATAAAGCTTGTTTACTCTTTGGCCCTTGAACTTAGAGTGTGCAATGTAAAATGTTAGAGACAGACATGAAACTGTTCTGGTTTTGATACTTGCCTGCTGACAGTTCCCCCAGCCTCCCCAAGTCCATTTCCCTCAGCCTCTGTCAGAACAAGCTGATAAGAGAAGCCAGGTGCATCTTCCTCAGCTGCAGCAGGAGGTACACACCACAGAAATGTCTATATCACAGGGACTCTAGTCAGGCCTACCTTCTGGCCACAAGTGAAGCCCCAAGGTGGTCTCCTCGTTCTACCATCTCAAGGAGTTTTTGAACTGACTCTGGGTGTTTCCCTGCTCTCCCTAGAAAGTCCCACTAGCAAACCTTTCCTTAGCCTCTTCTGTGAGTATACACACACATGTGTGGGAATACCATTTTGATATCAGAATCAAATTCGGGGAAATCACAGCAGCATTGCCACTAATTTTTTTTAAAATAAATAATTTATTGAGAATTTCATACATGCATATCATGCATATAAGGTGTTTTGCATGCCCACCCCCTCCCCTCACACTCCTCCCATGTCTCTCCAGCACTTTTTTCTGATAACTTCATGTACACTTTCTTCTTCTTTGAATTATTTATTTTTTAATGGGGCTTTCGGCTACTCTAATATTCCCACCTCTAAAGAGGTAACCCTAAAATCTTTTAAGGATTAGATAAAAGGTCCCAAATATTTTCAACATTTTTGGCCTTTGGAACAGGGTAGGTTGCTAAGAGGCCCAAAGACATTGTGAGTTTTAGCCAAGAAACTGGCTACTTTTCTTTGGGGTCTTTTTACCCTGTCTAGCCAATTCCTACCTCCTAGTCTTATCACACCATCCTCTGAAGGGTTTACCCAAATTGCCAATAGGGAATCGGGATGCAGACCACTCTGGCTTCTTCCATTCCGAACAGGGATGCAGAATGAGGCAATTGAAGTACCCCTCCAGTGGGTCTATCTGAAAGACTCCCAAATTGCCTAACTCTTATCTCGAGGAGGAAAACAAAGTCCTTGACTGATAGGGGATGTGAAGGAGAAGTAAAGACAAGAGTAGTTAGCATTACATGCTCTAGATAGGGAACCAGAAAAAAAGTCAGAACTGGGCAAATTTCAAATGTTCATATCAGAGTTCATTGGGATAAGTGCTTCCAAAAGCATCCCTCTATTGGGTTCCTCCTCATATTTCTTTTGTTCTTCCAAGCTGGATTCTAGAGTAATGGATTTAGGATTTGCTTCCAGGTATTCTGATAGCTGTTGGGGTGGTTAGAAACCAGTGTCAGTTCCCTCTCAAAGGCTTCTAGATAGGAGGAGAAAACAAATTTATTCATCATTTTAGAACAATAGCTGGTTGTCTTCCTTAGCTACACATGTGAACTACAGTATTGGAGACCAAGATTTGAAGTCTTACATCTGAGCAGCACTTTCTGGTTAGGAACAAAATCATCAGTGAGAAATACTTGTCTAAATAATTTTTTATAGAGACTTAAGCCCAATGTCTGGGAAGTGTAATCCCTTGAACACTTAAAGAAATATACTGATGACTTTACTCTTTGGTTACACTTTCCTTTTGGGTGTTTAAGACCATACAGTTGGCCCAAATAATTTATTTTTACACTTAAGGTCATTTGAAGATCTGTTCCACATGGGCTTGGGAGGAGCTCCTGGCTCCTTTCTTTTACCAGTTCCATCTATGTGAAGATAAGTCAAAGGTCCTGCTCGATCATGGCTGGCTTCACTTGGAAGCATGAATGAGATGTTTCCTCTGAGTTGACCCTCCCCTTTGTAGACTGGACACTGGTTCAAGTCCATCTCATGGGATCTCCAAGGCCTCCCTGAACAAGAGGACAGGTGACTCACCACAGTTACAAGACATTTTGAGAGATGTTCCATAGTCCCCTGAAACTTAGTCAACCTTGGAGGGCAAGGGGCAAAACTGTCCTTTAAGTCCCTTTGACCACATTAGTATAGGCTTCAAACTATGGCTGTTAAACATCCAATAAGGTTAGTTCCCCCAGTCTGATACTTTTAATTATCATGTGTTATGTAGGTGAAAAACCAAGTATTCTCAGATAAACTTTGACTAGATATGTATTTTGTTCTTTAAACTAGTTGACTATGACTATAGACATTTTAAGATTATGTGTGTATTATTTTTGTCTCATCCTTTATATATCATAGCAAACCTAAACAGACCTTCATCACTTGCTTAGGCTTTCTCATTTTTTCTATTTTGGAAAATATCTCCATTCCCATATCCTTTTAACATCTTTTCCATTCTCATTTTCTTTTTTTTTTTAAATAATTATGAGACATAATAGCATTAACAAACAAATTTTCCATCTATTGTGAGACCACTTTTCCTGGGGATGCTAAGCAATGCTTATTCCCTTTCAAGGTTCTAGGTTTGAGCCAGTGTTTGATTAAAGTTTTACTGGGGAACCAATGAATTTATTGAGCTTACTTACCAAGATAACTGAGGGGTTGCTGAGGTGAATGTATGACCTGAGGGTATGCACACTGGAAAGCCTTTACCCATCATGGGCCATGCCTTCCCCTCTTAGCCTTGCCCAGATTGTATACTTTAGCCCTCCCCAAATCCAGGAGGCCATGTGTGATTAGGATCAAATTTCACATGGTTGGCTGGGAAGAGTGGCTGGATAATGTTGTGAGGGTCCAATGACCCTACTTGGCCCTCCTTTAATCAATGAGCACAACTGTCAATAAGTCCAATTGTGACAATGTTTAGTGATCAGGCTCAGCTGAAGTCCTGATGATGGTAGTTATTTCATGCAGAAGGGACTGCTATATAGCAGCATCTTATTAAAAGGATCTGGAATTTAAAAGGATTTGGTGCTAGGATCCACGTATGAGGGAGAACATACGTCGTTTGTTTTTCTGAGTCTGTGTTACTTAGTATAACGGTTGCTAAATCCATCCACTTACCTGCAAATTTCATTATTTCATCTTTCTTTACTGCTGACTAGAACTCCATTGTACTGCTGAATAGAACTCCATTGTGTAAATATATCACATTTTTGTTAACCACTTGTCAGTTGAGGGACACTTAGGTTGCTTCCATCTCTTAGCTGTTGTGAAAAAAACACAGTAACAAACATGGTTGTACAAGTGTGTCTATAATAGGATGAGTCTTTTGGGTATCATGCCGAGGAGTGTTATAACCGGGTCATACTGTAGATTAAATTTTACTTTCTAAAGAGTTCTCCACACTGTTTTCCATAGAGGCTGCACGAGTTTACAATCCTACCAGCAGTGAATGAGCGTTCCCCTTTCTCCACATCCTTGCCAACATTTGGTATCATTTGTTCTCTTGATCCTAGCCAGTCTGATTGGGGTAAGGTGATACCTTAGAGTGGTTTTAATTTGCATTTCTCTAATTACTAACAATGTTGAACATTTTTTGAGATGTTTCTTAGTCATCTTTATGTCTTCCTTTGAGAACTCTCTGTTTAGATCTTTAGCCCATCTTTTCATGGGTTCATTTGGTTTCTTGCTTCTTCATTTTTTGAGTTCTTTATATATTCTGGATGTTAAACTCCCTCCCTGTTAGATGTGTTACTGGTGAAGACTTTTTTTTCCCATTCCATGTGTTTTCTCTTCACGTTTGATTGTTTCTTTTGCTGTACTAAAAACTTTTTAGTTTAATGAGGTCCCACTTGTTGATTGCTGACCTTAATTCCTCAGCAACTGCTGTCTGATTTAGAAAATCCTTCCCTACATCTATATCTTGCAAGTTACTGCCGATACTTTCTTCTAATAGTTTCAAGGTTTCCAGTTTCACATTGAGGTCTTTGATTCATGTGGAGTTGACTTGTGTGCAAGGTGAAAGATAAGGTTCTATTTTCATTCTCCTACAGGTAGAGATCTAGTTTTGCCAGCACCATTTGTTGAAGATGCTGTCTTTCCTCCATTGTGTGTTCCTGGCACCTTTGTCAAATATCAGGTGGCTGAAATTGCATGTACTCAGGTTTGGATCTTCAATGATGTTCCATTGATCTATGTGTCTATTTTTGTGCCAGTACCATGCTGTGTTTATGATGATGGCTCTGTAGTATACTTTGAGATCTGGTATAGTAATCTCCCCAGAGTTGTTCTTCATGCTCAGGGTTGCTTTGGCTATCTGGGGTCTTTTGTGCTTCCATATGAATTTAAGGATGCTTTTTCTAATTCTGTGAAGTATGTCATGGGGATTTTGATTGGGATTTCATTGAATCCATATATTGATTTTGGTAGGATGGTCATTTTCACAATATTAACTCTTTCAATCCAGGAGCATGGGAGGTCCTTCCATCTCCTGGAGTCTTCCTCAATCTCTTTAACCATTTAAAATTTTCATTGTAGAGATCTTTGATGTCTTTGGTCAGATTTATTCCAAGATATTTTATTTTTTTTATTTTGCAGCTCTTGTGAATGGGAACATTTCCTTGTATTCTTTCTCCAATTGCTTGTTATCGGTATATAGAAAGGCTACTGATTTTTGTAGATTGAATTTACAACCTGTCACTATACTGAAAGTGTTGATCAGCTGTAGGACTTTTCTACTGGAACTTTTGGGATCTCTAAGGTATAGTATCATATCATCTGCAAAAAGTGATAGTTTGGAGTCCCCGCCATCCTTGCCCAGGGTTGGAGCCTGGTGTCCCACATGCGTGGTTGGACAGCACAGAGTCTGCAGCCATGAAGCCAGAAAGCGAAGATGCCCAGGAAACCTGTAATAAAAAAAGGATCCCAGACTAACCTTAAGGGCCCAGTTGAGGTGTACTGTAGGGTTGCCCACTGAGCTTTCCTGATCAAGAGTGCTGCATAGAAGTGATTAATAATACAACTGTGCAGCTCCATACTCCTGGGGGCTACTGGCTCAACAGAAATGGAGACTATAAGGAGACTCAGTACTCATTTAAGCAAGTTTTTGGCACTCATACCACCCAGAAGGAACTTTTTGATATTGTGGCAAATCCCTTTGAGGTAAATGACCTCATTCATGGCAAGAATGGTCTTCTGTTTACTTGTGGTGTGACAGGAAGTGGGAAAACTCACACAATGACAGGTTCTCCAGGGAATGGAAGGCTGCCTCCTCATTGTTCGAACATGATCTTCAACAGCATAGGGTCATTTCAAGCTAAATGATATGTTTTTAAATCTAATGATAGAAATATTATGGATATACAGTGTGATATACATAAGGATATACATGCCTTATTGGAACATCAAAAAAGAGAAGCCATGCCCATTCCAAAGACCCCTTCCAGCAAACAACAAGTAGACCCAGACTTTGCAGATATGATAAATGTACAAGAGTTCTGCAAAGCAGAAGTTGATAAGGACAGTGTCTATGGCATTTTTGTCTCATATTGAAATATATAAGAATTACATCTATGATCTATTGGAAGAGGTGCAATTTGATTCCATAAAACCCAAACTTCCACAATCTGAAATGCTCCGAGAAGACAAGAACCATAATATGTACATTGCAGGATGTACAGAAGTAGAGCTGAAGTCTACTGAGGAAGCATTTGAAGTTTTTTGGAGAGGTCAGAAAAAGAAACATATTGCTAACACCCATTTGAATAGAGAGTCCAGTTGCTCCCATAGTGTGTTCAACATCAAATTAGTCCAGGTTCCTCTGGATGCTGATGGAGTTAATGTTTTACAGGAAAAAGAACAAATTACTATCAGCCAGTTGTCTCTGGTAGATCTTGCTGGGAGTGAAAGAACTAACTGGACTAAAGCAGAAGGGAACAGATTGCGTGAAGCTGGTAACATTAATCAGTCCCTGATGACACTAAGAATGTGCGTGGAAGTCCTGAGAGAACCAAATGTATGGAACTAACAAGATGGTTCCATACCGAGATTCAAAGTTAACCCATCTGTTCAAGAACTACTTTGATGGGGAAGGAGAAGTATGAATGATCGTTGTGTGAATCCAAAGGCTGAAGACTATGAAGAAAGCTTGCAAGTCAGGAGATTTGCTGAAGGAACCCAAGAAGTTGAAGTAGCAAGACCTGTAGACAAGGTGATATGTGGCTTGACGCCAGGGAGGCACTACAGAAACATGGCTCGAGGAGACCCGGTTGGAGATGAACCACTGGTTACTGAAGTGATTCTACAGAGTTTTTCCACCATCGCCACCATGTGAACTTCTGGATATCAATGATGAACAGGCCCTTCCAAAGCTGACTGAAGCACTGGAGAAACGACATCACCTAGGACAAGTGATGACTGAGGAGCTTAACAATGTGTTAAAGCCGTTTCAAATAAAGAAAACTACATTCATGAAAAACTAAATGAAAAAGAAAAGTTGATCTCAGGACAGAAGTCTGAATAGAGCGACTGGAGAAGAAAAATAAAACTTTGGAGTATAAGATTGAGATTTTAGAGAAAACAACTAAGATCTATGAAGAAGATAAACGTAATCTACAGCAGGAGCTTGAAACACAGAATCAGAAACTTCAGCTGCAGTTTTCTGACAACTGCAGATTAGAGGCCAGGTTGCAAGGCATAGTTACAGAAACGCTGTGATGAAGTGGCAGGAGTGTGAGATCAGGTGGCAGCCACCCAGCTGGAGATGCAGAACAAACTTTGGGTCAAAGATGAAAAGCTCAAACAACTGAAGGCTATTGTTACTGAACCCAAACCAGAGACGCCAGAGAGACCCTCCTGGGAGTGAGACGGGGAAAGAGTCATTCAGAGATCCGTTTCTCCATCACCACTGCCTAACACACCAATTCCTGTCCGACACAGATGGTCCCGCTCTGCAGGGAGCAGATGGGTAGATCATAAGCCTGCCTCTAACATGCAAACTGAAACAGTCATGAAGCCACATGTCCCTCAAGCCATCACAGTGTCTTTTGCAAATGAAAAGGCACTAGCTAACTGAGGGAAGTACATGCTGACCCACCAGGAACTAGCCTCCGATGGGGAGATTCAGACTAAAGTAATTAAGGGTGATGTTTACAAAATGAGAGGTGGTGGACAATCTGTCCAGTTTACTGATGTTGAGATTTAAAGCAAAAATCACCAACTGGTAGTCGAAAACGAAGATCGTCCACCTGCCCAAGTAGCACCTGCCCAACCAGATGGTACAGAGCCTGAATGGACTGATGTAGAAACAAGGTGTTCTGTGGCTGTGGAGATGAGAGCAGGATCTCAGCTGGGACCTGGATATCTGCACCATGCACAACCCAAGTGCAAGAAGCCTTGAACTGACAGCCCCAGTAGCAGAAGAACGTTACGGTTCCTGTTGGTGATTTCTCAAAGCATTGTTGAAAGCAGTCTGAGCTTTGCAGAAGTGCAGCTTTGCAGAACATCACAGACCTCAACTACGTCATACTCTGGCCTAGAACAAAGCCTTCCTATGTTTCCAAACACATAGGGATTCAACATTCTTTGTGTATTATATATCTTGCCATATTTAATATTAATAAAGACATGTCCCTTCACATTGCACTGTTTTTATAATGCTATTTTTGTATATTTCTTGTATACTTATAAACTAATTCATGCAACTGTTTGTCTTGGGTAATTAAAGAAAAATGTATCTAGACCTCATTTTTTATTGTGACTTTTCCAACTGTTTTGAATATTAAGTTTTTATAAAGAAACTCAGCTATTGATTAACTGCAAGAATGCACTTTAGACATATTTAATGATTCAGACTTTCAAAATAAAGATAATTGACTGGCCAATGACAAAACCATTTTAAACAGTGATTAGATTTCCATATGTATATATTCAATTTCTGACTTTTAGATATGCCAAAAGAATTAAAAAGCACTAAGAAATGCAAGAAAAAAAGTGATAGTTTGACCTCTTATTTTCCAATTAGTACTCCTTTAATTTCCTTCTCCTGTCTTATGGCTCTAGCAAGAGTTTCAAGCACTACGTTGAAAAGGAGTGGAGATAGTGGACAGCCTTGTCTGGTTCCTGATTTTAATGGAAATGCTTCCAGTTTTGCTCCATTTAGAATGATGTTGGCTGTTTGTTGAGGTATGTTCCCTCCAGTTCTGTCAAAAGCCTTTTCTGCATCTATTGAAATGACAATGTCTTTGAGTCCATTTATATGCTTAATGATGTTTATTGACTTGTGTATATTGAACCATCCCTGCATCTCTGGAATAAAGCCTACTTGATCATGGTGAATGATCTTTTTGATGTGTGTCTGTATGCGGTTTGCAAATATTTTGTTGAGAATTTTTGCATTTATGTTCATTAAGGATATAGGTCTATAGTTTTCTTTTCTGGTTGTGCTTTTACCCAGTTTGGGTATTAGAGTGATGCTGGCTTCATAGAAGGAATTTGGGAGTTCTCCCTCTGTTTCCATCTTTTTGAATAATTTAAGTAGTATTGGTTGGAGGTCTTCTTTAAATGTCTGGTAGAGTTCTGCTGTAAATCCATCTGGACCTGGCCTTTTTTTTAGTTGGGAGGCTTTGTATTACTGTTTCAATTACCTCATATGTTATGGGTCTGTTTAAACTGTTGATCTCTTCTTACTTTAATTTTGGTGGTTTCCATGATTTTAGATATCCAGCCATTTCTCTTAGATTTCAAATTTGGTAGTGTATAGGTTTTTTAAATATTCCCTTATAATGGTCTGGATCTTCTGGGTGTCTGTTTTGATGTTTCCTATTCCATCTCTGATTTTGCTGATTTGGATTTGCTCTTTCTTTCTTTTGGTTAACTGGGCTAAGGGTCTGTCTATCTTGTTTAGCTTTTCAAAGAACTACCTCTTAGATTCATTGATTCTTTGTATTGTTTTCTTTTTTCTATTTCATTCATTTCTGCTCTGATTTTTGTTATTTCTTCTCTTCTGCTGGGTTTAGGTTTCATTTGTTCTTGCCTTTCCAAGGTCCTAAGTTTCAGTGTTAGGGCATTTATTTGGGCTCTTTCAAATTTTTTAATGTAGGCATTTAGAGCTATAAAGTTCCCTCTAAGGACCACTTTCAGCATGTCCCAGAGGATTTGTTGTGTTGTATTGTCCTTTTCATTTGATTCCAGGAATACTTTACTTTTTTCTTAATTTCTCTTTTGACCCATTCATCATTCAGGAGTGTGTAGTTTAATCTCCATGTGTTCATGTGGTTATTAGGGCATCTTCAGGTGTTGATTCCAAGCTTTATTGCATTGTGGTCTGATAGTGTGGTCACCGGCTGTAGCTGCTCTCCTATGGCTATGGTTGCTCTTCTGATCTCTCAGTTCCTCCTATCAGTCATCCGGTCTGGATGCCAGGGCTGGTGAGAAGTCTGCACCAGCATTGCCGAATTCAGATGCAGGAGACCAGGTTCAGTGAAACAGATCTGCTTTATTGCAGGAAAGTACGGGCATATATAGGGGTAATAGTCCAATCATAACACAGCATATGGGATCCCTTATTAGCATGGCAGACTAGTATCCTATTACAATCTAGTGGGCCAGATGCCCTATTAGCATGATATGTTTCAGTTTCTCTACGTTTTGGATTCCTGGAAACCATGTGAC
>NW_008341810.1:5340396-5341230 GCF_000622305.1 Nannospalax galili | reverse complement strand
TCATTTTGACTGCTGTTTGTGTTCTCTAATTTTGTGTTTCCTCAATTATACCTTTATTTCTTTTCTTTTGTTTCCCCTGGGGTATAGTTGTTTCTCTCTTCGCTGTCCATATTACTTCATTTATTCTTTGAAGGGCTGGTTTTGTGGACATGCATTCTTTCAAGCTTTTCATGTCATGGAAGATTTTCCTTTCCCCCTCAATTATAGTGGACATTTTTGCTGGGTAAAGTATTCTGGGTTGGCATCTATTGTCATTTAGAACTGGAAATACCTTGGTCCAGGCTCTTCTGGCTTTCATGGTTTGCATTGATAAATCAGCTGTAATTCTGATGGGCTTTCCTTTGTATGTGACTTGTTTTTCTTTTGCTGCTTTCAGTATTCTCTCTTTTTTCTGTACTTTTAGTGCTTTTACTATGATATGTCATGGGGAGTTTCTTTTCTGATACTGTCTGTTTGGTGTTCTATATGGTTCTTGTATTTGTATGGGCATGTCTTTCTTTAATTTTGGGAAATTTTCTTCCACGATTCTGTTGAAGATCTGGTCCATGCCATTATCTTAGGATTCTTCTCCTTCCTGTATGCCTATAATTCGTAAGTTTGGTCTTTTTATGGTGTCACTCAATTCCTGCATTTTCCAGTCTTGTGATTTCTTAAATTTTTCATAATCTTTGCTTGCGTGGTCTAGTTCATCCACTTTCTCTTCCAGTCTTGACACTCTGTTTTCCATTTCATTCACCCTATTGGTGAGGCTTTCTCCTGTCATTTCTAATTGGCTTACTGAGTGTTTCACTTCCTTCTTCATTTCAGCCTGAGTATTCTTCAATATTTCTAACT
>NW_008341810.1:5339430-5340275 GCF_000622305.1 Nannospalax galili | reverse complement strand
CTTTTGTTGTTTATGATTCTGATATGAGAATTAAGTTGAAGTATGCTTCTGTTTGTATTATCCAGGTGCCTAGATCCTTTCTTTATTGGTTATGTAAAGCTGGTTGGTACAGGGTTCAGGTTCTCTCAGGTTTAATTTGGAGGAAACTGATAGTTTCAGATCAGCTATTCAGGAGTACCCACAGAAGCCCAATTCATGTTCCAGTCAGGCACACTCAGGCTTCCTTCACCAAGTGGAGGCAGGATCTGGGTGTTCTCAGGCAGTTTACCCTCTCAGGTTGTCTGCTAGGATCTCAGCCTTCGCCTACCAAAGCCACATCTGCCCTGGGGCCTTGGGAGGGGCTTCACAAAATCCCAGGTGGAGGGATGGGTATGGCGCAATTAGGGGAAGCTCACCACCACATGCAGGCAGAATACAGGGGCTCTCAAGACAGTCCTCTGCATTCTCAGGCCCTTTGCCAGAGGGAGGCCAGAGGGAGGCCAGAACTTGGTACCTCTCTGGTGGTCTGCTGAGATCAGAGCTGCTACACCAATGGAGGTTGAAACCCACCCTCTCAGGCTGTCTGCTAGGATCTCTGCCTTAGCCTACCAAAGCCAGATCTGCCCTGGGATCTTGGGAGGGGCCTCAGAAATCCCAGGTAGGAGGAAGGGGATGGAGCAATTAGGGGAAGCTCACCACCCAGTGGAGGCAGGATCCAGCAGCTCTCAGGCAGTCTCCTGCATTCTCAGTCCTTCTGTCAGAAAGAGGCCAGAGGGAGGCCAGAACTCGGCACTCTCTGGTGGTCTGCTCAATCTTTGGATATTTCTATCAACAGTGCTTCAAGATGGATCTCCTGCCACTAATTA
>NW_008341810.1:5327094-5339369 GCF_000622305.1 Nannospalax galili | reverse complement strand
ATATTAACTATTTTACATGTGAACAGAAAAAAAGGTACAGAGAAATATACTAAAACAGTGATTCTCTTTGAGTGGGAAGATAGGTTTTTCCTTCTTAATATTTCTCTGTTTTCTAAATTTATGTTAAAAAATGTATATTTTTATACCAAAAAAATCAGTGTGCAATAGCATAAAAATACACTACATTAGAAGATAAGAAAAATTCTCAAAACATTTTGATTAGCTTTGTTAGATTTAATCCTGAATTATAAATAAAAGACCCAAGTATCACATGATCTGTTCTTCCTCTCAACAAAAAGACTTAAAGTGCATTAAGTTAAGTTTCACTTTTAGAGAAAGTTTTAATCTAATCTTTGAAACTATTTGGATAAAATTCAGCATTGGAAAACATATTTGTGCTAAAAACAAAATAAATCCTTATCCTCTGGACTCAAAGGCTGAGCTGAACTATTCAGACCAGAAATATTTTAAAATGTTAATTAAAAAAGCATTAAGGCAGCATCCTGTACCTGAATGTTGCCATCTCATTTTTTGAGATTTCTGCCCTAGGGGCAATAAGCTATGTTTTGCAGACTTTCTTTTAGGTAGATTGGAGTGTGGAAGAAGCTTTGTGTGTGTGTGTGAGTGTGTGTGTGTGTGTGTGTATGTGTGTTGGTAGTAGTAGAAATTAACTCCAGGGCCTTGCACATCCAAGCAAGCTTTCTACCACTGAGTTATAACAGATAAGTTCATCTAATTGATTTGATGTTTAACGCTGTCAGAGGGTCCCTGTGGCATTTTTGTAGTTTTCTTATGAAATATTTTATTTGTTATTCTTATTTTATGTGTATGAGTGCATTGCCTGCATATATGTAAGTGCACCCATGTCCTGCAATGCCCACAGAGGTCAGAAGAGGGTGCTGGATCTACTGGCACTGGAGTTACAGATGGTTATTAGCTGCCATGTGGGTACTGGGAACCAAAACTGGGTCCTCTGCAAGAGCTGCCAGTGCTCTTAACTACTGAACCATCTCTCTAGCCCCCAAGTAGTTTTATTTTGAGATAGGGTCTCATTAAATTACCCAGGCCAGCCTTGAACTCAAAGCTAGCCCAGGCTAGCTTTGAACATTAGTGATCATCCTTAGCCTCCTTAGAACAGGGCTTTGAGACCTGTCCTATCAGACTGGGAAACAAAATTTTAGATGACAGACACTTACAACCTCCCTGAAAGAAGAGGCTATAGCTGCCTTGTCTCAAAGCTGAGGAAATCATGTAGCAGGTCAAATAACTATCAAGTCCCAGGGTTAATACTCAGAGTCTGGTCACCTGAATTAAAGGCCTACTTCATGATCTTTACCCCTTTAGCTCTGAAGGACCCTAATTCAGGCTGATGCGAAGGGGCCGAACAGATGATCTCATTAGAATAGTGGCCTTCCAATGTGAGCCTCCAATAGAATCATGTGAACAGTTTAACACTCTAGTGTACATTCCCATTGAGCATCTGAGTGAAGCTGATGCCACCTCCTGGGGACCACACTATGAACCAGTGGTGAGGGCAAGAATCTTAAGTGTGGGATTTAAGAGGCAGTTGGCTCAAGGCCTGGATCCCAGAAGTCTTGAGATAAGTTCATCTAATTGATTGGGTGCTTCAGGCTGCTGGGCGTCTGTGGCCTTGCTGAACCTCTGGGTCTTACAGACAGCCAGTCTGTACCCTCTGGGTTGTTTCTCCTCAGGGACTTCTTTCCAGTGTTGCTGGCTCTCTCCCTTGTCCTCTGTCGGCTAATTAGCTACCCCTTAAATGAGGTTTCATTAGGCTAATTACTTATTTACAGGCCAAGAATTTCTTCTCTTATTGCAGCCTCAAAAACCCACATTTAAATAGCAGTCCCAAGAGAGGTGGTATTAGGCTGGGGGAATGAGTGGAGCTTGAGCCTGCTTAGACTGGTCGCAGCCAGCCAGAGACCTCTCCCTGGCTGACCAGACTGCACTGTGGGTACTAGGCACTTGCTAGCTGGGACAGTGGTCTCTGAGAGGTTACTGAATCACCTCATTTGGAAAATGAAGATTTCCTTCAGAGAACAGTGAGGATTAATGACTCCAGATGCTCTCTGTAGAGGACAGACCAGCCAGCCTCTGGGCTTCACGAAATCTTTGAGGTCTTAAGGGTGACTTTCTCTGAATGGTTCAAAGCTGGTAGGAAGTTAAAAGCCTAGAATCTCAATTTCTCTCTCTCTCTCTCTCTCTCTCTCTCTCTCTCTCTGCCTCTCTCTCTGTGCAGGGGGTAAAAAGTAACTTCAGACAGTAAACAGGTCATATTTCATTTTAGCAAGGCATTTACCACATACTGGATAAACAATGCTTAGAAAAATGCCCGTGTGGGATGAGCCCCAACAGAGGCAGGGATCCCCTTCTTGGTTGCCTTCCTGATATCCTCTATGAGTGAAGGAATGGGTTTGTTTCCTCTGACAATTAAGTAATTAAAAGGCAGGAAAAAAGTGTTACCACAAATCTTGGGGAATCCCAGCAGAGCCATCACATGATATACATGGCAAATCAGGGGCCCATCTTGGTGGTTTTAGTCATTAATAGAAGTATTTAAGAATGGACACAAATGGAAGCTCAGGGACAAAGAACAGACTCAAACAAAAGCTCAAGGACAATTTACTAGTTTAAAAAGAAAATTCCAGGCCAGGCAAGCTGTAAATCTTGCAACTGCCTGGAAGAGAAGAGAACGGAGAAGGGAAGGAACAAAAGCCATACTACCTGAGATAAGGCCCGGTAGAGGTCAGCCACCTGGGCAGGCAGCCACAGTGTGGAGGGGCACTTAGAAAAAGAATAAGGAGCTGGAGAGACGGCTCAGGGTTAAGAGTGCTGGCTGCTCTTGCAGAGGACCTGGGTTCAATTCCCAGTACCCACTTGGTGGCTAACAACCGTCTGTAACTCCAGTTCCAGGGGGCCCGGTACCTCTTCTGATCTCTGCAGGCATTGCATGACAGGTACACTTACATACATGCAGGCAGTACACCTATACACATAAAATAAAAATAAATACAATATTAAAAAGAGAAAAGAGTAAGAGTGAGGAAGTCCAAGGTTAGTGAGGGAGCTTAAAAGGCTCTGGCCAGCATTCAAAAGAAAAAGAAGAAAAAGAAATAGGAAACATAGGGAGACCCAGAGGCTCCTCGTGGTAGTTCAGCTGTAGGGACTGCACCTAGTGGGTGGGATTTCTGGGGAGGAAAAGCAATTATCTTAAAGGAACCCACCTACCCTAGGGTTCCCTTTGGTTTCCTCTGGCCAGGTCCCTGACCTGTGCCACTGGATTAATCCTTAAGGGAGGAGACAAGGGCATGTCTCCACCTAGAGGTAGACCCCATTCTTTACATCCCTCTGGACAGCTTCAGCTCCCAGTTTTCCCCTTCCCCTCCTGCCTTTTCCTTTATGGCAAATCTAGAAAAGGTGAATTAGTTTGCTCTGTGATAGAGGTTACATTTGACCCTGTGGAATTCTGGGTAAGTGTTCCACCATCTCAAGCACTGTTAGGTAAAGCTGTCAGGGGAGTTCCTTGGCCTCGGCACACCCAGACAGCACCACTAACCTAGCCTTTGCTTCAGAATCAAGCATCCCCACTCTACCACGCAGGCTGGGGGGAGTTCAGTCAGATCACTTGGGCACAGCTGAACCTAACAGAGCTGCCTCACGTGAGCTAAGTCCCTCACAACCTGCTGACGGCAGTTGATTGGGTCTTGCCAGAAGGGAAAGCACATAAATTACAAGCTGGAGTGAGAACGTGCATGTTAAATCCTGCCACACTGTAGTTGCCAGACCCAATGCGGTGTGCCATGAATGGAGTCAGGGGAAAAGCAGATCAAGTTCTGTCACGCGCGTCTCTTAGACATTCATCTCCAAGGCCTTTTTCCCTCCAGGCTTAAGTTCCTTAGTGCTACTGCTAAGATTATGAAGTTTTAGTTCAGCTCAAATCTCAATAAGCAAGAAGAGAACCAAGCTGGGAAGAGGAAAAGTAAGAGGATAGGCCAGGGAACATGTGATGGGCAGCGAGGGATGCGGGGAGGGGGAATCTTGCAAGGGCTCTTTCCCTGGGGCTGCATGAGCCGAGGGAACCTGGCTGGCCCTCCAAACAGGCCTCACCAGGTCCAGCCCTGTTCTACGGGTGAATCTGCAGCACCCCTCCCCTTCTGCCAGAATTGATGATTTTCTCTCGACCTTAGCACACCAGGACCACAGTGTTTTAGAGAGGTTTGCCTCATTTCCCATTTGTTCTTACTGACATGGCTGGGGAAGCCCCAGGTAGTTTCATCTTATCCAGAAACTCCTTGGACCAGCAGTATTTGTCGTTGGGGAATTTGTTGGCAAGGCAGAATCTCAGGCCCCACCTGCAGATGCAGACCTGAATCAGCACCTGCCACCTGGAAGCTCCGGAGTAGGCGCAGAGCTTTACACACCCAGGGCTGTACTCAGGAACCAGTGGAGGCCACTGCAGACATTCTCCTGTAACTTATGCGGCTCTGGCTTGGAAACTGGGATTTTCAAATGATCTCAAGGGAGTCTAATAATGAAGTAACTTTGAGGCCAGCGGCCTAAGCCACCTGTATTCTCCTAGGTAGGTGTTTCTTCACAAGCATAGAAATATTGGCATTTGCAAAAATTTAGGCTCAGTCAGTCTTCCCTGGCAGTGGAAATTCTGGGTTTCGAAGTGCTCCTAAGTGGAACGAGTGCTGCTGGTCTAAGGACCAGATGCTGAGAAGCAAGGCTTGAAGGCATGTGGAGTGACTGTGGGAAGGGAGACAGTGTTGTAAATACAGGAATACGTCAACTGTGCCAGATCCGGACCAGGTAGCAGGGGCATAGGGGAAAGACCTCAGAATTCGGAGTTGGGTTCTGTTTCTCCTCCTGCCACCTGAACAAATTAAATAATTGGGGGGGGGGTGGAGCTGGAGAGGTGGCTCTGAGGGTAAGAACACTGGTTGTTCTTGCAGAGGACCTGGGTTTGATTCCCAGCTGGAGAGATGGCTCTGAGGGTAAGAACACTGGTTGTTCTTGCAGAGGACCTGGGTTTGATTCCCAGCACCCACATGGCAGCTAACAACTGTCCATAACTCCAGTTCCTGGGGTGGGGGGGGGATCCAACACCCTCTCCTGACTTCTGCAGGCACTGCACAACATGGGCGCACTTACATACATGCAGGCAATACACTCATACACATAAACAATAAATAAAATATTTTTTAAAATTAAGTAATCTGATTATCAGTTTTCACGATAAAAATAGGGATAAGTGGGGTATGGTGACACTTTGGACTACGCACCAAGACTTTGCTTTTCACCAACCCCACCCCCAAAAAGAAAAAGATAGGAATGATATAAACTGACCCAACTATCTTCTTGTTATTATCCCTTCTTATTATCTTATCCCTTCTTATTGAGGAAAACCAAAAAAAGTAAACAAAATAAATTCTGAAAAAATATAATTCAAGAGTATTTTGTTGAAGTTAAAAAGGGATTTAAAATTACACATTGAGGCCGAGATGGCTCAGTAGCTAAGAGCACTTGTTGTTCTTCCAGGGGGAGTGAATTTGGTTCCCAACACCCACATCAGGTGGCTCACAACTGCCTGTAACTCTAGTTACAGGGGATCTGACACTCTCTTCTGGCCTCTGTGGGGACCCACATACATTTTACATACATTCACACACATACACATAAGTAGAAATAAAAAAAAATTCTAAAATTACATATCGAAAGAGAATGCCATGAACCTGGGGATAAGAACACAATGAACACCAAAACAATCTTATTACTTACCTTAAAGAAAAAGAATACATATCCTCAGGATGCCTGGACCAAAATAACAAGTGACCAGCAAAGGAAAGAACATCACACTATCTAGTTCTACGCAAGAAGAAAATGAGTAAGTCTAACAAATTTACCCAAGGAAAAATCTGAGCCAGGAATTTTATCTCCAACTCTACTTTCAATTAGAAACAATCCCTACAAGCCATGCTCAAGATGGAGACTGTAGAGATTATTGTTTCTCCTACACCCCTTTGGAGGAATCCACTAGAAGGCAAGCATCAATGACCAAATTGATACTGATGATACAATAGGTACTGATGGTGAATATTCACTGCAATAACTTATAGAAGCAGGACTAGGAAGAGTGAAATGTAAGTAGTCTATCTTCTGACAATGTAGCGGTGGTGCATGCATAAATGATGGTAACAGTGGGGACACGTGAGACAGTAACATTTAAAAAATTTTGTGTTGGGTGGCAGTTTTATTGCCTTGAGACTACTGTATGCAGATTGTTGGATGAAACAAATGAGGGGACACAGATATTTTATCTCATCATTTCTTGCATCTTTGAGATGCATGATTTAGTGTAGAAGAAGAGAAAAAAACATGAACTTAAGAAAAACACTATGTTTGTATTGAAATTTAGAGTGATTTGTAAATGCCTGGAAAGACCTACCAATGATAACCTCATAGCTATGAGTCACCCTAACATACAGATAATTGTGGTCTTGAAATATTGTTTTCTTCTTTTTTTAAAGTCAGGACTTCATGAGTAATTGATTTCAGGTTTGGGATAGAAGACATACATGATGAACTTGAGACATTTCGTCATGCCAGACAACAGCAAGCCTTTAGTGATGACCAGAATTATATCCCAAGGACTCAGCAGGCTCCTTGAAGGGCAACTTGATCTTCAATAGGATAAAAAACTGCAATGGTTGAAATTCAGAAAATAATTGTGTTTGAGTTAATGAGTTCACGGTGATGTTAAACAACCAAACACCATTTAAGAATAAGGAATCAACTCATTATTTTGATTATCAATAAATAAAAGGAAAGAATCAAACATATCTTAGCATCCCCATTTGTGTTGCTGTAACAGAATACCTGGGACTTATAAATTTATAGAGAACAAATTTATTGGGTGACAGTTCTGGAGGCTGGAAGTCCAATATCAGAGCATCAGCACCTTGCTAAAGGGAGTCTTCTTGCTGCTTCATCTCATGGTAGAAGGACAAAGAGAGAATGCCCCTTTCTGAAAGCTCTTTAATGAAGGACTAAGCCTAACTGCCAGGGCTTACCAGGTTCTTAAAAGTCCACCTCACAAGGCACTGCTGTTACACTAGCACTTAAATTTCACAATGAATTATGGAAAGAACAAAAATTCAAACTATAGCAGACTGCACCAAGGTATTTAGTACAATTTATCATATTAATACACTAAAATCATATGACCTATGCCTATATGATTAGTTTAGTATACATAGAAAAGCATTTTTACAAAATTTAACATCAATTTCAAATTAAAACTCAGCAAAGTTAGAAAAAACATCTTGAACATGACTAAAAGTGTCTATTTTTTAACTGCTGCTCAGGCGTGGTCATGCACACCTATAATCCCAGTACTCAGGAAGATAATGCAGGAGGGTCATGACTTCAAGGCCAGCTCAGTCTAAGTAGGAAGTTTCAGCCAGCCTAAACTATGTAGTAAGATTCTACCTCACAAAACTAAAACTGAAACAAAACAAACAAACAAAGAAAAATCTATATCACTACCACCAACAAATTCTTTATTCTATCTTAATAAAGAATGCTGCTATCTTTAGATTCAGAACATATGAGGATTCCCATTTAACTTTTTCTCAACATTTTATTGGAGATTTAGGCAGTGTAAAAAGACAAGGGCATAAAAATCATTTATATTGCAAGAAGGAAGTAAATCTGTCTTTATTCACAGACCGCACTGTCATTTTGGTAGAAAATGGTGCAGAATCTATTGCAAAGCTCCTAGAACAAATAAATGACTTTACCAATGTTTAGAAGACCAATATACAAAATCAATTATTTTTATGTCAGGCATCAGAGATCAAAATTAAATAATAGCATTTGCATCAGAGATCAAAATTAAACTATAGCATAAAAAAATGTGAATTGAGTCAGGTGGATCTCTAAGAGATAGAGGCCAACCTGGTCTACATGGCAAGTTCCAGTCAGCTGGACATCAGGGAGACCCTGTGGCAAAAAAAAAATAAATAAAAGTGAATCGGGCTTGGGTATGGTTCAGTGGTAGACTGCTTGCCTGCACATGGAAGGCCTTGAGTTCAATTCCTAGTACTGCACAAATGTGAATCTTAGTTTGGTATCGTGGCACATGTCTGTAGTCCCAGCTGGTAGAAAGGCTGAGGCAAGTGGAGCACATGAGCTCAGGAATTTCACCCCAATCTGAGCAATATGATGGCAACATGTCTTGTAAAAAACCAAAAATCTGAGCCTTTATAGATGAGCTTCACTTCCTGTTCCCTCTCTGCTTCCTGAGTGTGGATGCACTGTGACCAGCCAGCCTCCTGTTCCTGCCACCAACCTTCCCTGCCTGCTGCCATGTCTTCCCCACCGTGATGGACTGTATCCCTCTGAAACTTGTCCTTGGAAGGCAAGAGCAGTGCTGGCCTCTGGCTAATTATGCCCCTCCACTGAAGCAACTTTTCTCTGAGGACTCTACCCAGTGCCCCTGGAACTGTAAGGCACTGTAACAGACCTAACAACAGGTGCTATTCCTGACCTGTGTGAGAAACAGATACACTGGCCTTCCTTTAGCTCTTTAGGATCTCTGTGCTTCTTCCCACCCAAGCACCACTACATGTGTGATTCCCACTGTGTAGATGGTTCTTCCTGCCTGCTTCAGTCACATCAGGAGTTTTTGCTCCATCTTGAACACTGACTCCCCTGATGCTTAGCATATATCAGGTCCTCAAGAGCCTTGGAGCTGCCCTCAGAACCCCAGAGGAGTAAGCAGCTAGTTGCATTTGAAACTGGAAGTAGGAAAACTACAGCTCTTAAGGAGAGTCTGTGCCACTTGAAGACTCTGGGTCCTCAGAACATGGCTACTTGCCCACGTCAGGAGACTGCTTCATTGTGGACAACAGAAAGAACCTAGGCAGGAAGCTCAAGATAGTCAAACCCTGCCTCTGTAGCTCAGTGGCTCCCTCCTGTGGACAAGTCTTGAGCTTGTATTGTATTCGGTTTCCATGCATCTAGCATGAGTCTACTGGGTTGCATGATTTCTGCGTGATCTTTGAATCTAGTATTCTAGGATTATGAAAGGAAAAAAAAAACAACCCAACACTTGCCTTCCATGTTCCCTCCTTGGTGACTCAGACTTGTGTTTTCTGTTTAGAGGCCCCTTCCCTGCCAGTTCACCAGGCAGTCCCACTTGACACTCTGTTCATTGCAGCACTTCCATGGCAGGTTTCTCTGCCTTGTCTCCCCTTGTATTATCCACAAATTATTTCTATGCCTTTTTCTCATCAAAAACATGTTTGCTTTATATTTATTTTTGATGAAGAATTATTTAATAAGTGAATGAAAATCAAATGTAAACATTGTTTTATAAAGAAGTGTGGGAGACAGGCTTGAGCCTAGGGTGAAAGTCTTGAGGCAACGGCCCAACTGCTGGAACCACAAGGAATGCCTTGTGACATTTGCTCCCATTGGCAGATCGTGAGACTGATTGATGCCTAGAGCTCGGCACTCCCTAATCACCCCCCTTGGAATTCCAAATTGCAACACTTATTGAAACAGTTAGGGTCACATGGTTTCCAGGAATCCAGGCTCTGTAATCTGAAACCCATTATGCTAATGAGGCATCCTACCTGCTATTCTGTGATAGGATGTTAAGTCTGTTATGCTAATAAGGTATCCTACTTGCCAGGCTGTGATTGGACCACTACCCCTAAATAAGCTTGTGCCTTCCTGCAATAAAGCAGATCTGTGTCACTGATCCTGGTCTCTTGTGTCTGAATGCGGCTCTGCTGACACAGTCTCCTCTCCAGCCCTGGGGTCCGGGACCGAGCAGAAGCAGTGATGACAGAAGATGGCACCAGGTGGACAGAAGAGAGGCCTCAGCCCAGGGCAGGCAGAAGAACAGCTTCAGTCCAGGGCAGGCAAAAGAGTGGCCTCAGCCCAGGGCAAGTGGAGGAGCAGTCTCAATGCCGTGAGAACGAAGGAGTGGCACCCATGAGAATGGCTGCCGCTGGCAGTGACCACAAAGAAGTTTTAAGTATTTTAAGCGCCATTTTTTCATTTGGGGAAAATTTAAGTAAAAATTTTTTTAAAACATGAAAATAAAATTAAATTGGCCACAATTCCAATATTTAAAAATAATCTGGTAAAGGTCGTGTAAGATCTGTACACTGACAAGCGTGGAGCTACACTGTAACAATATTGCTGAACAAAATTTAAAAGGACTGAAATATACCATGTCCATGGATTAATCCACTAGTGTTGAATTGTCAGTTTTAGCCAAATTGATCCATAGATTCAATGAAATCCTAACCAAAATCCCAGAAGACTTTTTTTTTTTGAGAAGTTGACATATTCCAAATCACAGTGTCAGAATCTAAAGTACTGAGATGCCTGGTGTAAGAGTAACTATCTGATTAAGGGACTAAGTCACAATGAAAGTAACAGACATGGTTTTAATCACAATAGGGAAGTTTAAGGAAGATAACCTTGAGAAGAGACCACCTGCCCTCTAGCCTATCCATCATCCCCCCCATGAAACAGGTCTGGTTGAAAGTAAAGTATATCAGCACAGATGTGAATTGTCTTAGTCAAGGCACCCAAACAGTAGATAGCATTATGGACCTGGGGCCTTGAGGCAACAGGAGTAGGAAAGTGTCGGGGAGTGGGTTAAAGTCCAAAGAAGTGTCTTCATTCTCTGTTTCTCACCCAGAAAAGGAAGAGGCACCTGCAGAAGGTCTCTGCAGGAGGGTTACGGAATGCTGAACCCATGAGTGCAATTCCCTTCAGAGACAGTGATGCATCTGCTGTGCACTGTGTCTGGTGTAGGCACATCAGCTTCCTTCCTTGAGACCTATGAGGTAGAACCTTCTGAATTGTCTGTGGTTGGGCCATAAAAGTTACAGAGCATGGTGCTCTGTGTATATTGCAAAGAAGATAGCTCATTTCCAAGGAGTTGAAGTCCAGTTCCTGGAGAATCCAGAATAGCCAAAACAATTAGAAACAACAGCAGAGTCAGAAGGCTAACATTAGCCAGTGTCAAGTGTCTAGGCATGACAAAATTTCATAATGTTTCCTGTAGGTATGTAATCTCTTGCCTCTGACACTGGTAATTTTCTATTCCTCATTAGTTTATGTAGAGGTTTATTAATCATATTGGTCTTACCAAAGAACCAACTTTATTTTGATAGTCTTTATTTTTTCCTATTTCATCAATTTCTGCTCTGATCTTTACTATTTCTTTCATCTTAGTTTTGATTTAATTTCTCTTGTTTATTTTTCATAGCATTTAAAATATATAATAACCCTTGAACATGAAATCTATCTTAACAAAATTTTCTATATACAATACAGCAGGGTTTACTGTATGCACAATTTTGTATAGCAGATCTCTAGAATCTGTTATTCTGGTGTAACTGGGACATCACACCCCTTCACACCCCTTCTGTAGCAGCTCTTCCCTTCTCCCGCCTCTGCCTCCAGAGCTGGAACTTTGCTTGTGTTTGACTATTTTAGACAAATAGTCAAAATATTATACAATGAGTCAAATGTCCTGCTTTTTGGATGTCTGACAGTTTTTAAAAATTAAAGTACAGGTGATAAACATTACCATGGAAATCTACCCAATGATTTTATAGACATACACAGGTGCCAAGGATCTGAGTGCAATCGACTATGACTAGTACTAATCAAATACATACAGATTAGAGACGCATGCACCAACATCTCAGTGTTATTAGCAAACACAATGAGGCTCTCTATAAGAAACAGTATATTTTAAAATGAAAGATCTTTTTTAAAGGTTAAAAACGCATTCAATTTTATGTCTTACAGGGTTTATACTGAGTTCAATATTGTATAACTGTATTAATTCAACAGTGAACCAAAAAATTATATAGCCACAGTGTTATTAGCAAACACAATGAGGCTCTCTATAAGAAACATGATATTTTAAAATGAAAGATCTTTTTTAAAGGTTAAAAACGCATTCAATTTTATGTCTTACAGGGTTTATACTGAGTTCAATATTGTATAACTGTATTAATTCAACAGTGAAGCTAAAAATTTACATTCAGTTTTGAAAGAGATGCATCTTAGCTCTAAAAAACGTTATTGAATATGTCAATGTTGTTGTAATGAAATGGTTCATCTAAGTATGTAGTTATTAAATAAATTTTTTAAAAAACCTTTATTTTGTGTGTATATGTATGCACACATGTGTGTGCCACGTGTACATGCGGAGGTCA
>NW_008341810.1:5310391-5325226 GCF_000622305.1 Nannospalax galili | reverse complement strand
AGAGATGTATCTTTGCTCTGGAAACTGTTATTGAGTATGTTAAAGCTGTAATGAAATGCTTCTTCTAAAAAATTATATATATATATATGAAAAAAAAATAAATGCCCACTATTGTGAATTTCATCTTGTTGGTGCTAGATATATTTGTTATAAGTAATCTTGAGTTCTGGTCTTGGATAAGTTACCTAGAAATATTGTAATCCTCTTGAGTCATTCTTTTAACAGAACAGCACTTAGTCTCAGATTAATGTTCTCCAGTAATGGGGCAAAGCCCTTCAGAGCACACTGCCTAATTCCCAGGGATTATGAGAGTTTTCATTCTAGCTGGTGAGAACTAGCACTATTTGGCCCCAAGTGAGCTTGAAGGATTGTTCCCTCTAAGCCTTTTGGGCAGTTCTTTCTGTGACAGCAGGGAGTTTCCTTACACAAGGAAAGCGGCCTGTGGTAAGGCTGAGGGGGATCCTTTGAAGATCCTCAATTTTCTCTCTTGGTGTGTTTTCCTGCTCTCTGGTTAGTCTGTCCTTCAAACTCTTGTTACTTTGGCCTTCCTTCATTTACAGTCCTCTCTTATCAACTATGGGAGATCCTGGATTCTTCCTGGATGCAGCTTGAGATTGAAAAATTGAAATGGAAAAGTCCTACAGGCAAATTGGGGCTCAAGGCTTTTAGTCCTCGATTCCCCATGTATTGAGAAAGGCTGTTTCTTACAATCTTATTTTTGAAGTTGTTTCAGGTGGAAGGTAAATCTGATTGAGTCCATTATTGTAGACTGCTTGGGCTACCACAATGAAATAATATAGATTGGGGTGGGGGGGTGCTAAAAAACATGTTCCCCTTTTCATAGTTCTGGAGGCTGGAAAGCCAGGATAGGGTGCCAGCAAGACAGGATGCATTCTGAGCCCTCTTCTTCTGGCTATGGGTGGCTACCATCTCCATCTGTGTTCATGTGGCCTCTTCTTTGTGAACAGTTTGGGAGAGGGCTTCATTCAGCCTCTTCCTTTCCTTATAAGGATATCAATCCCACCATGTGGGCTCCCATTTTTATCTCCCTTTCTAAGCACAATTACCTTCCAAAGTACCTTCTTCCTAATATCACATTGGGTTTTGGGGCTCATCACATGATTTTAGAGGGTATGCAGTCCATCATGTCCATCTTAGTCAGAAGTGGAAGTCTCAAATTGCATTTTGAGGACATCTAATTCTACAAGATGTGCAATGCCGAGGAAGTCTGGCAGTTAGTCAGTTGATTCTACTGCAGGAATTCTCAGTCTCTAATGCATTGATGTAAATTCCCACGAGCAATGTGTAGCATGAAGTAATTCCAAAATGTATTATCAGAAAACTTTAAAAATGAAAACGCATTTTTAATGGGTCGTACTGTTCTAAGCCCACTAGTTGTTTTTTTTTTTTTTCATGACTATGTATCTATTGTATAACTTGAACAATGAATGGTTTTCTTTTCCTTCCAGTAGTTAAATTGGCTCATGTTAAATGTTTTATATGCATTCTCATTTAATCTCCAGAGTACCCAGTTCTATTAATTTGACACTCATTTTCATTTTCTAGCTGAAGAAATGAAAGCTTATGAAGGTCAGGTAACACAACAGTGGTAGAGCTCAGATTTAAGTCCATTTTTGGTAGAACACAAACAAAATATGGGGAAAATACTTGTGAGAGTATGTGGGAATACTTGCCTGCAGTAGTAATGTCTCTGTCATCAGTTTAGGAGTGGCTCATATGAACGTTTCTTGGCAAAACAGGTACAGGAACTCTTCCCTTCCGTTTCAGCTACCTCCCTCATCTGGACTAGCTTTCTGGTGGTACCGATGGAGTGAAGGGAGATCTGAAAACAATGCTGGGAGGTGTCTTCATACAATAATCATTTACATTGGTAAGGAGAATCTGGGATGTCAGGTGTGGTGTGGTTGCCTTTCTCTACCTGAAGCCACTGACCTTGTCTTAGGGGTTAAGTGCTGGGTTGGCTTTCTGTCCAGGAGAGTTCCTTGTCTCTTATATAGTGTTCTACTACAACATTCCTGTACTTGAACACCAGCCTGGCATTATTCAGGCTTCTGACAAAGTGACTCTCAGGATGGAGTCTTCTTAGCTGCACTCAGATGCCTATCTTCCTTCCTTATATACATGTATCATGTTCTTTCCATTACCTCCAGTTCATCTACATGATGCACTCATCCACTTCCCTTCTATTCTAGGGGAACAAACCCATCAGCACACATAGTATGTCCTCTCCCTGTCTTCTCTCTCCTTTCTTCCCTCCTCCCTTGTCAGACCATCACCCTAGTGTTTAGTGACTTGCTTTGTGTGTTTTGGGTACAAGCTAAGTTGCATATTAGAGATAATTTTTGCTTTCTAGTTCAAGGAAGCTTTATTCCATTTGTAAAGGAGGAAGCCTGATATGGTCTAATTATGGCCTTTTGCTTCTTTGGCTAGCAAGAGCTATGGTTGTCTTTGCTCTGGCACTGTGCTAGTTTGGTGATTCATCCAGTGAACTTGGTTCTCCTCTCCTTCTGTTGGCTTCTGCCTGTTCATTGCATCTACTTGCTCATGGCATGGACAGAGATTATTTTAATTGTTCAGGAAAAAGAAGAATTTTCCTATAATCTATTTCAGGTTCTAGTCAGTGGGTAAGACAAGAAAAAGAAATCAAAGGGACACAGGTTTGAAAGAAGCAAAATAATTTTTATTTATAGATGATGTACCATATATGTAGAAAGTCCTAGACAAGATACAAAAAAGGATAATAGAAGCAGTAAGTTTACCATGGTCTCAGGGTACAATGCCAATATAAAAATTCAATTGCATGTCTATATATTAAGACTAAACCACTGGAAATTGAAATTTAAAATATAATTTACATCAGGATAGAATGTGAAATAGTTAGGGATAATTTTAACAAAATGTTGGCAAGAACTGTTCACACAAAACTATATCATTGAGTGAAATTTTAAAAGACCTAGTTAAATGAAGAGATATACTATGTTCACAGACTAGAAGACTTAATATCATTATAGTAACTGTCCCCGAACCTATTTATAGAACCAATGCTCTCTCAATAAAAAATCCCAGAAAACTTTTCCCTGTTGTTGAAAATTAGAATCTGATTCTAAAAGTTGTTTAGAAAAGCGATGATGCTGGTATAGCCTAAATAATTTTGACACAGGTGAACAAAGTTACAGAATTTATGCTGTTAATCTCTGAAACTTACTCTAAATGTACAAAAATGAGGACACTGTGCTACTGCAATAAGGACAGACAAAAATCCATAGGCAAACACAATAGACCATTAAGAAATCAGCTGATATCAACCGATTCTATTCAGATGGGCTGACAGGAAGGGGAAAGAGCAGTCTGAGTGAACGGTGGGTATCCACGAGTGAAAGCCGGAAGCTCAGTCCTTAACTCGCACTATACACTAAAGGAACTTAAGTCATAGACCTAAATGAATCAGCTAAATTCACAAAGTTTCCAGAAAAAAACATGGGGGAAATATTTGTAACTTTGAGTTACACAGATACTTCATAGTACAAAAAAGTCCATAAAAGAAAAAAAAAAAAAAAAACCCAGCTAAATTGATTTCAACAAAATTACAACTTTTCCTCTTTGAAAAAGATAGTTTAATTGGTTTTCTGTATGGGGGAAATAATGAATGTCATGTAAATATGAGTAAAAATGAGGGCAGATTTTGAAGTAAAAATTAAAAATGAAAAAAAGATTAAGGAATAACCCACAGAGTAGGGTTTTCAAGCCATATCTACAATAAAGAAGTTTTGCAACTTAATAAATAGTTGATTTTAAATGGGCAAAATCTTTGAAAATTTTACAAAAGAATACTTTAGGTATAAACAGCAGATAGGCATGAAAAGATGCTTATTTTCTATTTATATATAACTAGGGAAATACACAATGAGACCATCTGTTAGCATTACTGACATGATGATACCAAGGGTTGGTAAGGATATGGAGCCACTGGAACTCATATACTGCTGGTAGGAACATAAATGGCAGAATCACTTCAAAACAGAATCTGGAGGCTTCTTAGAAGTTAAACATACTCCTAGGTGTTTGCCTCAGGGAAAGGAAGATGCATGTCCATATGAAGACTTGTATTCAGCAAAACCAAAGATGAATTACTGATCACACAGCAATATGGTGACTCTCAACACATTATGCCAAGTAAAGAGAGCCAACAAAAAAGAGTATGGCTGTTGAAATTCCAGAAAGGAAAAATGTAATCTTTAGGGCTGGAAACAGTTGCTATTGTTTGGAGTGAATGTGTAGAGGGACTGAACAGGGAGGACACAAAGGAAGCTGTTTTGGGTAATGCAAATGTTCTGCTACATTGATTGTCATAGTAGTGAAATGGGTATGTACAATTATACAGAACCATACACTTAAATGCTACTTCACATAAATGTATAGTTTCATTGTATAAAAGTTACTTAAGTGAAAACAAAAGAAGCATTGCTTTTTTTTTTTCCCCCTTTCTAAAACAGTCTTCCCTTTTGAACTTCCTCTATAGGAAACTAAAGGTAAAACAGTTTTGTGATATTGGACAAGTAAGTTATCAAGCTGAACAAAGTATGCTCCCTGTTATCACTAAGTGAATTGGATGACTTCATTCATTCATTTATTCATTCAGTCAGTCAATAAACACTCATTAAGCCTGCAATGGGGCAATACTATGCTAGGTTCTAGAGATATAAGGGTAAAATGAAACCATTTTGACCCCAAGGAGTGAAGGCTTATCTAGCAGAAAAGAAAGGCCAGATAACTATGACTGTGATACACCATATATGTATTATGAGGAGCAGTGCCTTGAGGATGCAGTACCTGAGTTATGTAAGTTCTGAGGTACAAGGTAGAGTGAGGTAAGGAGAGAGAGGAAAGCATTCTAAGTGAGATGCTGCATGACAATGGGACAAAGACAAAGGACCCTCTGTCAGGAATTTCAGGGAGACATAGAGCATAGACATAGTCCTTGTAAGGCCCCAGTTGTACCTTGACTGGAAGAAGTTCAGAAATGGTGCACCAGTTTGAGCAGTGTATAGACTAGAGTTCTGCACCTAATGGATATCACATCTCAAAGAAAAATAACTACACAAGTTAGGATCTTTTCTGTTGCACAGAAAAATCCTTTGGTTCATATAACAAAATGGTCCAGGGCAAACGTGGTGGTGTGTGGCTGAGAATCCACAAGGACAAAGAGCAACTTTTCCCTCTCTCCATAGGAGACAAGGCCTGGCCTATATCCTTTCTTTTGCACCATCCAGTTTCCCCACATGATTAAACCAAAGTCTTCTAACCACATATTAATTGGCACTCACTGGTCATAGACTTTGCACTGATCACAAAGCCACCCCATGGTGGTATATGTGACCAGTTGGACAGCCCAGAGAGCATGGGGTTCCCGCAGTCAGCCTCATCTGAAGCACAGCAGAAAGAAGTAAACTAAAAGTAAAACACTGAGTCTTTGTGGAAGGCAGACCAGACACAGAGGGGAATTCTGTTTTAAGAAAAATGTATCCCAATCATTTTTGAAAGAACTCAGGGATTACAAACACATGTGGACAACTTCTTGTAACTTCCATAGCTAGGAGGAGTCAATGAACACTGCCTGGAGAATACGCAATATTGCAGGCACTACATAAGGGAAGCAACAGTTTTATGAGCACAAAGACACAGGGATAATTCTAATACATAGGCTCCAGGGTATCTTGGCAAGAGGAGATGCTTTTCTGAGTGGGACCTTAAAGATGGAGGGATCCTTTAGCAGAGATAAAAAGAATAGGAGCTGGTTAAGAATCAGTATGCAGTTTGCTGAAATGCACAGGAATTGATCAGCATGGGACATGGAAATGGAATGGCCAGGCTGGAGGAATTACTCCTACCCTGCTACATAGCCGGGACTGCATCTTTAAGCAACAGACAGTTCCATTCTAAGCACAGAAATAACCCAACCTCACAGGCATTTAAAGAACTATAGGAATAGATTAGATACTTCTTGAGACAACAAGGAAGACGTTAAGTATGGGGGAGAAAGTTAAGTTTTGGGGTAGAAGGTAAAGAGGGCTCAAGTATTTTCTGTTCTCCCTGTGGCATGAGAGAAGAAAGTCCAGGCCGAATGTGAAGGGTGCTCGGCAGTTACATCAAGTTGGAATTTCAGTTAGCTAGAATACCATTATCACCAAAACATTCTGACCAAAAGATGATGAAATAAGCTCTTCCGAACATAGCCATGACCTATTTTAGGGGATGAAGTTCAGAGGAGTCAAACACAACTCACCATCAGTGCCAATGCCACAGGTAGGACAATTCTGCATCACTGGTCTCCTTGACCCTTGCAGTCACTGAGGCAGCACTTGGGAAAGGGTGGCAGTGGTTGATAGAAGATGGCATGGGAGAATGCTGGTGGAAGGAGGCCAGTGAGGCAGTATAAGGAGGTGCAGGTAGCAATGGAGTGGCCGAGGTGGCCTGACTGCTTGAAACATGGTGTTTTAACAAGAAGGTAAGAGCAGCATGTGACAGGGTTTTTAGTAGCAGCAAAGTGCAAGGTTACTTACCAGTGTTTGTTTGGGAACTGAGATTCAGAGCTACTGCCTAGAGCTACTTGTACCAAATGAAGAGATCTGCTCTGTCATGATTCGTTTCTTAATAGACAGAGTCTCAAGCTATCAAGAAATACAACACAGACACCAATGATGTTGGGCATTCTACATAATTATCTTCTACCACTTGACCTTAAATAGTCACATACTAAAATTAATAACTAGGGGGCTGGAGAGATGGCTCAGAGATTAAGAACACTGCTTTTGCAGAAGACCCGGGTTTGATTCCCAGCACCCACATGGAAGCTAACAACTGTCTGTAACTCCAGTTCCAGGGGATCCGACAGCCTCTTCTGTCCTCCGTGGGCATTGCATGACATGGGTGCACTTACATACATGCAGGCATAATGCTCATACACATAAAATAAAAATAATAAGTAAAATATTAAAAATATTTAAAAACACCATATTTACTTGATGTTTTACAGTTTAAAAAAATCAACCTCAAATATATTTTTCTCATGTGATTCTCTACAGTCTTCTAAGGCAAACACAATAGATACAATAATCTGTTACTGTTGGTCTTTTCTCCCTCCCAAATACCAATAATAGAGATCTAATTATTTAGGGGCTTGAATTACCCATCTAGTGTAGTAGACCACTACAATGCCTCTTCCTAATAAGTTTGTATTTTCCTTAAAAAGCTAAACATGGGAATGTATGCATACGCTTAATACTAACAACTAAAACCATGCTCTTTTCCTAATATTGTTGGCATTTTTTTCTCACTATGGAGAAGGGAGGGGACACTAGCCCTGGGTGCATGCTTGTCCTCTCCAGGGATGTGCTTCTGGACACATAAGATGGCAAGGCATACGATGTGAACTGTCACTTTCAAAAGCAATAATGCATAGTTTATTAAGAATCAATCAGAGAATAAATTATTACTTAGTCCTTAGTAAGTCAACAGGTACTTGATTTCCAAAACTAGTCAGACCTAACCTCACCACACTTGAAGTTTTATATTAAATTTCATACTTTTCCTAATACATGTTGTGAAAATAAGAGATTTGTGAAACATATTTGGATAAAACTTAATAAAACTTCAGATACGGAAAGTATCAGTCTATTGATTTATTTGAGTTTTATTGAAGTGATAATCATCTTAAATTTTAATCTAAAATAAAAAGACAATGTTTTTTTTTCACATACTATTATTTCACATACTTAAATGGTATATATTCAGAAAGTAATACAAAACCCTTTACTCATAATAAAGACCAAAGTAAGACCTGATACCCTGAATGATGGCCCTAGTTCTAGAATGAATTAACAACTTGCAGCACTCTCTGCCATTGGACCCCAGAAGTCAGTCTTGTGAGACCAAGTGGATGTGGTTGACTTTTCCTCTCCTTACATTCTTCCAAAGAAACAGACTCTAGTGTGGAGCCTCATAGTATAAAAAATGGAAGGCTGAGAAATACAAAAAGATCCCTCTATACCTTTCTGACTGATTTTCAGAGTGACAAATAACATAGTGCCAGATGGAGCCAGGCATGGTGGGGTACACCAGAAATACCAGCACTGGGGAGGTGGAGGCAGGAAGATGCAGAATTCAGGCATTCTCAGCCATACAGCCAGTTTGAGGCACATTTGGCTATATAAGACTGTCAACTACAACACAAATTATCATTTGGAAATATCTGTACTTGTCTTTTTCCAATAGAGATGTTTAATGGAGAAATAAAATGGAACGAGATCTAGACAATCCCTAATCCCTTGTGAATGAAAAGTTGCTAAAGATCTCAATGTGCATTTAAATCCCATTCAAACGCACTAGGTTTTTCAAGGTTTTTCATGTCTCATCCCACCACTGGCTCTGAATGAAGAGTAATTTATAAAGCAAAAACAGTACATTATCTAGGGGTAAATTTACAGACTGATGTAAACTGACAAGAAGATATGTCACCTCTTGAAATTTGCTACAGTGTCTTTAGTTCTTATTGCATATATACAATTACATGCCTTTTATAAGTTAGGACTATATATGTATATATATATACACACATATATATGTATATATATATATAATGCTCAGTTAAGCACAAGTCATGTCTATTGCTTCTCTGAAATCTTATCAGCATGCAAGTGCAATATTTGGTGTGTAGAGTTATTGTTTCAAAAAGTGAGGAACTACTTAGCTTTAACTGAGGGGAACATGATCTTTATTGGCTTTTATGCAGTTTAATTTTGGTTTTATGCAGAGCTTGCATAGTTCATGATTAGTTTCTAATGGAAAACTAGATGTGTTGTCAGTGACCTCAAAGAAGATCAGGTGACAGTGGCAAACAGAAAAATCTGAAGAAGAGGCATAACTTTTAAAGTAGAAAGATCAGCAAGAACTGCCTGAAATGGAAAAACAAAAGAAGTATTAATACCAAAGAAGTCTGTAAAACAGGTACAATAAAAACAGCCACTCAGCATGTGCTTGGCAATAGCACACTCCCCGCTCTTCAGGTCTGTCTTAGGCTACCACTGCTTTCTCATTTCTGAGTGTCTTAATGTTAGAACATGTGCAAAAGCTAAAATGTACAACAGAAAATAACCCAGACTTTAGCCTTGAGCTTTCTTCAAATATACAAGGTAGCATGAGTTTATAAGAGCTCTAACATATCAACTTGCTTCTATAAATAAACGTACATTATGAATCCTAGACCCATTATTCTGTTGTAAGGAGCAACTGACTGAGGAAATCATTCTGAGATGGAACTAATGTTTATTCAGTTGCAAGACACATAAACATCCTCTTCCCTTTAAACAGAACGTGTAGCAGTTATTTTAAGGATAAATTTTACATTCTATGAGAGAGAACAAATACAGTAACATAGTAGGCACTATTTTAATTGAGCCATATTTCAGGTATAAATTCTATCATTGGGAAGAAATCAATTCTAAATAATTAACTCACCATTAAAAAGAACCTGAAGCCGACCTGTCTTTAGTCCATCATTCAAACACAAACTCTTTAACTCTCTCAACTAGTTTTTCTCTGATAACAGTATAACCCACGGACATAAATAATAATAAGAGAGTGTACCACAAACCCTAACAGCTTCCATTAAAATTACTAGGTGTCTGCTTTCCTCTAATGGTTATAATGGTATCCTAAAATAATCTTGTTTATGACCCCTTCATAAGAAGGTTGTTTTCAAGTGCTTAGGGAAATTTGAGTACTTAATAATAATTAGCTTAGAATTTATAGGTTTTACTCAAGTTGAAAAATTCATCTACAATTAGTGTATGTTCTATGGATCAGACACCAAAGTGGAGGCCTGGCAGTCTCTCAGGAACTATTTCCATCCCATCTGAGTGAAACTTATCCTTACTTCAGCTGCAGCCAGTGATGTCACCTCCATCAGGTTCACTGCTCGGAAAGCAAACACGGCAGCTGCCAGCACTGGAAAAGAATGCACACTATTTCAACTGTTGGCCTCCTCAACAGCACAGCACAGCGCAGCTACTGCTCTGCCCATAGCCACAATGGAGAGCAGAACAGGACTGTACAGCTGTTCCTTGCCTTCTGCCTCAAGGAGTCACATGAGTGGGAACTTCTACTTCAGAGAACAGTCCCTGGTCACTACACAAAGGGAATCTCATAGTTTGGGGAAAGGACAAGTCAATAGTCTTAAAACGTCATTTATACATTATTTCTTTCATAGCTACAACTAACAATGAAACAGTTTAAAAATCCATGAAGCTCTAATGACTGTCTTACAAATTACAATTTATTTTGACACAGATGATTCTAATATATGCAATGGAGAAACTTTTAGAAAGTTATATGAAGATCAGTTTTTAAAATTTGCACAATTGTGTTTTGGGGGTATCCTGATATAAATATGGCTATAAAACTTTTAAAAAGTAATTTATAATTTTGTTATATTTTTATATACTTATTATTCACTTTATTAATGTCACAAATAGATATACGTGTGGGGAAGGCTATTGTGGGATTGATCTTGATGTTTACATTAATGTTAGCTATAAGAAAAATAAGTTGAAAGCTTGAAAAAATATAGGGTAATATAAGGCTCAATAATATACATTGAGTAGGAAACATCACAACTTTCTGTTAAACATATGCATAAGATGGGTCAGGCAAACATGCATTACTTATTAATATATGCATTACCATGAGGAGGAGAAGGCCCCAGGTACTAGGCAGGCAACCCCGGTAAGGAAAAAAGTGCTGCCTGGAGAGAATGCCTACTTCATCCCCTTTCTTTTTTCCATCACCAGTTGTGGTAGTGCTTTTCAATCACATCATTGAAATCTGGGAGACCAATGACAGTAAGTAGTAAAAATGACTTGGAAGGCTGGGTCCAGGAGTACGGCATAGCTAACACAAACACATTTTTTAACTACCATGAGACTAACCACGACAGTTAATTTCATACTAGCTCTGAGTTAAGGACTTTTTTTCAAGTTCACTTTCCTAGTGTAGAAACTAAGGCACAGTGAGTTTGCTGATATGGTCATGGTCATACAGGTAGAAAATAGTAGAGTGGATACTTAAGCCTGGCTCTAAAGACCCATGCATAATGTCCCTAGTGAGACCACAGGGAAGTGGTAAGGACCAAGCCCTGACACAAAAGATCATGTGCTTTCCAGACATGGCCTGCAGGGTGAGGCTGTGGTGTCCCTGGGCCTGACAGACGAGGGACTGTACTTAAGGAGTGGATGTCAGGCTCTGCTCTCCGGGCCTCTTACTTCGATTAGGTGCAGTGCAACCAGTGAATGGGAAGCTCCAGCACTTTTCTCGGGGAAGAGAGATTTTTGGAAATTTGGCAAAAACCATTATAAGTAGTTAGAAAAATTCTGGAGCAAACAAGGGGATAGCAATAAAACAAAAATTTAAAAACTCAAGTCAGCTGTAATTATTCACCATAACAAGGGATAGAAGAGATCTGAGTCAAAGGATTCCTCTTTTTTTTTTTTTTTTTTAACAGAAAAGAACTTAAAAGGAATTTAAGTAATGGGATTTTATGTTTACAGGAATATTAAAAACATTTCTGTAGGCCAGTAATTGTTTACTATTTTCCACTATCTGGAGTCAGATTTTGGATGGTGGTGACATTTTAGAAGCTAAGAAATATGAGTCCTCCTTCCATTTTTGTATATAACTGAATGGAGTGTTTGAAAGCTTGTCAGGATGTCCAAATATTCTGCTGGGGCAGGAAAGTCTTACATAGTGGGCAGTTGTTTGTCAAGGTAGATGAGCCTGCTGGTTGACCTCAGTATCCAAAATGTTTGTGTGCTCATAACCTTTATTTATCTTGGTGTCACATCACAGGAGTTCCTTTCTGTCTGCTTCATGTTTAGTTTGCCCAGCCCTTCTGCACAGAACAGGGTTGTTTGTCAAGGAGAAAGGATCTATACTTCAGGATGTTTTTAACTGCACCATGCTTCATGTAAAATGTGGAAATTCTAATATTTACTTTGGATTCATTTTACAACTATTCTCATCACTTTAATACTAGTCAACTTGATTGTGAACATTAAGACATCTTTGTTTTAAACTGTTCTTTAATGGCCTCTAATTCATAATTAAAGCTAGAGAAATTTATTTATTGAAAGATTTCTAAAGACTCTGTAGTAACTTACTTGATTAAAAAAGGTCATCCCCAAATACTTTGTCCAAACTGTATGAAAGAATCAGTAGTCTGTGTGTGTGTCTCTACATGCAGTGGTCTATGTGGACGGCTTTTTGCCTGAGTTCTAAGGTCGGGGAGCTCCCAGTAGTCCTGTTTCATTTCTAGAAGATCTAAAATTCGTTCCTGCTAATTTTAGAGGTCACTCAGGAAAAATGGGTAGATGCAACATGTGAATTACATCGCTACCCACCCATAAATTACTTTTAAATTAATTCCCTGAGCTAACAGTAGAGTACCTGGTTTAGAGAAAATACAGTGTTCCACATACAATTACCTCATTTACTAAGACGATGTTGAGGAGCAGAATCAGAGAACTTAAATTGGAAGTCTTTGAACCTTTTTAATATAACGTTTCTTTCATAGTAAAACCTCTTATATTTCAGGTGATAAAGAGCTCCCTCTCCTTCATTACTGTTAGAAAGTATATATTCTCACTCAGCTCCCTTTTTAACATTCTCCATTTCTTTGAAATGATACCAAATATTATATGGTCTGTTCTTTAAAATTGTTGGTATATCCAGAGGAGAGTAATACGGTGAAGTCTAAAGTCCTGGCATTTGGGAAATGGTAGCAGAACACCAGGGTGTTTGGTCTGGACCCTAGAAGACTCTAGGAATGTGTGGAGCAATGAAAGCAAAACAAGCACGATGATGATCTTGGCTTCAAATAGGGCACTTTTGAGGCTGGAGAGATGGCTCAGTGGAGGATTCCACTGGCTGCTCTTCCACAGGACCCAAGTTCAGATCCCAGGAATAACAAAAAAGAAAACTTTTGGCACTTTTTTTTCTTTTTTTTTTTTTTTTTTTTTTTTTTTTGTCTTTTTGAAGCAGGGTCTCCCTGTAGCCCCAGCTGTCCTGGAACTCACCATGTAGACCAAGCTGGCCTCGAACTCAGAGATCCGCTTGCCTCTGCCTCCCAAATGCCGGGACTACAGGCATGCACCACCATGCCAGGCAATTTTAATTTTTAGTCTAGAATTTGTTATGTAGACCAGGCTAGCCTTAATCTCATAGAGATCCACCTTAATTTTCTAATACTCTCAATGATGCAATAACTAAGTCTCTGGTGCACTAGGAAAGCAGAATGAATAAGTACTATGTGTTTGGTATGCTGTGACAGGGTTGCCTTGGTGTGGATTTGTTGTACAAACTGCTAATCATTAACTGTAGACGAACCGGCAGCTTTCTGAGCAAAGGGAAAAATTTTTTTTTTTTTTGCCTAAGAAAATCCCTAAAGGAAGAAAATCAAGAAGTAGAGTAAAAGTCAGAGACTATTAGCAAAAATAAAAAGGTTCTGAATCTAGGATAAACTGCAGTCCAGAAGAAAAGAGCTGAGCTTTCAGCTGTACAGGGACGCTCAGTCTCAGTTTACACTTCAGACAGTGGCTGCGAAGGGACACAGGACAGAACGTTATGATGCCTGGTGGGTCAGAGCAGAAAGTAAGTATATCTATCTGCTGCACAGGCTGTACACGTGGGAAGACAGCGAGCCCTGCATGGAACAGGAGGGGAAGGCAGGAAAGTAGAAATGGGCTTTCCTAGTAGCCCCAGGAAAGATGAGAAAGAGATTTGTTTTCGCCAGTATGGCAGATGTATCAAGACTGCAGAATCTCAGAGCTTGTCTCCCTAAGCCACATTGATCTATGAAATGCTCATGCATTAAAATGACAATTGTAGAACCATCTCTAATGACACATGGTGAGTGTTACACAGGAAAGGGGCCTTACTGTAGAAACGACATGTATTTCACAAACAAACATCTACTTACCAGCAAGAATTTCCAGAGAGTTGTATCCTAGGATTCTATCCCACAAAAGCAAGAGTTGATCTGTAGCTAAGTATCCAGAAAAAGCTCGAACCATCCACTTAAATGATATACGCAGTCTGTAGATAAGGAAAATGAGAATTAATTTTATTCCTGGATTTATTTTCCTACAAAAGTAGTAGTATCAGAAAAGTCCAACCAATTCTGTCAATAATGCACATCTGTGGAGAGTCTATTTTCTAAAAGTTGCAAAGGCACAGAGGCAAAAAAACCGAGCCCTTGAACTGCAGTTCATAAACTATAAAGAAGGCTTGCACATGCTGGGTCCTCCTTAATGTTGGTGTTCAATCTTTTTTTAAAATGTTTTATTTATTATTTTAATTTTATGTGTAGGATTGTATTGCCTGCATATATGTGTGTGCATCCGTGTTATGCAATGGTCAGAAGAGGGCTTCAGATTCCCCAGAACTGGACTTCCCTTGAACTGCAGTTCATAAACTATAAAGAAGGCTTGCACATGCTGGGTCCTCCTTAATGTTGGTGTTCAATCTTTTTTTAAAATGTTTTATTTATTATTTTAATTTTATGTGTAGGATTGTATTGCCTGCATATATGTGTGTGCATCCGTGTTATGCAATGGTCAGAAGAGGGCTTCAGATTCCCCAGAACTGGACTTAAGATGGTTCATAGCCACCATGTGGGTGCTGGGAATCAAACCCAGGTCCTCTGCAAGAGCAGTCAGTGCTCTTAACCGCTGTGCCATCTCTCCAGCCCCCAATCTTTTTTTTTTT
>NW_008341810.1:5305092-5309924 GCF_000622305.1 Nannospalax galili | reverse complement strand
ACCAGTAAGTGCTCTTAACCGCTGTGCCAACTCTCCAGCCCCCAATCTTTTTTTTTTTATTTGTGAGACAATGTAAGTTTTATTGTAATATCAAAACCAAGAAGAATTACATGAAAGCTATAGTTCACAAAGGATGGGTCTGGTGAGGGCCTTCGAGAAAAACTAAACAAGTGGGAAAAATTCTTGTTGTGATAAAATTATGGTGAATATGGGAACTGAAAACATATAGTTTTGGGGGTAGAACTGTCACAGATAGTCTATCTAATACATTCCATGGGGGATAAACCCTGTATCTCAAAGGCCTGAGCAGTCACTAGGAAGAAGTCCTCTTCTTGTAAGATGCCCAAGGATTTGCCATTAGCCTTGGGTTTACTGTTGGGCTCTATTGCCTCCTCTTTTCATTCATGATTTTTAAATGCAAACTTGTAATTACAATTTAGGTTCTTGGTTTCTTGATGCTAAAGAAAGTGTTAAACAAAGGTTAAGACAATACACTGGTCAGAAGAGATTTCCGAGGTCTTCAAAGCTTACATCACAGAGTAACCCTCCGAGCTCTGCCCCAATCAGCTTCCCTCGCTTCCCTTTCACAGGTGTTAACCCTGGCAGCACTCCCTAATACATTTCTTGCCTGCTAATCTGTGCCTTGCAGTTTGCTCCCCTGGGAACTCAATTTTGAGCCTCTATCTTTAACCAGAGTAGGAGTCAGGTGTTCAAATTCGGTTGTTAGCCATCTGTCTCCATTTTTCAGCCCTACAGCCAACTCACTCCCAGCAAGGCTGTCCTCTGTGATTGAAAGACAACTTCAGCATACTTCACCAAAATTTGCTGCCACAATCAATTCCATGAAAATAATTTTCTTTCTCTTCTTCTTGTTTTAATAAAAGGAAGAGTTTATTTGGGCTTATGTTCCAGAGGGATAAGAGTCTGCCATGACAGCAGGCATGGCAGGAGGCAGCCAGAGCAGAAAGCAGAGTGCACCCATCTTCAAGCACGTACAGGAAGATAGAGAGTAAGCTGGAAGGGGGTAAGGCCATGAACTCTCAGAGCCTGCTTCCAGTGACATGCTTCCTCCAGCTAGGCCACATCTGAAGCTACCATGACCCTCCCCAAACAGCACCACCAATTGATCAAATGTTCAAATACTTGAGCCTATGGGGGACATGTCTCATTCAAAGCACAACTACCCTCCCCTGTCCCTCCCACCAGTAGTCCCCCTTCAGCTTTCATCTATCTGTATATGAGAGAAAACGGGCTGTATTTCCTTTTCTACCCCATTACCTTCACTTACTGTCCTTTCCCCTCTCTTTTACCCTTTCTTCCCTCATATCATCCCTATTCTCTCTCTCTCTTCCTTACTCTCTCTCTCTTCCTCCCTCTCCCTCTACACACACACACACACACACACACACACACACACACACACACACACACACACACACACACACACACACAGCCAATTCCATCCATTTTCCAGAAAAAGAGATGTCATTCTTCTTTATGACTGAATAAAACTAAAACCACATTGTGCATATACAGTACATTTACTTTATGTATTCATCTTCGGATGTGCCTCTAGGCTTTTTACATATGTTGGCTTTTGTGAACAGTGCTACAATAAACATGTGTGTGTAAGTATCTTTGTGGTATGCGGAGTTAAAATTCCTTTGGATTTATATCAGGAATGGTAACCATGTGCTCTTTTGAGAAATCTCTCCAGACTATTTGCCAGTTTTTAAATTGGATTACTTGGGTCTGTTGTTTTAAGTGCTTTATATGTTCTAGCTAGTAATTATCTGAGTTAGAAATAATTTCTCCCCTTGTATAGCATGTCTCTTCACTGTGCTGATCATTTCTTTTGTTGTATAGAGCTTTTTAATTGGATGCAATCATATTTCTCAAATCTTGCATTTATTTCCTGAGCTACTAGAACTATATCCAAGAAGTCATCACCTGTGCCAACATATTAAAGTGCTTCCCCTATGTTTTCGTGTAGTAGAGTTGAAGTTTCAAGTGTTACATTAAACAGTCTTTTATCCATTCAGAATTGATTTTGACACACACTGAGAGATAGGAGTTTGGTTTCCATCTTTTACATGTAGATATCCAATTTTCCTAGATCTATTTGTTAAAGTCTGCCTTTTCTCTCCAATGTATGCTGTGGTCACTTTGCTTAAGAATCAGTTGGCTGATGATCCATGAAGTGACTCCTGGGATGTCTTTTCTGCTCCATTGGTCTGCATTTGTTTTTAAGGCAGCACCATGCTGTTTTTGTTACTATGGCTCTATAATATGCCTCATTTGTATTAACCAACACTCTCAGTCAATAGTTAACTTTTCTCCTCTCGTTTGGCAACAGATTAAACCCCCCTTACAGAATTATTTAGGAAGGGCTCCCTCCTTGTTAATTCTTTGAGAAGTATGAGAAGAATTGGCATTTAAAAAATGTGACAGTAAAGTCATCTGGCTCTGGACATTTTTGCTTGAAGACTTTTTATTACTGATTGAATGTTGTTATGTATAATTGATCTTTTTAGGGGAGTTTAATCTTTATAAAAATTTTTGCTCTCCTTCCCTGGGCTGCACAACCCACCAGCCTCTTTCCTGTATACAGGGGCTAACCTCTCAGCCGGGAACCACCACTGCTTCCTGATCCCTTGCATCCAGATGAACCCAGTTCCTTCTCAGGAGCCCCCAGGAGCCCTCTGGGCCTGGTCCCACCCTCACCTCCCTCTACTTCCCTGAGCCTGCACAACCCACCAGCCTCTCTCCTAGGTACTCCACAGCGCCCTCTGCACCTTGACTCCCCCAGCTTCATTCACCCTCCCATCTCCCCTGCCCGTCTCTCCTCCTAGCCTAGGTACTGCCCATTCCTTGTCTTGGCACCGCAGACACCAGGGGAACCACCACTGCTTCCTGATCCTTTGCATCCAGACCAACCCAGTTCCTTCTCCTGGTCTCCAGGAGCACTCTGGGCCTCATTCTGCCCTCACATCCCTCTGCTTCCCTGGGCTGCACAACCCGCCATCCTCTCTCCCAGGAGCCCACTGGGCCTGGTCCCGTCCTCACCTCCCTCTACTTCCCTGGGCTGCACAACCCCCCAGCCTCTTTTCTGGACACCAGGGCTGTCCTCTCGGCTTCCTGATCCTTTGCATCCAGACCAACCCAGTTCCTCCCTGCAGTCCCCAGGAGCTCTTGGGGCCTCTTCCTGCCCCCATCTCCCTTTGCATTTCTGGGTGGCATGGCCACCAACTGCCCTAGACCAGCATCTTTCCTGGGCCCTGCTTCCAGAACATTCCAAATCACAAATTTCAAAGGACATCTTTTCTGGAGGGATCCAGACCTTAGGAGAATGCCTGAGAGCATCTGATCCTCATCTGACTAGGGCCCCTTTGGGAACTCCTGAAGATAAAAGGAATCTGGCCACTCCAATATAAAATCAAAAGAGAGAAATTTAAGCTTAGAGGAACCAGCTTTTCATGCCTAAAAAATTAAACCACAAAGGCACATAAAGTTTACAAAAAGAAGCAGACCTAAACTTGAAGGCTTGAGTCTCACACAAGAATCAGAAACTATAAAAGAAATTCACATGTCAAAATCACAGAGAAAAAATAATAACATGAAAAACAAAAATAACATATCCCAAATACCAATATCCCTCTAGAGGAATACAAAGAGAACCCCCTAGAGATAAAGCAGGACATGGAACTCAAAAGAACAATTATAAACACGATAAAAGAATTCAGTGAATTTAAAGAACACACAAAGAAATCAAAGAACTGAAGGAAGATAGGGATAAAATTCTGAATGAAATCAGAAAAGAGCTAAAAATATTGAAGACTACTCAGGTTGAAATGAAGGTTCACCGTGCATGGAGGAATGGATCCACCCTTCCCCAAAGGATAATTGTAAGTTAAAGTCTGTTGGAAGAGGGGCTATTATTTTCTTCAGTGGTATAGCCACAGATGAATTGCCTTTGTTCTACTAAATAACCCTCCACCCACATTTGTGCAAATTACTCTTATTAAACAGTGGCCACACATCAAAAGAAGCTATAAAGGAAGGAAGGGGACTTGTCGACAAGAAGGGTTCCATCAAGAGAGGAAAAAAGATAGGGGAGGGAAATGGGGGTTAAAATGATTAAAATTCAGTATATAAATTTATGAAACTGTCAAACAATAAATATATTTTTAAAAGTATCTTTCTTCAAGACATGCCCATACAAATGCGAGAAGCACATAGAACACCAAATGGACAGGACCAGAAAAGAAACTCTCCACGGCACATCATCTAAACGTACAGAACAAAGAGACAATACTAAAAGCTGCAAAAGAAAAACAAACCACATACAAAGGAAAACCCATTAGGATCACAGCTGACTTTTCAGTGAAAACTATTAAAGCCAGAAGAGCCTGGACCAAAGTATTCCCAGTTTTAAATGACCACAGATACCATCCCAGATTACTATACCCAGACAAAATGTCTATTATAGTCAAAGGGGAAGAAAAATCTTCCATATATAAATAGGCTGAAGGAATTCATGTCCACAAAATCAGCCCTTCAGAAAGTTCTGGAAGCAATAAAAGAGCTGAAGAAAGGAATGACTATACACAAGGGGTTGTGGAAAGAAAATCAATGAAGGTATAAATGTGGAAAAGTACAGCTACATCAAGAATATGAAAAGAAATAAAAATGACAGGATTTAATACACATCTTTCATTAATAACTTTAAATATTAACAAACTGAACTCCCCAGTCAAAAGACACAGACTACGTGAATAGGTTTAGAAACAAAACCCATCTTTTTGTTGTCTGCAAGAAACTCATCTCACTTT
>NW_008341810.1:5302829-5305059 GCF_000622305.1 Nannospalax galili | reverse complement strand
AAAGAATATTCCAAGCAAATGGCACTAAGAAACAAGCAGGGGTTGCAATTCTAATATCTGACAAAATATACTTCAAAATAAACCTAATTAGGGGAAATAAGGAGGGTCACTTCATTCTGATCAAAGGAACATTTAACCAAGAAGATATTACAGTCCTTAACATATATGCACCAAACTCTGGTGCACTCAAATTCATAAAAACAACACTACAGGACTTTAAGACACAGATGAACCCCAACTCAGTAATAGTAGGGGGCTTCAATATGCCACTCTCTCCAATAGACAGGTCAACTGAATAAAGAATAAACAGAGAAATATCTGAATTAAAAAATACCATATATCAAATGGACCTAACAGACATCTACCAAATATTCCACCCACTTTCTACTCAGCACGCCATGGAACCTTCTCCAAAATCGATCATATACTGTGGCACAAAACAAACCTCAACAAATATAAAAAGATTAACACACTCCTACACAATGAGTGTGTCAAAGGATAAATTAAGAAAGAAATAAAAGAATTTCTGGAATGCAATGAAAAGGACAATACAACACAACCAAACCTCTGGGACACGTTAAAAGCAGTCTGAAGAGGGAAGTTTATAGCTCTAAGTGCATATGTTAAAAAATCTGAAAGATGGCAAATAAATGATTTAACATTCCAACACAAAACACTTTAAAAGCAACAGCAAATGAAACCCAAACCCAGAAGACAAGAAGAAATAACAAAAATAAGAGCAGAAATTAATGAAATAGAAACAAACAATACAAAGAATCAATGAACCCAAGAGCTGGTTCTTTGAAAAGATAAGATTGACCGACTGCTAGCCCAGTTAAGCAAAATAAAGAAAGAGTACCTGGAAGTCAAAAAAATCAGAGATGAAAGGGGAAACATCACAACAGACACCAGAAAGATACAGAACATTATGAGGGAATAATTTAAAAACCTATATGCTACTAAATTTGAAAACCTAAAAGAAATGGACAGATATCTAAAGGCATGGGAACCACCAAAACTAAACCAAGAAGAGATTAACAGCTTAAACAGACCCATAACACAAAAAGAAATTGAAACAGTAATACAAAACCTCCTGACTAAAAAAAGCCTAGGACCGGATGGATTTACAGCAGAATTCTATCAGATATTTAAAGGAGTTCTACATCCAATACTGTTTAATTTATTCAAAAAGATAGAAATGGAGGGAGAACTTCCAAATTCCTTCTATGAAGCCAGCATCACTCTAATACCAAAGCCAGGTAAAGATACAACCAAAAAAAGAAAACTATAGACCCATATCCTTAATGAACATAGATGCAAAAATTCTCAACAAAATACTTGCAAACCACATACAGACACACATCAAAAAGATAATCCACTAGGATCAAGTCAGCTTTATCCCAGAGATGCAGGGATGGTTCGATATACATGTCAATATGCGTCATAAATGATATAAATGGGCTCAAAGACCAGGCTCAATAGATGCAGAGTATAGATGCAGAGGCCTTTGACAAAATTCAACATGCATTTATGTTCAAAGTCCTAGAGAGAATTGGACTGGAGGGAGCATACCTCAACATAATTAAAGCCATATATAACAAACCCACAGCCAACATCATTCTAAATGTAGAAAAACTGAAAGACAAGGCTGCCCACTATCTCCACTCCTTTTTAACATAGTGCTTGAAACTCTTGCAAGAGAAATAGGACAAGAGCAGGAAATTAAAGGAGTAATTGGAAGAGATCAAATTATCCCTTTTTACAGATGATATGATATTATATCTAAGAGATGCTAAAACTTCCACCAGAAATCTCATAGAAATTATTAACATGTTCAGTAAAGTGGCATGTTACAAAATTAACCTACAAAAGTCTTAGCCTTTCTATATACCAATAGCAAGCAATCAGAGAAATGGCACATGGAAACACTCCCCTTCACAATAGCTGCAAAAAAATGAAAATATCTCAGAATAAACCTGACCAAGACATTAAGGACCTCTACAATGAAAATTTTAAATCTTTAAAGAAAGAGACTGAGGAAGACATCAGAAGATGGAAGGACCTCCTATGCTCATGGATTGGAAAAATTAATATTGTAAAAATGAACATCCTACCAAAAACTATTTATAGATTCAATGTAATCTCAATCAAAATCATTATGACTAATTCACAGATTTAGAATGCAGGAATCCTTAAATATGTGTGGAAGCACCAAGACCCCAGATAGCCT
>NW_008341810.1:5295471-5301846 GCF_000622305.1 Nannospalax galili | reverse complement strand
TATATTTACACAATGGAGTTCTATTCAGCAGTAAAGAAAGATGAAATAATGAAATTTGCAGGTAAATGGATGGATCTAGAAACTGTTACACCAAGTGAAGTAACACAGACTCAGAAAAACAAATGATGTATGTTCTCCTTCATATGTGGATCCTAGCACCAAATCCTTATAAGTGAGTATGTATCCAGATATAACTACAGGAACCAGGATAATGAAAAGGAACCGGGGAGGTAAAGGAAAAGAAATAACCTGAAAGGCAAGAACAGTAGGAAACAGGCCTTAATAAAGGGAGATATAGATAAAAATTGGGTTAGTTTAAGGGAGGAGGGAGGGACAGGTATACAGGGAACCTAGGGGATAAAGGGAATGAAGGAGCTCAAGAGAGGTAGGATCATAGGAGAAGGGTATTATAAAGGGAGAAAGGGGAAAAATGGGGCACCTTAATTGGGAAAACCATGATGGAGGGGTTAGACAATGTGAGAGATAAATAATGCCTAGCTAGTTTTAAAAACCAGAGGGAACCATATTAATCCAACAACCTACTTATACATACTATATGCAACTAGCTCATGGAATATAACACATGTCTAGACAAGGTTTATCTGAGAATGTTTGGAACTGGTCTTTGCCCAAGATTTATCTACATGGCACACAGTAATTAAAAGTACCAGACTGGTGGAACTAACCTTCTTGGATGCTTAACAGACATACTTTGAGGCCTATACTAAGTTGGTCAGAGGGACATAAAAGACAGTTTTTGCTCTTTGCCCTCCTAGGTTGACTACTTCCAGTGGACTATGAGCATCTCTCAAAATGTCCTGCAATTGTGATGGGTCACATGACCTCCTGATGAAGGAGGCTGAGGAGACCCCATGAGATGGACTCGAACCATGTCCAGTCTACAAAGAGGAGGGTCAACACAGACGTATCATTTCCTCCATGCTTCCAAGTGAAGCCAGCCATCGTCAAGCAGGACCTTTGACTTATCTTCACATAGGCAGAACTGGTAAAAGAAAGGAGCCAGGGGCTCCTCCCAAGCCCATGTGACCCCTGAGGAACAGATCCTCAAATGGCCTTAAGAGTAAAAATAAATTGTTTTATCTGGGCCAACTCTATGGCCTTAAACACCCAAAAGGAAAGTATAACCAACGTTTAAAGGGGCCAATATAATTTTTTGAGAGTGTGTGATGGCTAATGCTGGGTGTCAACTTGACTGGATCTGGGATTAACTGAAATGAAAGCGATCTTGATTGGATCATCTGGAGCTGGAAGACACACCCTAAATGTGGGTGTTACCTTCTGATGGCAGCTGGTATAAAAGGCCAAGGCAGAGAAGAATGCCTGGCTTCTTGCTGCTTGCCTTCTCTCTCTGTGGTGAGTTTGTCTTGCTGTTGTAGAATGAAGACTAGCTGATCTTTTGGAATTTGTGAGACCTTCAGCACCAGATTGGGACTACTGAGACATCCATCCTTGTGGACTGAGCTGACTAATATAGAGTCCATATGTATAGGTAAAGGCTACATAATAAGCAACAATCCCAGATAGGAGATACCTTCTTTTGGGTTGTTGGCCAGGGTGGCCCAAGGGACTCCCAGATAGTAACACAGTATAGAACTGGGAAAATGAACATCAGACCCCAATCTTATCTAAAGTAATATTGACAACTGATTGCTGCTAGACAAGGAAGAGCTGACCTTCCTAAAACAAAGACCTCTAGATAGGCTGACTAGATTCACCAGATGGAAAAGTAGAGAGGAACGGCTGGGGGTACCAACAACACAGTGGGTAGCAGCAGGGATAACAGAGTATAAGGGCTCAGGGAGTGGGGAGGGAGGCTATGGGAGGGTGCCATCTGAGAAGTGGGTGTATAGTTGAATAAGATGGTTTGGGATGTTCTGTGTGATATACACACATAGAAAAAAAATCAAATTAAAAAAAAGAAGTATATTTGAGGAGGAAGCATAAAAATTTATGTCATGTTAATTAGTAGAGGTGATAAACATTACCATTGAAATCTACCCCATGACTTTATAGATATACACTGGTGCCAAGGGTCCAAGTGCAACCAGTTACGACTAGTAATAATCAGATACACACAGATTAGAGATGCATGTGCCAACATCTCAGTGTTATTAGCAGAAACAATGAGTCTTTCTGTAAGAAACGGTATATTTTAAAATGAAATGGAGATCTTTTTTAAAGGTTAAAAACTCATTGAATTTTATGTCTTACAGGGATTATACTGAGTTCAATATTGTATAACTACTAATTCAACAGCAAACCTAAAAGTTTTATAGCCACTTTTGAAAGAGCTGTATCTTTGGTCTGGAAACTGTTATTGAGTATGTTAAAGCTGTAATGATATGCTTCTTCTAAAAAATTTTTTTTAATTAAAAAAATTTTTACACTGTATTTTTCAGAGTATGATTAATGATCTGATATTCTAATCATCCTAAACATTTCAGAAAAGACATGATAATTTTGATTTTTCATTCTAAATGAAGAATGCTCAGGACTTCTACACTTTCCAGTTCAGTGAACTATGTCTGCACCTTTCAGTGAAACTACTACATGGGACTGATAAAGTAAAGGAACAAACAGGAAATTTGGAAGATAAAGTTTTTTATTTTACTTTTTATTTACTTATTTATATTCTATATGTATGAATGCTTTGCCTCCATGTCTGCAAGTGTACCATGTGCATGTGTGCTTTTTATTTTTTGAGAATTTCATACACGAATACTGTACATACAGCATGTCCACCCCTTCCTCTCCCCCCGCTCCAAATTTTTCCATGTTCTCCATCCATTTCTTCTGAATTTTTTGACCTTTAATTATTGTGGTACATATATGCATGTGTGTGTGTGTATATACACACATACACAAACAAAACAAAATCCTAATAAGTCCATTTAGTAGTGCTCATATGTCCATGTGTTTAGGGTTGGGCACTTAGGATTAGATAGCCTGTCATACCTGGAGAAAAATGATAGCTTTAAAGGAAAAAGAGACCTTAGGTTTCTTATTTCAAACCCTTCATTTTAGTTAAGAGGCTATCAGACCTTTGAAAGATCAACTGAATTCCATTTGCTACAAAATAGTCCGAGATGGTATGAGATTCCACTATTTGTAAGTAATACATCGTACAATAACAGTTTTCCCAGGATCAGGAAGTTACTTCGCTGGCTTTAGTTTCATGAGAGATAAGTGAATATCTCACATTTTTTTTATTATTTATGAGTATCCAAAAGGCACTCCACTCCACTGCTCCTAAGAGGTACCAGTCAAATTCTTGTGGAATTGTTCTATATTCTAATATAACAAAGCATTAGTCAGTAGTACTGACAAATTAAACTTTTAATTAGTTTTAGAATTAAGCAAATGAAAGTTTTGACTACGGACTATCTTAATACTGAAAAACGCATCTAAATTATTATCTTCAATTACTTTTATTTTACTCAAATTCTTATAGTCTGATTAGAGAAATACTGTTTCTTCACATCTAGACAGGACAACAACAGTTTTTACAAAAATAAAGTTTATTGAGGTAATTTGGACATAGCAGAATTGACTCCTGTAAGCATATATTCTACAAATTTTCTATCTTTAGATACAAAGAAGAACCAAATTAAAATTGTAAAACTGAAAAGTATAGTAATTTTTTAAGTATAGAAGAAACGGCAATAACAAAACCCCCAAGTCACTAAGCAAGTCTCAGAGCAAAATGAAATAACCAAGGAAAGAGTCAATGAATTTGAGCATAGAGCAACAGAAATGTGATCTGTGGAAATGTTGAAGCTGAATCACAGAGACAAAAGGATTAGAAAACTAAACAACAAAAATAAAACTGACCAGCAAAAGTCAAACCAAAACAAAACTCCACAAACAGAGCTTCAAGAATCTGGGGACAATCTCAAAAGCATTAACATTGTGTCCTTGAAATCTCAGAAGAAAGGGGAATAAGTATAATCCAAAAAATATTTGAAGGATGATAGCTAAAAACATCCCAAATTCGGCAAAAGATATAAACTCATAAATTCAAGATGATCAACAAGCTCCAACAGAATAAACTCAAAAGAAGTTTATTAAGTTAGCTCTTAGCAACTCAATCAAGTTGCTAAGAGCTACGGATAACGCCTGGACAGCACTCAGAGAAAAACAAGTATTGAATTTATTCTTCTGAAGTGTTTGGTGGAAGTCCAAGCTATCCAGGCTTGGAATCTGTTTGAAGGTAAAATGTATTTACTTTAAGATGTTTGCTGTAAAACATATGGCACCTATCAAAAATACACTTTAATCAACAGCACACGCAAATAATAGTAGAGGTAAAATGAGATAAAAAGTTCTTGTTTTTTAAAAGTAGGCAAAACAAAAGAGGGAAAAAAAAAAAAAAAAAAACATAAAGAACACAGGAAGAGTGATTTCAATTGAATGCTCTCACTCAGATTAAATAGTAAGTGGTATAAACACATCAGTTAGAAGACAGATTACCACATAGAAGGATTCAACTATACTTTTTTTGTTTGTTCATTTTGGTTTTTGAGAGAGGGTCGCCCTTTAACCCGAATTGACCTGGAACTCACAATGTAGACCAGCCTGGCCTCAATCAGCCTGCCTCTAACACAGAAGTGCTGGGATTAAAGGAGTGTACCAGTACACCTGGTCCTGGAGAACACAATTCATTTCAAGTGCACATGCAACACTGTCAAGACAGACTATATCTGGGTTAAAAAGACCACCTCAAAAAATTTAAGACAACTGGAATCGTATGAAGATTGCTGCTTAATAACAACAGAATTAAAACAGAAATCAAAAACAGAAAACTTATTTCCTTCCCAATATTTGAAAACTGAACATTACATTTTTATAAACTCTATGGTCAAGTAGGAAGTCACAGAATAAATTAAGATTTTTTTCTTTATTATAAAAATGTGTATGAGTGTTTGGCCTGCATGTTAGTGTGTGCAGTGTCTACAGAGTTCAGAGAGGGCAACGGATCCCCTGTACCTGGATGGTTGTTAGCCACCCTGTGGGTGCTGGGAACCAAATCCAGGTCCTCTTGCGAGAGCAGCCAGTGCTTTTAACTAGTGAGCCATCTCTCCAGCCCCAAGTTAAACATTTTTAATTAAATGAAAATGGGAAGACAACATATCAAAAATTTATTGGATGGAAATGAAATTTGGAATTTTGAGAGAAATTTAGAACATTAATGCTTATATTAAAAAAAAGAAATAAAGGTACCTAGAAGAAGAGCAAAATAAACCCAAAGCATAAGGAGGGAAAGACTAAAAAAAAAAAAGAGTAGAAATCAGTGAAATTGAAACTGGAAAAAAAAAGAAAACTGGAAAAAAACAGAAAATCCAGCAGAACCTAAAACTTGAAGCTAACTGATCTCTAGCCAGAATAATCAAGAAAAACAGGCAGGGCCAGAGAGATGGTTCTGCTCATAAAGGAGCTGACTGATGACCTGAGTTTGATCTCTGGGACCCACAGGATGGAAAGAGACAGCTAACTCCTGCAAGTTTGCCTCTGATCTCTGCACATGTGCTTATGTAGAGGCACCCCCCCCCACAGGCTTGTGTAGAAGCACAACCCCCCCAGGCTTGTGTAGAAACACACATCACCCCCCCCCACAGGCTTGTGTAGAAGCACACATCATCCCCCCCCCACAGGCTTGTGTAGAAGCACACATCATCCCCCCAGGCTTGTGTAGAAGCACACATCATCCCCCCAGGCTTGTGTAGAAGCACACATCATCCCCCCAGGCTTGTGTAGAAGCACACATCATCCCCCCAGGCTTGTGTAGAAGCACACATCATCCCCCCAGGCTTGTGTAGAAGCACACATCATCCCCCCAGGCTTGTGTAGAAGCACACATCATCCCCCCAGGCTTGTGTAGAAGCACACATCATCCCCCCAGGCTTGTGTAGAAGCACACATCATCCCCCCAGGCTTGTGTAGAAGCACACATCATCCCCCCAGGCTTGTGTAGAAGCACACATCATCCCCCCAGGCTTGTGTAGAAGCACACATCATCCCCCCAGGCTTGTGTAGAAGCACACATCATCCCCCCAGGCTTGTGTAGAAGCACACATCATCCCCCCAGGCTTGTGTAGAAGCACACATCATCCCCCCAGGCTTGTGTAGAAGCACACATCATCCCCCACAGGCTTGTGTAGAAGCACACATCATCCCCACAGGCTTGTGCAGAAGCACACACCATCCCCACAGGCTTGTGTAGAAGCACACATCATCCCCCCAGGCTTGTGTAGAAGCACACACCATCCCCCACAGGCTTGTGCAGAAGCACACATCATCCCCCACAGGCTTGTAGAAGCACACACCATCCCCCACAGGCTTGTGTAGAAGCACACA
>NW_008341810.1:5257557-5294848 GCF_000622305.1 Nannospalax galili | reverse complement strand
TCAGCCTTGTAGAAGCACACACCATCCCCCACAGGCTTGTGTAGAAGCACACATCATCCCCACAGGCTTGTGTAGAAGCACACACCATCCCCCCCAGGCTTGTGTAGAAGCACACATCATCCCCCCAGGCTTGTGTAGAAGCACACACCATCCCCCACAGGCTTGTAGAAGCACACATCATCCCCCCCAGGCTTGTGTAGAAGCACACACCATCCCTCTCTCCCTTGACTGTTGGGAATTTTTATACTTTCTCTTGTGTAAGAATTTTAAGTCACTGAAATAAATATGTTCCTTGTAGTGACGAAAATGTATAAGTAGATGAGAAAAAATTACCAGCATTTTAGTTTCTAGCAATGAACTAAATCTCTTCAACATAACAAAGAAAAGTCTATTTATAGGCCCTAAATTTAAATTTAGTAACAGTAAACAATGTACTGCAAGTTTAAGTGAAAAGGTATTGGTCTCAACATAAAATATTTTCCCCACAATATATTTTAAACAGAATACTTTAAAAATGGCCACAAAGGAAAGAGTGTGAATTCAAAATCATTAAAGGATAATATGGAATACTGTTCTATGATTTTCTTTGACTGTTTTAGGATTGCTGCACTTGTAATCTTTCTCAAAATCAGTGGAGCTTACAGAAAGGAGACATTCCACTCATGTATTCCTCTTCCACCTCCAGTTCATATCTATAATCATTGAATCTGTAAAAAATTCCATGAGGTGGGAATTCTCTTGATTTTAAAATAAAGACATTGAACCACCTTGATTCAAGCGTAAAGAAACTATGGCATAAATAACTTAACCTGGATTGAACAGCTTAATAGATACGGAATTTGAGGCTGAGTTAAATTTCTGTCCACTCAGCCAGGCATTAGCTGTGGACTCAAGTGTGAAGAGGACAAATACTCCAGTATTCTAGTTCCCAGTACCTCCTGTAGCCTCAAAGAGGTAATGTGCTTTCTTTTCACATATACCTTCCTATGGTAAACCATGCTTACTTAGAGGAGACAGGAACAAAAGACCAATTTGGGCATTATTGTTTAAGAGACAAAATCAATATTGCTGAAGTCAGAGCTAGTCTACAGTCACTATAACTCATACTGATATCAGTGAATGAAACCCAAACTTCCATAAGGAGGTGGGTGCATAACCTGCATTTATATTCTATTATAACCACATTACATAGGTTGTGCTCTGGTGAATTTGGCCCACACTGACTCTATTTTGTCATCATCATGTTTCTCAGGCTATATTTGCTTCCATAAATGTTTTCTTTGTGAATAGAAATTAGTTCATTTTGGGACTGGAGAGGTGGCTCAGTGGTTAAGAGCATATGGCGATTACAAACTGTCCTTAACTCCAATTCCAGGGGAATTTGATGCTCTCTTCTGACCTCCATGATACTGCATGACATGGGTGCACTCACATATATGCAGGTAATACACTCATACAAATAAAATTAATAAATAAAATTTAAAAATCAGTCCATTTTGATGACTCTCGTGCCAGACACAAAAGTTCCACTGAATAAGACTTCTAAAAGGATCCTTTCAATTCTTCCAAGAACTTTTTGTTCTCAGTGCTGGACACTGAACCCAGGCCTCACACATGCTAGGGAAGTGCTCTACTACTGACTTACATCTCCAGCCCTCTTCTAAGACTTTCTTTTTTTTTTTGCACAATGCAGTTGCAATTTAGTATTTATTATTTTATCAGGGAGAATTGTTGGCCTAATTCTCTAAAGAATTACTGCATCTTTACAAGTGTTGTACCATGAAGAAAAAAGCTTTCTGGGTTTAACATTTCATCAAGATAAAGTGCTTGGGAAGATGCAACTAGGTAAGAGAGTACTCACGGTTGAGCTCCAATTTCTCGTAGATGATAGAAGAGTTGGGGGAGATATGTTTGAAGCAGACTTTCAAACAGCAAGCAGAGTGATACAATACCCTGGATATAATAATGAATCAGAAGAGAAAAAATTTAGTCCTTAAATATTAACAAATTATTCAAATAAGAAAGACTATGAATATAAATATTGTTTGAATCAAAAACAGAGACTACACTAATGGATCTCTGACTGTATTTAAAAGTAAATGTGATTTCCTTCTGGACGTGCTAAGAAATCTCTTTTTAAACTCTATGGGCTCCTCACAGAAGCCCTCATCTAATGATTAGAGAACTCAAGACACACATTCTTTTGCAAGACACATTATCACTTACTTCTAGCAAAATTAGTTTTCTTCTAGATGCATTCCAGTTTCTAGGCATTTCCTGGGACTCTAACCCCCCTCCTCCCCCTCTCCATGTGTCTTTTTGCCTCTAGCCTCACCTTTTGGGGAAAATATTTCTTGTTTTTCTTACTTCTTTGAAACTTACATCAAGAAGTTATCAAACAAAAATGTCTGATTATTTGGTATAATGGTTTTGTTTGTTTGCTAAATTTTTTTAAAAGGGCACTGCTTATAAAATATAAGAAGTAACCAATTTAAGTAAATAGTTTTTCAAGTATGTTTATTCTTTGAGAACTTTGAGTAAAGTCTTTCTGAGGGTGCTGAGTGTTCCTCTGAGTTACTCTTGGTAGGGAAGTTTTCTTCTTCTTTTTGGGTTTCTAAGCTGTCATGGTTTCAAATAGTTCAACATAACTGCAAGTCTGAAAAAGAGAGGATCTTGATTCCACAGCTAATAAAGAGGCAGAGTTGGCAGGTATATGGCTGGTACTGTTCTGATGGTTTGTTCTTTTAAAACTCCATGGTATAAGAATATGTGTGTGTGTGTGTGTGTGTGTGTGTGTGTGTGCGTGTGCGTGTGTGTGTGTCTGTGTGTGTGTGTGTGTCTGTGTGTGTGTCTGTGTTTGGTGTATGCATGTGTGTGTGAATGTATACATATGTTATTAAGTGTACATGTGTGTGAAGTGTGTGGATGAGAACAGAAAAATGTGATGGTGAAGTTGTGATATTAGAAAAAAAAGTTATTAATATCTTTCTGATTAAACACGGATGTAGGGTAAAAACTAATCAAGTTCTCTTAGAGAGAGACAGGATGATTTGCTTGCTTTTGTGTAACATCCTAGAATTCTCTTAAGTTGCCAACTTTCACTAACAATGCAGGAGCACAAAACTGAAGACAAGGAAAGTGGAGCAGGAGCACAGGCTTCAACGGGGCTATTCAACTTAGCGGGAGGCACACAGTGTGCTCTCAGAGCAGCTTGGCAGCCCTGCCTGCCTTCCAGAGCCATGTTTCTCATGAAGAGGTAGTCACGCTATCCCCAAGCAGACCAAAGCGAGATAAAAGGGGAAAGATGGCAGAACAAGTAAGTGTTGCTTTTGCTCAGGCTCATAGAAGAGGGTGAAAAACAGGATAAAGGAATAAAAATTATAAGAGATAAAAATGTTAAACTGCCAATAATCCTTGACTCTCATATTAATGTCAAAGGAGCTTTGCATCCAAAGAATATGTCGCACAAGAACTGATAATTGGACAAATATGGAATTGAAACACAAGAGAAAAGAATGCTCGATAAAAAAAAAAAAACGAAGTGGTGACAACAATTATAACAAGAGCAAAGTGAGAAAAGCAGCCATTTCTGTACTGAGCACCTGTTATGAGCCCACTCTCCATCGCCCTGTGTGCTCTTTAAACTTCCCTACAGCACCACAGATGACCTTTCTCCAACCTCATTTCTCAGATGAGGAAATCAACAGAGAAGGTAGGCATCTTCGTCAAGGATGATAATCCAGGCAGTCCGAGTCTTTCGTTTTAATATGGAAGGGTCAAGTGTAGTCAACAAGAAATATTTTCCTCTCCATCCCCAAAACATTTAAAAATCACTCAGTTCTCTTTCATTTATCCTATGGAAACACATTACTTGACATCATAAATTAAAGTGTGTTGCTTTATCGTTTGAGTAAGAGACTTTTTCTTTAAGGAAAGAATAGATTAACACTTGAGCTGATCCAACTTTTATGAACTTACAGAAGGATGAGAAGAAATGGAATGGAGTCTGAAGAAAAAGCGCACGTACATCTCACGGAATATCTGATACAATTTGTAAGGTTCATGATAGAGAAAACACAGTGGTGCAACTGAAAGAAAAAATAATTGATGAGACTGCAGGACTGCCAAAATTTTGCAGTAAACTGATGAAATATGAAGAAGGAAACAGTACTTTGTAGTACTCATGTGCACAGACAGCTTACTGTCAGACTAGCACTATGCTTTCCTTTTGAAAGGCGAACACATGCACATGTGAAAGTCCAAGCGCTCATTAAATACTATAAAGAAGTTTGTTAGAATCCCAAGCTAACATGACTGTGAATGAGGTGAGGGAACTACAGGGGGTACTACCATTCAAATTAGCTTTTAAGAATTGTCTAAAGTCAAGTGTCTCTTTTTTGAAAGTGAAATAAGAAGAGGATGACAATCAGGCAATCGGGCAACTGCTTTTGAGGGTTTTCTGAGACAGGGTCTCACAGCTGTGCTGCCCTGTACCCTGAACTCCTGCCTCTTACTCTCCCAAGGAGGAGCAACTCATTTTTTCCAATCACCATTAAAATTTACTCATTAGGACACATTGCTATTTGAGATTTGCAGATGGAGAAACTGAGGCATAGGGGAGATGAAGGAATTTTTCCAACACCACACCAACACCCTTCAGTGCCGGAGCTTTCATCTGTCATATCAACATGTGACATGTTTTGTTCATGCGTGTTCTGAAAGAGCTTCAAAACTGCAGCCCTTCCCCCCAGCACGCCACACTTTTCACTGAGTCACAGCTGGTACAAAAGACACAATCTCCTGCACCTCTGTTGTTGGACCATAGGGATAAAATCTGTTTTTGAGAGTGTATTCATTAATCTTTCTAAATCCATTTACTAATTTTCATATGTTACTTGCTTATTCTTTTGGATTTTTATGTACATAATCATATTATCTGATACTAACAACAGCTTTATGTCTTACATTCCAGCCTTAAGCTATTTGTTTATTTATCTATCTTGCTTTACTGTACTGGTTATGACCTTCAAAGGAATATACTACAGAAGTGGAAGCATGTGGGCATCTTTATCTATTTCTTAGGGACAAAGCTTTCAGTAAGTGTAATGTCCACTGTATTTTTCAGATATTCTTTAAGAAAAGAAAGGAATCCCCCTCTATTCTTTTTTATTATTATTATTTTATGTGTATACATGTATTGCCTGAATGTAGGTAAGGGCACCCGTGTCGTGCAATGCCTGCAGAGGTCAGAAGAGGCTGTCAGATCCTCTGGGACTGGAGTTATGGACAGTTGTTAGCTGCCATGTGGGTGCTGGGATTCGAACCTGGGTCTTCTGCAAGAACAACCAGTGTTCTTAACTGCTGAGCCATCTTTCCAGCCCCCCCTTCTATGCTTAATATAAGAGTTCTTATCACAAATGGGAATTAATTTTTGTCTTTTATTTATTAGTACAGTTATACATAATGGGTTTCATTATGAAGTTTTCACACACATATATAACGTATTTTGAGTACAATCACCTCCAGTCACACACACACATAATGTATTTTGATCACTTTCACCCCCCATCACCCTCTCTGGCTTCTTGCACTGGGCAGTGGTAACTACAGGAGCTCATGACTGGCCAAAGGGATGAGAATAACTGACAGCTGAATACTCAGGCATAAACAGGACCTCCTCCATGACTCTGGGAATATTGTAGAATGGATGGAAAGAATGTAAGTGTGGTGGGAAGTGGGGAAGGGTGGTGGAGGGTGGTGGTGGTGTGGAACATTGACTTCCTGATATGACATGGCCATTGCACTCTTAAACTCAGTAGCTGTGATTACTTGCACAAGATTTACTCAGGATTGGGCCCATTGACATCTGCTCATGGAGTGGGGAGGAGCTGACCAGGCCCCAGCCCTCTTTGAGGATGTATACTCAGTTAATGGTTGCTGGGAAAGGGAGAGACATTCTCCATTTTTTTCAGTGATAATTTACCCATGTTCCTGTAAACAAGTCGTCCCCCATGCTCCTGTAAGCAAGCCCAATGAAACTCCCTGGGCCATTCCAAAACAAGACATATCAAGGAGGCACAGATGGAGGGTCTAAATAGGATCAAAATACATTGTATGAAACTTGCAAAAACTCAATTTAAAAAACATTAAAATTAAAAAAGGATTTTGTGTGAGTGGGCACATGCATGCTCACATATGTAAAGACCAGAGGGGGTGCTGGGTGCCTTCCTTCATCATTTTCCACATTATTTCTTGAGACAAGGCCTTTCATTCTTTGACTAAACATGGCGCTCACCAATTGGCTAGACTGGCTGGCCAGCAAGCTTCCTGAGATCCTCCTGTCTCCATATCCACCCATCTGCCCCCAGTCCTAGGGTTACAGAGCCACCTCACATGACTTTTACATGGATGCTGGGTGCTGACGATCTGAATTATGGTTCTCATATTTAGGTAGCAGGTACTTCACAAACTAAGCCATCTGCCCAGTCCTCAAAATTTTTAATTTTGGAAAGTAAATAAGTAAAATATAAGATGACTAAACAATATCTTTAATTAATTCAACTTGAAAATAAAAAAATTGAGTAATATCTTTTTTACAACTTACTTAGTTTTATTTGTTTTTTATCAGCTGTTTTATGTATTTCATACAGAACATCCCAAACAATCTTATTCATCTTTATACCCGCATCCCAAATGACCCCCACACACTGGAGCCCATATGCTCTGTCACCCCTATTATTGTCCACTGTGTTGTCAGTGACCCCAGCCATTCCCCAATACAAGTCCATCTGCTAAGTATAGTCAGTCTATCTAGAGTCCTTTGTTTTATGAAGATTGTAATATCTTTATACTATTGATTATGTTAAATATTTTTGGCATCAAGATCATTATATAGAAGATGACCTTGAACTTCTAATCCTCCTCCTTCTACCTCCTGAGAGCTGGGATTACAAGCATGCACCACGTTTTGTGCACTGTGAAGCTTGAACTCAGGGCTTCCTGCACACTAGGCAAGTACTCTACCGACTAAGCTACATCCCCAGCCCACGACATAGCTTTATGCATGAAAATAGTTTCCACCAACTTAAACTGGTTCTAAGGTAGAAGATTTTTTCTTTAGTGAATGTTAAATTATGTTTTCTTTTGCATCCAGTTTTTGTCAGGTAAGCCGAGGTGGGTCAATCCAATCAGACATCCCACAGCTTCAAGTCAGAAAGGGCTAATCTTGGGGACCAATCTGATCACATGATTCTACTGTGCTGACAAACATGGTCACATTTTCCATGAATTTGGAGCAGTATCAACAATGCAAATACATAGACTGTATGTCTAAATATTAATTTGAAGAAAAATGTCATGCTTATAGGGTGATTGCAAATGATAGAAATTTAACTGGCGCTCTGTAAGGGTTGGTACATCCCAGAGGGCATTGGGCAGTAATGAAGCAGGGAAACCAAGAAACCAGGACAAAATAAAAATTACAAAAATATTTTAAATGCTCACTAACAAAAGTTCAATTACATGGGGAAAAACACAGTGTTCACTATTATTGATGAATATGTCAGTAAAAGCCAGCACTTCACATGGACATCTACTTGTTCTATAGGGCATAAGAGGAACAAGATTACGTTCAGGGGTGTTAACATTTAAATTAATATAAAAATCACTTAGAAACAGAAAATTGTATATGTGGTACACATTTAATAAAGATATAAAGTTGAAAACCAGATAGGTGTTTCTTCCATTTCGAAGCTAACATTTAAAACTTATCAAAATAAATGGCTACTTATTAAAATAGCTCAATAGCATTCCATACATTTTAAAATGATGATTCATGTTCTGATTGCAATAACAACTTAAGAATAAGCAAAGCGGCACAAGTACATGGATGGCATTAATATAAATTCAAATTGAAAAATTAGAATTTATTTACTTTTTAAAATAATGTATATTTTTCTTTAATTTAAAAATTATTGATACATTAAAACCTGAAGATTTTACAGGTTTAAAATTAGTAATGATCAATTCCATGCAGGAATAAAGTACAAACTTAAAAATAAATGCATTTCTATAAACATATAACACAAACAAACTTTACCACTCATCAATATTCAAAGCGCCACATTTTTGTTGAGTTTCAGAGAACAATAAAATGTAAAAGCATCAGTCCATTATATAATATGTAAAAATAAGCATGATTTAAAATTTTATTTCAAGAATATTTTACTATCTGGTTCTTCCATCAAAATAAATTTAGTTCATTAACTTTTTTGTTTTTTATAAAAATATTTTATGTGTATGAGTGGTTTGCCTGCATGTATGTTAAATGCATCCATGTCATTCAGTGCCCACAGAGGCCAGAAGATGGTGTTGGATCCCCTGGAACCATATGGGATCTGGAAACTGAACCCAGGCCCTCTGGAAGAATAGCAAGTGTTCTTAACTGCTGAGCCAACTCTCCAGCCCCTCACTAACACTTTTGAAGCTACTTAGACATTATGTGGTGGGACTTTATCTCTGAAATAATATGCTATATGCTTGTAATAAGACTATTAATCTACATGAATGAGAAGTCAGTTTAAATTAGTGAAAAATTTTGAATGAATTTTAAAAGGACAAAACTATTACAATTTTTAAAATATAGAAACTAAAGTTGCAAAATACTAAGTCACTTAGGGATGATTTGCTTTCCCAGCACACGAGTGCTAAGTAGCTGCTGCTCAAGTATCTGTGACTGTTTAAGCGGGTTTCTAAAGTAGCATACACAAGTCTTTATCGAGTATTTTGCACCATCTATTTCCTTAGCAAAGTTTCCCCTGGGTGTACACATGTGAGTCTATTTAAATGGCCATCAGCATAAATACAACTCAACTAAAAGCTGCCAGATGAGTAACCTTTCCTGTATCAAGTATACTTCAGATCACTCAAGCACACTAAAAATGTTTTACTTGAAAAATTTAAATAGCTGGAGTTATTGAAGTGAAATAACCAAAGGCTTACATTTCTTATTATCAAGGTAAACATCTGTATTTTAACCTCTTCAGATTTTCTGTTTCAGATTCCCTCACATGCTTATCAAAGACAAACAATATACCAGAGGCTCACTCTAAGATTGCATGTTATAAAATTTTGATTGTTCCAGAGAATAAAGTAAAACACACTTCAACGCAAGTCTGTGACCACTACTAAGACAGTGCAAGGCCAACATTCCCTCGGTAGCTCGTGAACCTTCCACTGTATGCTAGTTTTAAAGGTTTTATATTATCATTCACAATCACTCTGATGGTGAATATGGAGGTGCTTTTAAATGAAGGAAAGTATTCATTTATTGCTGGCTCATGTTGGAAAGGTAAAACATTAAAGTATGTCTGTGTATTCTAAAGGCAAAAGGATAGAAATAGAGTAGATACAGTAAGTTGAGGTAATACATGCAAATCTATAAATTAAGTGACATCATTAAGGTGTAGTGTACTCTTCCTTTTGCCAATCTTTGTTAAGTTTTTCATATTCCTCTCTCAATGACACATGAGGACTGGAAGTCCTCAGAGCTCTCTGCCTGTATTTTCATTTGCCTGAAGAACACTTGATGCTCCAAGAGAACTGTCACTCTGCATTCCAGGAGGCTGGGAAATCATGAGTCCAAACTCAGTGCCGTCCTTCCCTTCAGATTCTTTCTGACACAATATTTTTTTAAAGATTCACATAAGAATTGGTCCAGGAATTTAAGCAACTTGATTTTCCACCATATTAATATGTCAAGGGTAAAAATTTGTATTTTAACTTCTTCAGATTTTCTGTTTCTGATTCCCTTACAGATTCCACTCAACAATTTGTGTGGTCTGGTTTAACTCTCATCTGCTGAGAAATCATCACCTGAACCATGACGATGACCATTTATGACTTTCTTAAGTAGACATATAAAACACTAAATTTAATATTTAAAAATATACATAATAATTCATGATTGTGAGTGATATACAGTTTTATCATTATGCTTGAATTTCCAAAATGTAATAAAACAATGACTGTTTTAAAGCTCAGCTTACCATACATGGAAAATCCATGGAAAGGGATTACACCTGAAAAGGAAAAACAAAAAGTCATATGTCTCTGCTTATTCCATAAAATTAAAGGATCAGAATGCAAGTAGAAAGGTTTCCTACTCGTGCTTCCACATTGTTTTAAAATGTCAGAGATGGTGATAATAAGCAATAAAATTTGTTTCTAATACTCTTAGAAAAGTAAACTAAGGCTTTCAAACACATTTGAGACTGAACAGACAAGGAATTAGATGTGGGTAACCAAGGACTACAGCTGTCTCTTATACTTACATCTCCTGGCTAGGCAGGGATTTAGATATGAGAGAGCCAGGAAAACTGTAGCTCTTGGTAGCTGTGTCCCTTATGGTAAGAAGGCCCCTTTGTGGTTATTTAACCTTGACTGCAGTTAGGTTGTTCTCACTACACCAGAAATGAAGACATTATTCTTTCCTAATTGCTACTCCTGGACTAGCAAAAGGGTCTCCATTCTCAATAACCCAGGCTTCATCATATCAATTGCATAGTACTTTTGACTGTCTTCCTTGTGGTTTTTCAATATTATCATGAAAAGAAAAGCCCTAAAAGGGAGGTATGGTTCCCTATCATTTGGGAAGAAAAAAGGGTCACCTTACCCCCATGAATATGCCATAAACCTCACAAATATTCATGAGCATCTACAAACTCACAAGGCAGCACTCAATGGGCTATAACCTCCCTTCGGATCCCTTTGGGTCAACCTCTCTCGAGAGTGGACTATTATCTGACTTTGCTTTGCTAAATAAACTTCTGCTAGGCTCTGTCTCTCAGCTCGATTCTTAACTTCAAGAAGACAAGAACCAAAAGGAGATCGTCACCTGAGAAGACATGCAGTTCATTTTCTATTGAGAACGTGGAGCAATTAGAAATGAACATACACACTTAGAAAGAACAGGGTTAAATAGCAACAACGCAGATCACAAGACAAATTTGAGAACTACCGCAAGGGTCTTAAGTCAACAGACAATGTTCTTTGTTAAACAACTTCATTCTGTTGATTAGAATCTAATCTGTTCAAGGATTAGTGAGCTTTCCAAGGCACGTCTTGTAAACATCATTTTATGGAAAACACCATGGGTATTTCATGAATTTACTAATAACTATATCATAGAAGTGACTTAGGAGAAATATTGGCAGGGCCGTGGTACAAATTCCTATGGTATAATCTGTGACAAAAATTATAAGCAAAGTCCATATCCTTTGAAAAGAAATATTCAAAGCCTAATCTCAGTGTGTGAAATATCTTACTATAGTCTAAAAAAATTTATATAGCCCATGTTCCAAGCAGAATTTCTGGAATTTATACCACCATATATATAACAGTGCACTAAATCGGTTTACAAATGTACCGAAAAAAGTCAAGAAATTAAATTTCTGAAAAAAATTATAGAAATGCTTTATTTGTCTGAAACATTAGGAGGCAAAACAGTGCTGGCAAGTCACCCAGACTAAGTCCTAAGAAGTGATAGTTGGGTGTCATTGCCCAGCAATAGTAAATGTACTAATTCCCAAAGCAACCAGTATGCTTTGAAGAGGTTTCTTTGTAGGAAGTTACACCTCATGCTGAGTCAAACTCTGGCTCCATGAAATATCTATTTATCCCTAGATCTGGCCATGAAGGTCACACAAAACAAGTCTAGTTTGTCATCTTTAGTATGTAAAAGCATTCAAAAATACTAACATCCTATCCCCATCAAAATTGTCCCCCCCACCAAACCTCTTATGAGTTTCCCAAATTATTCCTCAGATAAAGTGGTCTTGTGTTATTTTCCTCTGAGCAAGCTGCAGCTCACCACAGACTGGACCGAGAATGACTGAAACCTCTAAGCATTCTCCTCCCTACACCCCCCCACAGCTACGACACTGCCTTCAGACAACTGCTTTTGGACCTGAGTACAGGACTGTATTCTTATCTCGGTAACATTTCTTCTTTGGTGAACCATTCCAGCTGGAGAAAATTCTGGGTTTTCATTCTGTGATCTAATGTACTTCTATTCTCCCTGATACGTACTCTATCTATGTCCTCAACTAAGGCAATGCTGAACAGGCAGGGTGAGGACAGTGACTGTCACTGAAAACCTCCTTCCATGTTAGAATCGGCTCATTAATCAGTTCCCTACTGCAGTAAGACGAGAGCCTGGCTGGGTAACAGCAGAATTAGTTGGCTAATCTGGTTCTGTCACTTAGGAGCTTGTGTGACTTTGACTTCTCAAAGTAGGTTTCTTGAATCTCTAAGTTTCAGTTCCCTTATCCATAAATCAGAGACCATGCTAGACCCTACTTCCCATATTAAATGAGATAACCGCTGTAGCATTACCATCAAAACATAATTATCTTAGGTTTATAATAAATGTGTATTATTATTATTAGCATTCAGAAAACGATTTCATATTTCTTTGACTAGAAGCAATTTAATTGAAAAAATAGTATGAGGGATGTCCAGCTATTATTTTGAGTTAGTATACCAGGCTACCCTGAGAAGTTAGGTAGTATCCCGCCAGTTCTCAGAATGGACCTTTTCTTAAGAACCTCTCATCCTGTAGCACACAACACAGATTTATAAGATATTATTCCACTAGGGCTAAGTCTTGTGCTTTTATCAGTTTTCTTTTTATCCCTACTTGTTCAGCCACTCTATTCTTTCACAGCGTTCACACATTTCAGGCAGATAACACCCACCAGCAGAGATAACACTGGAGTCTGCATTAAATAACACTTACGGGCCTCAGATCACAGGGCTCTAGCATCAGAAAGCTGGGGTCACTGACATGAACTCCGACTTCTTTGTTTAGTCTGTACTTTTTTTTCTCACTTGCATTCTTAGCAGGAAGACATTTCCCTTTCTTTTCTCAGATCTCTAAGTCTTGTTTCCTTGACTTCCACAACTGTTAGCAAAGTAACATCACTCCACAACTTCTTTATGCATAGCTTATGAGCTAAGAAATGGCTTTTAGATTTTAAAGGAGTATTTGCAAAAAAAAAAATAGTAATAAGGGGCAGAGAGAGTGTGACTGGAAACATTTGAAATATTTATCATCTGACTGGTTATAGAAAAAGTCTGCCAATCCTTGCCTTAGAATTCTGTCCCATCAATTATTCACCCTTTCCCTTCACGTACATCTCTCAACAACTATCTACTGAGCCTCTAGTATGTGTTGGATACATTCTAAGGACTACAGCTGATCTTTTGTTAGGGAAAAATAATAAAATAAATGGGTACACATTAGATGGTGGTCAGTGCTATGAAGAAAACTAACGGATGATGAGGACGGCAGGCCAGGGAAGGGCAGAGGAAGCTACAGAAGCTGTGCACACAAGAAGCAGCTGATGAAGGGTGAGCTGGAAGCCGTGGCCTTCAGGTGACTGTTTCAGCAGATAAGTTCAGTGCACATGGCTAGTCTTAAGGTGGATGGTGGTAGGATCTTCTCTTTACTTCTTCTGCTTATGGAGGCACAGAGGCAAGGATGGGCCCCCTCAAAAACTTTTGTATTTTTAGTTTCTCCTATTTTGTAGCAACCTTTCAAGCAAAGATTACATATACATATACACACATATATTTCCATATCCTTATATGCCACCATCATCCTAAAAAGTCCACCTTCTCAGGTCTTACTTTTCCATCAACTACCTATAAAAACATTTTCCTTTGAAGCCAAGCTCAATTTTATTTAAAAACTATCTATATTCCTTCTCTTACACCTTTAAATGATGCAGTCTATTTTCTATCCCATATGGCCCTAGCTCCTGACTGTCAAACATAGGGGCCTCCCTGCGTGCCATGGTTAAGTTGGCCTCAAACAACGAAGGCTCCTCCTCAAACTTGATCTCACCATGGCAGTGATAACCCGGGAAGATTGGGCTCCTTGTCTCTCAGAACCTTCTGCTTCTATTTTTGTTTGTTTGGGGTAATTCTTCCACTCATCTTTAGTGCAGCTACCTTCCAGGGCTCCCTCATAACTGTTTTCATTCTCCCTTTACCAATATTCCCACCATTAGCCCACAATCTGAATGAATCGTGTTTCCTTCTGGGCGTTGCGTCTATAAAGGGGTTGGGACCTCCCCTGTCACACAGGGAAGGAATCTTTGAGCTATTTCTGCTCTCTAGCTCTCTCTTGGTATCTAAATTGCTATGTTACCTCTTTCTGATCAACTGGGCACTGACTCTTGAATCTAGTATCAACAACATATTTACCTACCCCACAAACACAACTGTAGTCCTTCTAATGGATGGCACTGCCTTCAGCCTTTGTTGGACAAGGCTACAGCCAATTCTCTTCCTCTCCAGTCTGATTCTGGGCTTGCCCCTTCAAGATTTTAAGCAATACTCATAGAATCATCGACCACCAGTCCTTTACACCTTACCCCAACAATTCATCACTGAGTCCTATGTCAGCCGATCTGCCCAACTGAGGTGCCATCCCTTCTCTGTGCACCCACACAACACAATGCAAATCTGGCTCCACTGCTTTCTATTTACAGACATGGAGGTAAGTCACTTAAACTGTTTCTTCATCCAGAACTCTCTTAGACTATGGAAGGTGAACTTGGGCTGGGGGCTCTGCCTGACACAAGTCTTTTCCTAGTGATCATACCCTATGTATTCAAGACTTCCAGGTCAAAGTTCCCTAAGCCAGCTTCCAGAGTCTGGGTTTTCTTTGGTAGAGCTACCTTTCTGATGGATATATACTGCAGGACACAACGGTGGTCCATGGTGGCTGCTTGTGGAAGCATGAAACCTATACAAAATGAGGAGGTTGGCCCATTGTAGGCTAGGGCTGCTAAGTGGTCAGAGGTCCCTGAATCTGAGTCTGGCCTTCCAGGTCATTAGGACACAGTATCTGTGTCAAGGCAAGAAAGCAAAGAAGACTTTAATAGTTTATTGGCTTGATTTATAAGTTTTAACATTTGAATTTATGTTTGATGGAACCTCAAAAGGTTATGGATAGAACAGCTTTCACCCATAAAGTGGTAACAAGGAAAGTGAGATGGTGAGGATTAAAGGAGAAATGCAAATACCACAGCACTGGTCACAAATCAGTACTTAATACACATTTTCCCTTCCTTATCTTACTGTTCTATAATAAGTTTTTCATTTTTGTTTTTCACAAAAAGTAAGTCATTTGAGTATAGGAATTATTTCTTATCTCTATCCCCAGAGATAAGCACTGTACCCAGAATACAATGGGTGTTCATTACATGCTTGCAGAACCAGTCTATGAAGCCCTAGACAATCTGCCTTTATCATTTTATTGCTGTCGTTTTGGTTTGGTTTGGTTTGGTTTGGTTTTGGTGCTGAAACCCACGTTACCTACTTCCAGGGCTAACTAATCGCTAATGAACTCTTACTGTGGTTCTGCAAAGGCTTCCTAATTGCTACTCTTTTCTCCAAATGATCATATCACCAACCAACTTCTAAAATTGCTCAAGTTATCTTCTGAAATATTAGTGAGACTATGAAAAGGACTTCTACATCCATGGCTTTCATCCACCAACCATGTATCTGCTAAACTTTTACTTGTCCAATATTTAAAACCTACTTTGTAGCCTCTGGAGATTTTAAAACAAATGGGAAACTGACCCTGTATTTATGAAATTCACATTCTGGCTTTGTAATATTGGTTGAATGTCTATAACATAGAATTCAGACCTCCAGTTTGGCTGTGCAAACTGAGATACATCTGCTTCCCCTTTGTAAAGCCATCCTGAGTCCAGAGCCTCTGAGGTACAGCCACACCAGATTCACTCATCAACAGGCTTCATTGTGTACTTTCACCCTTAAGGAGTGTTGACTTGTAATTCTGTGTGATAGTCAGCCTACTAAGGTGAAACACAACCTCAAAAAAACCATGAGCTCTTAGTCCTAATTACTCACTTATCTCAATTCTCAGGCATGCTGTTCATCTTTCACTATGATTTCACTACACTCTGTGAAATAGCTCTCATTTAGCTATCTGGATAACATCCCTGCATTGTTCAACTCATAGTGCCATGCACAGAGCTGGTATGAATACATGTGTGCTAAAAGAATGGAGGAGCGGAGTGACCAATAAATGATACTGGGGGAACAGCAAGAGAAGAAATGGTCTCCACCCAGGAGATTAGAACTCCCCGACAGGCTTACCACTGACCAGCTGGGTAACCTTAGGAAAGTCACCAAACCCCCTAAGCTTCAGTAACCTGTCTGACAAGTAAAGGGCCTAAGATTATCTATGAAATATCATCTAACTAAAATTTATGTTAGCAATTATGTCTAGAGCAAATGAAGAAAAAAAGTGAAACTAGAAGAAAATTCTATATGATCAATTTCCAATAATGAGACAGATTTTTACCAACTTAAGGGACAGTTGTGCTTTACAAAGTGAAAATTCACACTCAACTAGATTCATGTCAAAGGTCAGTTCGTTTTCCTAATGACACCACAGACATCAGCTCCAGGTCTAGGGAGCACTTAGGTTATAAGGAGAACTCAAATACCACCCTACTTCTTCAAGTCTTTCTCCCTCTTTATGAGTTTGCGTCTCTTCTCGTGAAGGCCCATGCTTTCCAAACTTGCTCTCAGTTACTTCATTTTATTTCATTCACTAATTATAGGCTAAGACAATAAAAAAGTTTTCCCACATTTTACAACTTTTCTACAATAAATGTGTTGAAAGAAAACAGAGGAAAACAAGTTTATAGAGGCACATTCTAATGCTTAAGGAAATAATAGGCACATATTATATATTTTCAAATACTAGATCTCAGAGCACATTGCTATTATATAAAACCTCCATATTCTTACTTCAAGAACACATTTGTGGGGCTGGAGAGATGGTTCAGCAATTAAAAGCTTTATTGCTCTTGCAGAGGACCTGAGTTTGGTTCCCGGCAACCACATAAGGTGGTTCACAACCATATGTAACTCCAGCTTCAGGGCACCCAATGAACTCTTCTGGCCTCTGTGGGTACCTGCACTCTTGTGCACCTAGCCACATACTGATACAGCCACATAAATGTAATTAAAATAAAAACCTTTTAAAAACCCACTTTTGCCTTCCTCTGTTAAGTCACTACTGAAACATTTCAACAAGCAGGTTGAAATGGAGGTATTATTGTGTTATTTTCATCTTCCACAAATATTGAGGATCTGCTAAGTATAGAAATACCTTAATCAGGACGAGGTATTTTAAATAAAGAAGTATACAATGAACGATCTAGTGAGCTGTAAGCAGCACAAAGATGTGGTACATACTAAGATCACTCATGGTTAGTCAAACACTCACCACATTTCCCCAAGTTCTGAAATCCATAACTGCTCTATATAAGCAGGTCATTAAACTATCTGAAGTGAGGACCACATTTCCTGCTGTCTATTATCTTCAATATCCAGCATACTCTCTTTTGGGAGATGCTAGATAATGTTATTCATGAGGTTTGTAAATATGATAAAGGCTTGTAAATAAAATATTGAAGTAAATATTCACTTATAAGTGATTAAGATATAGAATTAGAAACTGTGCATAACTCAGTGTAAAGAACAAAGGATCAATGACACCATACAGACATGAATTTGAATTCTTTGTGACTTTAGGCAAGTTACCAGCCTTCTCTGAATTCTTATTTTCACTTATGAAGTAAGTTTTGCTGGATTTTCTTGAGGCATAAGTGAAATATTGTATTTAAAGTGCATCAGCATAATACTTAACACAACACAGATGCTCAATAACCCATAGCTATTTTATGTTCTTGGAAAAGAAAGCACTACATTCAAATACGGACGCAAACCCAATAAACACTTTTTTTCCTTATTAAGATAAAGGTACTCTTCAGCCTATCAGAGATTAAGGAGGGTTTAGGCTTCAAAGTGGGCTCCACAGTCTGAAGGACACAGTGAAGCTCTGGTAAATAGCGGCAAGAGGCAGGGAAAGCTGGAGAGTCCACAACCACTCTACAGCGTGCACTGGAACACATCTTTGATCTTGGAGGTTGTTGTTTGAAAAAACTCTTGGCACGTTTTTTCAAAACCTTTCCTTTGCCTCTCAACACTTCAACCTTTCAAGGGTCAAGTTTCATTCACTTGGCTACCATCCAAGAGTGCACTTTCAGAGAGATCAAGTGCTGGGGACACATTTTGGATCTGGCCTCCAAGTTCCACAAGCCTGCTGTGAGTGACTGTTTTAAGATTTACACCCTCCCTTCTGCATCTGAAGACAGTCTCAAATGATAACTGCTCACCCTATGTAACATGACCAACTGCAGAGGTGCTTTAACAGACCTTTGCCAAAGCTCAGAATGGTGAACACTATCAACAAAAATAAATCTTGAATCAGATAAGACCTAGGTAGTAAGTATGACTCCCCAAATACTCCAATATTAGTGTGCTTCACACTCACAAGTCCTTTGCTCCCACTGCTGCAGTCTCTATAACTCACAGCTGATTCACTCCAATTTCACACCAGTTGAAGGGCTACACCTTCCACTTGGGATTACTCAGTACAGTTTCTTTCAACTACTTGGTGAAATACTTACTAACTTCCTCTGTTTATTCTCATTCCACATAGAACCAATAAGTCAGTAAAGACAGAGATTAAGACAATGGATAAATGGACTTTTTAAGTCATTTTCATTATCTTTCTGAATTAAAACTTCAGACTATGATTTTGTTACTTTAATTCAGAAATCAGAATTTTCCAAACCATTACAATATAACTATACCTAAATGTCAATCCCAAAGTCATGTTTAAAATAAAATTTTAAGGAAGTTTTCTATTTATGTCTAAATCTATACTTGGAATAGATTTTGGGTTATGACGTATTTTAAATTTACTTAATTAACATAGATGACAAAGTACATTGCTACTTATCAGTTTTACACTTGCAAAGAGATTTAAAACTATGTATTTTCATTATTTTTTCCAAAAGAGTTTCCTAATCTTTGTTATACGAGGGTGTCCTGTGTGCTGTAAGATGCTAGCAGTATCGTGTTCCACCTGGGATTTGGATAAGCCTTCAGATATACCTAATGTTTCCTAGTATATGTATGTGTGCATTCATGTGTGTGTTGGGGTTGGTTTCTGTTGACAATCACTGCTGCTGTAAAGACTAAAAACTTTCTTACCCAGCATTCTTTAGAAATTAATCATTAGCATATTATGATTTTTAAAAATCACTTGTAATTAAGTCTTAAGAGGTTAACGCACATTTTTCCTGTACATACAGGGGGAAAACTCCTCCCTTCTCTTCTTGTTCCTCTGAATTTTTCCCTGTCCCCATCCATCTGCTCAGTCGTTCAGTGTTTACCGAGCACAGACTTCATGCTATGATTGTAAATTGTAAATTGATCATAGAAACTATTAAAGTCTTTGCTCTCCTTAATCTCACGTTCTAAGATGTTTTTATTCCACACAACAGTCAGGATGATTTTTAAGAATACTAATTAGAAATTAGAGGAGAGCCATCACTGAGAAGAATGGGGGAGAACTCCCCGTGAAGCAATGCTTAACTGAAAGAATGTTAGGATCAATTGTTTTTAAGCCCTGTAATCTGATAAATAAAAAAAAAAAAAAAAAAAAAAAAAAAGGAAACTCTTGCTGAATGAAAGAATGAAAGAATTTTGGTCGGAGCATGTGGCATTTTAATTTCCCACCCACTCCCACCCTCTACTCTCCAACTTGGCAACAACCATGAAAACAGCAGCCCACAGACCTGGTGGAACTTGCTGGTGCAAGAGGGAACAATGCAGATCTTTTATGAAAAAAAATTTATGCTTGTGTGTTCTGACCTGTCTGGTAGCTTACCAGAGGGACTGGCTCAGATAGGCCTTTGTTACACCTGCCTGATGTTGGTGGTTTCTCAGGACTGAAGTGGCCTGCCAGGCGGCAGTTGTCAAGAACATTTAAAGGCATACTAGCTATAGCCCTCAGGGGAAAGGAGTAACAGATGGGCAAATAACAGATTGAAAAGCACAGAAAAAAAAGGAAGAGGCTCAGAAAGGAGGTGCCTGAGGAAACAAGGGCTCTCAAAATGTCCTGTGCGGAGAATTCAGGTGATCTAGAAGAGATCGGAGAATGCAGGGTTTCACCTCTGGCATTTCGCCCCTGTAGAAGGAAACGAAGACTAAGGTAGAACTGCCAATGTGCAGATGACCTAGCTATGCCTTAATAGCGAGACCCACTCCAAGCCATAGTCTAATTAAGAAAAATTGAGACATTTAAGGAAATTAAATCGCTAGCTGACCATTAAGGTAAAAGAACAGATTTCAGAGGAGACAAAAGATAATAATCGTTATAGAAATTGTTTAGATAAGTCACTAAGCAATTATAAAGCATGACAAGAATCAACAGTGAATTCTAGGGTGGGTGAAAGAATCTGATTTCCAGGATTATGACATTACAATAGGGTAAATAACCAATTTTCAACAATCAAAAGAAACCAATAGGCACACAAGGAAATACAGTACAGCCCATCCACAGGGGACAGAAGGAAAAAGAAAGGAAATTAATAGATGCTCTCCTTGAGAAGTCCTAGATGGGTTTACATCAATCATATCCTCCCCGGCCTGGTCCTGGTCTGCCTCTCCCAGGTACCCTGTGTCAGCTCATTAATAGCCACAGTATTCATCCTGGAGTTCCCCAGACCATCAGGCTCATGCCTACCTTTGGCCTTTAAATGTGCCATATTCTCCCACTGGAATGCTCTTTTCCCACTGCTCTGCTGAGCTCACTCAGCTCATTCTGGACTTTTCTGTTTCCCCAGAGGCACCTTTTCATCTACTTTGTCTAAAGGCAGCCATACCTTCCCCAATTCCCTACGCTTTTGCCACCTTTACTGTTCACTCTCTCAAATATATTCTCCCTCTCTTTCTTGCATGTCAATTTTGCTAAAACAAAAGGTCCTTGGCAGTAAGTTCTTTGTGTCCTTTACTGTGGGTCACTGACTCACAGCAGTGAACCAGAACAGGGCTAAATAAATGCTTATCAAATGAACAAAGATAGATCATTTATACATGGTGAATAATAAAAACAAACATGAAAAGCTCGTAAGATACCTGTGCGATGTCTCCCTCAGCTCCAAAATTTTGCTTAGCAACTGTTTAATGAACCTATTAGAGAAGCTCTTCAAAGGTGAAAGGTTTGGTGCCAGTGTACCTGTCATTTTTACTGGGATGGTAGTCATATGTATGTGGAGGGAAGATAGGGGTTGGTGGTGAGAAAGCCAGCCACCTCTGACAGCGTTAGTGGTAGGGATAGCCTTGAGATTTTGAAATAATATTATTGCCAGCAGAGTTTAGAAAATAAGGCAGGAATATAAAAACTGTTTAATATTGTCCAAGGCACAGAAAACAGAGACACCAAACTGAGTGGACTTTGCCTCTAGAGCGGTGTCCTTCTTGATTCTGAGAAGTTCAAAAATAACCTGAAAGAAGAGATGATTCTGTAGAATTAAATTTATGAACAGCTGTGAGTTTATCTCACATTGGATTCAACTATTTTATCTTTCTAGAACCTATTATATGTAATTTTTACTTTGTCAATGTATTAGCCACTTTCCTTTCTTTCAAAAGATGCTATAATAACCTCAGTAGCCTCCTCTGAGATATTATGGCAGCTTATGAAAACACAGCTTCAGAAGCTAGACAGGTGTGGTTCGAAGCCTGGCTTTGCCATTCACCAGCTGGGTAGGTTAGCCTCGGTTTCTATATATAGGATAATATTAGCACCTGTATCATAGGGCTATTATAAGGATTAACTGAGTTAATACATATAATGTATTTAACAGAATGCCTGGTATGTAGTACTGCTTAGAACACATTGGCTGATGCAGCTACAGCTATGCTTATAATTATTATTGTGAGTATACATACATACCTGTCTTGAGATCATTATAAAAGTCTTAAATTAGGGCTGGAGATACAACTCAGTGATTGGTAGCACATTTGCCTTGCATGTGACACAAAGGCTCAATACCCAGTACCACGCAAACATACACAAAAGACCTGAATTAATATGTGACAACCTACAACCTAGTGATATTGTTTTAAAGACCATAGGGTTACCAGTTTTTATATCAAAGTTGATTTGCTGGGTATACTTGTAAAATGTTTCATGGTTTTTACATTTTTTCAGTTCTAATGGCTGTTGGTCATTTTTCAAGTCTCTATCAACCTCTTTCTATGTTTCTATGTTTGTAGGGAACATAACCAAGCTTGTTAGGGATGGTTTAAGCAAAAGCTAGTATTTTCTAAACTAAATTGAAGATGTCCTATGAACTAGTCTATAGACATCTTTTTCAGCTACTTAGAGGCATTTTATTTTACTTTTTGATTTCTTATTTCTTAGATAAATAGAAGGAGTTATCAAAAAAGTTCCTGAGGTTATGAATATGACAACAATGTTATACCCATACATGAATGCTAAAATTAACAAGTATGTAATGTAGTCCAAATAAATTACTATATGTTAGATACTGGGAGAATAAAAATGAAACAAAAACACGGTCCTGACCCTCTTGAGGCTGACAACATCAAGGGGGAGTGTTGGGGAACCCTGCTGTTAAAGTTGGCTCCTTTCTCAGCAGGGGCTTCCTGCCTGAGTTACCTGGAAAGTGCCACCAAACACAGATGCTTGGCCTGATTTGAAACATGGCCTTTGGCATAGTTACCTGCAATAAAACTACCCCCAGGTTTTTTCTATATGATAATTAGGCATCGCCCCATAGTCGGATGATAGGATCCCCTGCCACATGTAAATAAAGCATACTATGAGCACCTATCAGCTGAAGCATTGGCTGCTGCCTCCACACTATATTTTCCCTAACTCCCACTGAATAAACGGAGCTGTTTCACTGAGTCTGGAGCTGTTTGTATCACTGAACCTGCCTCCCCAGGAAGGGCTTCCTTCCGTCAGTGCTCACTGGCCGTCCCTGACCCCGTTTGCTTCTACTCCCTTTGTCCTCGTGGACCGGCAGCCAACAACCCACGAGGGAAGGGAGAGACCCCACAGGGGAGATGAAATATATAAGTGCAGTGTTGAGGTAATGCAATGAGAGATACTAAAGCTTTCTGCACAGGTACATGAGAGCTCAGAGGAAGGGCTGTAGCCTAACAGGAACTCAGGGAAATAACCTTAGAGGATCCATGATGGCCATGGAAAGCAGACTGAATGGGATATTCCAAGCTGGAAATGGGCAGGGTAATGAGGTTGGAAGTAGCACAGAGCTTTTGTCAGAGTAGGTGGCTGTATATAAGAACAAATAGTTGGATATTGCTATTAATAAGATAAGCCAAGTGGGAAAGGTGTGAAGCTAGGGAGTAGACTGCATGCGGGAGGGGGTGTCAGGCTCCAGCGGGGCCTCATATGGATGTCATGCTGAGAAACCAGCATGTTAAATGACTCTGAAGCATTAAGGAACTTTAAAAAAAAAAATGGCCATCTTTAGATTTTCATTCTAGATATACAACTGAGATGGCAGAATGAAAGACAGAGAAAGCTAGAAAAGTCAAGGAGGAGACACCAACTTAGTGGTTCCTACAGTACCGCTGGAGATGGCAAGACCCGATGGAGGCAAGGCAGCAGTTACAGTGAGAAAAACAAGCCCAAATAAAGCAAAAGCCTCTGGTGACTGGCAGACAAGGGGACAAGCTTGGGAGGAGGCTATCAATATCCAACTATTTGCTCTTATATAGGGCCACACACTCTGATAAAATATGTTATCTTCCTATGCCCTCACAGGGAATAAAAAGCTAAATTAAAGTAACAAGAAAGCCAGTGGTTCCTCTCTGTTAACCACAATTTCATCAGGCCTTGAGTCTGGGTAGATGAATATTAAGTTGAGTCATATTAGGTTTGAGGTAATCACAGGAGGGGTTAGGACTGGAGCGAGAAACTTTAGGACAAACAAAGAGATCCATGAAAGCTGATGGAACTCTATAGGGATGTGTGTGAGAGAGAAGAGCAGCAGAGAATGGAGTGGGAACACCATGTTGAGAGGCAGGAGATGGAACAGCCACAAAGCCAAGTCTGAGTTTCAGATGTAGTGCTCAGTATTGCTAACATTCATCACAGCTGTGCGTTCTGAGCATTCACTGCATGTTAGACACTACACTAACATTTGACATACCATATCTCATTTGATTATTATCCATTTGCTACAGCTGACCAATCTCAAGTTCAGAGAACTTACCCCACATCATAGGGTCAGCTGGCAGAACTGGGCTCTGAACCCAGATCTGCTGGATACAAAGTCCATGTTCTTAATTCTGCTGAAGCAAAAGAACTTCTTCAGGATGCAGCACAATATTATCATAGTAAGGACTGTTACATACTGCTTTTCTACAAAGCATAACTAAAAACTATTAATCTCAAAATCATATTGAATATCAAATAGTAAATATGAGATCAAATTTAATCACTTCAATATCATCAATTACAGTGATTTTTTTCATAATTTTTGTAGTTCATAAATACCAAACTGGTCACTTAAAGTAGTAAGTGTAGCAGGGAGGACAGTCTGTGTCACTGGCTACAGCACTGTTCCAGTAAGGCTGAGCTAGTTAGTGTTCTTCAGAGGAAAAACCATGAGCCTTGAATTAGGTACTAAAGCCTACTCTGCATTCTCGCAGTTTGCTATCAGTCCCAAGCAGAACTACAGAGGAGTCTACAGTTTAGCAGGCACTAACCTACTACCAATGTGCAGAAAGCCATTCAGATATAGCTTATGTGGAAAGGTTATGTTAGATGACAAGCCCTGTTCCACTTGAGGACAGAACGAGAAGTCATATTCCATTATAGGAGCTGTAGTCTCCCCACCTCCCACTAGAGGAAGCAATAGCATTACTCTTACCATTTGGTGGATAGAATACAGCATATTCTTCCAACCCTAGTTTTCCTGTAAGAGAAAACCACAGATTGAGTAAAATAAAGTTTAAAGAACTAATTTATTCTGTGACTGTCCTAATAATGAGTGAAATTTTAAAAATTACTATTGCCTGATTTTAGAATTTTAAAAATTACTATTGCCTGATTTTATTTCATGATATTAAATTTATTGAAAATTTGCTAGCCAATCTTCTGATATTAGTAAAATCTTTTGGGAAGTAAACACTGTTTAACTAAATAGTTTCAAGTGTTAAGCACATAAGAATTTATTTACTAGTATAAAACTGTTTTTCTAAATGTAAACAATCCTAGTCTATTCATTTAAATAAACCCTAAGCTTTGCAATGTTCCATGTAGTTTGTGTTTTTATACAATCTGCCGAAAAGTTAAAAATTAAATACCTAAACAGAGAGTTCTCAAGCGAAGAAAGAAAAATGACTAAGAAGTACCTTACAAAGTGCTCAACATCCTTAGTAATTAGAGAAATGCAAATCACAACCACTTTAAGATTTCATCTTACCCCAGTCAGATTGGTCATGATCAAGAAAATGAAAGATTCCAAATGCTGGAGAGGATATGGAGAAAGAGGAACGCTCATTCACTGATGGTGGAAATGCAAACTCATGCAACCACTATGGAAAGCAGTATAGAGAACCCTCAAAAAACTAAAAATGAACCTACCATATGATCCAGTGCTACCACTCCTTGGCATATACCCAAATGATTCATCATGCTGTAGAGATACCTGTATATCCATGTTTGTTACTGCTGTCTTCACAATAGCTAAGAAATGGAAACAACCTAAATGTCCCTCAACTGACCAATGGTTAATGAAAATGTGGTACATTTACACATGGAGTTGTACTCAGCAGTAAGAAAAGATGAAATTATGAAACTTGCAGGTAAATGAATGGAGCTAGAGTGTGTTACAGTAAGTAACACAAATGCAGAAAAGCAAGTGATGTGTTGAAATGGCTAATCCTGGGTATCAACTTGACTGGATTAACTGAAATGAGAGAGATCTTCTTGATTGGATCATCTGAAGCTGGAAGACACACCCTAAATGTGGGTGTTACCTTCTGATGGCAGAGGAGAGTGCTTGCTTTTTGCCACTTGCCTTCTCTCTTGCTGGTGAGTTCGTCTTGCTGTTGTAGACTGAAGACTAGCTGATCTTTTGGAATTCGTCAGACCTTCAGTGCCAGATTGGGACTACTGAGACATCCAGCCTCATGGACCGAGCAATTACCAGATTCTCAGCCTCTCCAGTGTGGTGCAGCCATTGTTGGACTACTTGGACTCTATCCTGTGAACTAATCTGATAAATCCCTTAATATATATATTCATTTTACTGGTTCTGTTTCTTTAGAGAACCCTGACTAATACAGATTGTGGTACCAGGAGTGGTTCTAGAGAAACAGAATTGAATGTACCTGTGGTACTGGCTAATCAATCATGGTGTTCCCAGGGACCAAATACATAAGAAGCCTACTAAGTTTTTATTTGATCTGTATAAGCAGAAAAGCTCTAGGATGAATGACAGGAAATCAGTATTGGATTGTAGCAATAGAGAATCTCGCTCAGTCAACCAATTTCCAGACTTGAGACAGTTTACAGACCCTGAAGTCCTTGAATGAAGGGAAGGCCAGGTGCCCTTAAGGAAGGATCTTGTCACAGCACCAAAGAGTTATGCTGTTCGCCTCTCACCCATCCTTCCCGTGAGGGACCTGTGGCCTTTTACTAGAGAAACTGTACACTGGCGAAAAGCAAATAATCAGACTTTCAGAGGCCTATTGGATACTGGTTCTGAGTTGACACTGATTCTGGGAGACCCTAAAAAACATTGTGGCCTTCCAGTTAAAGTAGGAGCTTATGGAGGTCAAGTGATAAATGGAGTGTTGGCTGAAGTCTGACCGACAGTGGGTCCAGTGGGTCTCCAAACTCATCCTGTGGTTAATTTCCTCAGTACCAGAAAGTAAAATTGGGATAGATATACGTAGGAATTGGCAGAATCCCCACATTGGTTCCCTGATCTGTGGAGTGAGGGCTATTATGGTTGGAAAAGCCAAATGGAAACCACTGGAATTGCCTCTGCCAGGGAAAATAGTGAACCAAAAGCAGTATCACATGCCTGGAGGGATTGCAGAAATTAGTGCCACCATCAAGGATTTGAAAGATGCAGAGGTTGTGATTCCCACCACACCTCCCTTTAACTCTCCTATTTGGCTTGTACAGAAGACAGATGGGTCATGGGGAATGACAGTTGACTATCAAAAACTTAATCAAGTAGTGACTCTAATTGCACTGTACCAGATGTGGTTTCCTTACTCAAGCAGATTAATACATCACCTGGTACCTGGTATGCAGCTACTGATTTGGCAAATGCTTTCTTCTTGATACCGGTTCATAAGGACCACCAAAAGCAATTTTCTTTCACCTGGCAAGGCCAACAGTATGCCTTTCTGTCCTGCCTCAAGGGTATATTAACTCTCCAGCCTTGTGCCATAGCTTGGTTTGAAGGGATCTTGATTACCTGACTCTTCCACAAAATATCACATTGGTCCACTATATTGATGATGTTATGCTTATTGGATCCAGTGAATAGGAGGTAGCAAACAGTCTGGTCTTGATGGTGAAGCATATGTGCGTGAGAGGATGGGAAATAAATCCAAAATTCAAGGACCTTCTACCCCAGTGAAATTTCTAGAAGTTCAATGTGTAGAGCATGCAGAGACATTCCTTCTAAAATGAGTAATAAGTTGTTACACTTGGCCCTTCCCTCCACCAAGAAAGAAGCACAAAGCTTAGTGGGCCTGTTTGGATTCTGGAGGCAGCACATTCCTCATCGGGGTGTGTTACTACCACCCACATATCAAGGGCAGCTACCTTTGAGTGGGGCCTGGAACAGGAAGGGGCCTTCAACAGGTCCAGGCTGTTGTACAAGCTGCTCTGCCCCTTGGGCCATATGGTCCCGCAGACCTGATGGTGCTTGAGGTATCAGTGGCAAATAGAGATGCTGTTTGGAGTCTCTGGCAGGGCCCCATAGGGAAATCATAGTGGAGGCCATTGGGATTTTGGAGTAAGGCTTTGCCATCATCTGCAGACAACTATTCTCTCTTTGAGAGACAGCTCTTAGCCTGCTATTGGGCCTTAATGGAATGTTTAACAATGGGCCACCAAGCCACCATGGGACTGGAGCTGCCCATCATGAGCTGGGTGTTATCTGACCCCCACAAGCCATAAAGTAGGATGTGCACAGCAACAATCCATTATCAAATGGAAGTGGTATATTCGTGATCAGGCCTGAGCAGGCCCAGAAGGCACAAGCAAGTTACTTGAAGAAGTTGCCCAAATGCCTATGTCCAAATACTCCTGTTACAATGCCTCCTGTTCTCAAGCATGCACCTATGGCTTCATGGGGTGTGCCCTATGATCAGCTGACTGAGGAAGAAAAGTTTAAGGCTTGGTTTACAGATGGTTCTGCACAGTATGCAGGCACCACCCAGAAGTGGACAGCTATGGCATTACAGCCAATTTCTGGAACAACCCTGAAGGACACTGGTGAAGGGAAGTCTCCACAGTGGGCAGAACTTTGAGCAGTGCACATGGTCGTGCATTTTGCTTGGAAGGAGAAATGGCCAGAAGTGCAATTATATACTGATTCATGGGCTGTAGCCAATGGTTTGGCTGGATGGTCAGGGACTTGGAAGGAGCATGACTAGAAAATTGGTGAGAAAGACATTTGGGGAAGAAGTATATGGATAGATCTCTCCAAATGGCCAAAGGATGTGAACATACTTGTGTCTCATGTAAATGCTCATCAAAAGGTGGCTTCAGCAGAAAATGAGTTCAATAATCAAGTATATCAGATGAACTGTTCCGTGGATTGTCAGCCTCTTTCTTCAGCTATCCCTGTCACTGCTCAATGGGCCCATGAACAAAGTGGCCATGGTGGCAGAGATGGAGGTTATGCATGGGCTCAACAGCATGGACTCCCACTCATGAAAGATGACCTGGCTACAGCTGCTGCTGAGTGCCAGATTTGCCAACCACAGAGACCAACACTGAACCCACGATATGGCAATATTCCCCTTGGTGACCAGCCGGCAACTTGGTGGTAGGTTAACTACATTGGACCACTCCATCTTGGAGGGGACAGCTCTTTGTCCTTATGGGAATAGACACTTATTCTGGTTATGGATTTGCCTTTCCTGCATGTAATGTTTCTGCCAAAACTACCATCCAGGGACTTACAGAATGCCTTATCCACCATCATGATATTCTGCACAGCATCACTTCTGACCAGGGAACTCATTTTACAGCCAAAGAAGTGGAACAACAGGCCCATGGTCATGGAATCCACTGGTCTTACCATGTTCCCCACCATCCTGAAGCAGCTGGCTTCATAGAGCAGTGGAATGGCCTCTTAAGACAGTTACAGTGCCAATTAGGTGGCAATAGCCTGGAGGGTGGGGGCAGGGTCCTCCAGAAGGCAATATATGCTTTGAATCAGCATCCAGAATAAGTAAGCAGGCTAAGAAAGGAATGACAGTGTTAGGAGGGGTGATTGACCCAGACTACCAGGGGGAAATTGGACTGGTTCTCCACAATCGAAGTAATGAAGATTATATCTGGAAGGTAGGAGATTTCTTAGGGCAACTTTTGGTGTTACCATGTCCTGTGATTAAGGTCAATGGGAACTGCAACAACACAATCCAGACAGCACAACAAATAGCCCAGACCCTTTAGGGTTGAAAGTATGGATTAGTCCTCCAGGGAAAGTGCCAAGACCTGCAGAGGTGCTTGCTGATGGTGGAGAAAATATAGAATGGGTAGTAGAGGAAGGTAGTTATAAATATCAACTTAGGCCATGTGACCAGTTGAAGAGATGTGGATTGTAATTGACATGAGTGTTACTGTCCTGTTTGGTTAAGAATAGGCTTGTGGTGCTTGAGAGATGGCTCAGCAGTTAAGAACACTGACTGTTCTTGCAGAAGACCTGGGTTCAAATCCCAGCACCCACATGACAGCTAACTGTCTGTAACTCCAGTTCCAGGGGATCTGACAGCCTCTTCTGTCCTCCATAGGCATTGTATGACATGGGTGCACTTACCTACATGCAGGCAATACACACATAAAATTAAAGAATTAAAAAAAAGAATAGCCTTGTGCATATATACATGTTAAGCAGATACTTGTGTTGTTCTTTTTTTTGAATGTGTAATTGAGATAAGTGTTAAGTGGTTAAGTGTTGTGAACCTATATAATTATATTGGGTTATGAGATACTAAAGGACTAAGCATTCCTTGAAGACCTTATCACCTACTCTAAGATATATACTGCACTGGTCATTGTATGATGGTATAGTCATATCATGTTAGGTGAAATTATGACCTCAACATTGTTTTCATTTGAAAATTAAGCATGACATACAGGAATGCTATGGGGTGTCAAGTTGACAAGGAGTGGACTTGAGATGGCTAATCCTGGGTGTCAACTTGACTGGATGTGGGATTAACTGAAATGAGAGAGATCTTCTTGATTGGATCATCTGAAACTGGAAGACACACCCTAAATGTGGGTGTTACCTTCTGATGGCAGCCCATATAAAAGGCCATAGCAAAGGAAAATGCTTGCTTTTTGCTGCTTGCCTTCTCTCTCACTGGTGAGTTCATCTTGCTGCTATAGACTGAAGACTACCTGGTCTTTTGGAATTCATCAGACCTTCAGCACCAGATTGGGACTACTGAGACATCCAGCCTCATGGACCACTCAGCCTCTCCAGTGTGGTGCAGCCATTGTTGGACTATTTGGATTCTCTCTCTCTCTCTCTCTCTCTCATATATATTCATTCTACCAGTTCTGTTTCTTTAGAGAACCCCAACTAACACATGTATGCTCTCCCTCATTTGTGGATTGTAGCACCAATCCCTTATATGTGAGTATATAAATTCTGAAGTAACACCAGGAGTCAGGTAAAGGCAAAGGATATATGGAGGTAAAGGAAAAGAAACAACCTGAAAGGTAGATAGTAGGGAACTGATGCTACCCAAGTGTGGTGGAAAAATTGTGCGTAATCAGCAGGGAGGGGAGGAGGGTGGGACATGCCAGGGGCCGTGGAGTTGGGGAGGGAGGGAAGTCAGGAATGGAAAGATGGTGGGAGATGGGAGGTATTGGGGGGAGGGTGGGAATAATGGGGTACTGTGTCTAGGAAGGGAGGGAAGAAGGAGGCCAGATGGGAGAAAAAAGAGTAGAGATGAATGAATCTCAGGGGACTGGGAAACCTAGAGGGAAAAGTGATGACCCAGAAACCCTATGAGAAATGTGCATAGAGTGTCTGAGCATTAATGCATATGTATACCTAGGAGCTGCTTGACAGGGAATGCAGTGCCAGATAGAAGAGACCTCCCTTAGAGTGACAAACATGCCATACAGCATTCATCAAAGAAACTTCTTTTCACCAGTGAGGCTTCCATGTACATCAGAGTGCATTACACACAGAAGCCCTCAACTGGCCAAGTTCTGGAGAAAAAGAGACTTTAGAGTGTAGGATGGGACTCCTATAGGGAACCTCACCCACCCACAGCTCAGGGACTATTGTGGAAGAGGAGGGGAAAAGACTGTAAGAGCTAGGGTTGGTTCATGAATGTATGAGGTGGAGGCTTCCAGGCCAATGGAGGCTTGCTCATATATGCCTGTGAAGTGGTGGAGTCCAACGTGGGACCCATGTCAGCTCAATTAAACAAGGGCCCAAAGGGGAGGTGAGAAATAGGTGACAGGTCAGCACTAGATTGAGAACTATTTAAGACTGGTTGCTGCTGGGTAAGGGAGAGTATGACTTACGTATGACCACTGGATGGGCTGACTAGACTCCAGTGGATGCATTTACACTGAAAGACATTTGGGTACAAACACCTGAACGAACAGGACTCAGTATGTATGGCAGAGTGCATGTGGTTTGGTGGGGGGGGAGGTAAGGATGGGGGATGGGGTTTGAATTTGGGTTGGAAATATTGTATGAAATTTTAAAAGCTCAATAAAAAAATTAAGTATCTAACATATAACATAGATTCTGACTCCTGAGATAGCTCACATGATCAGAGAACAGGATGTCTGAAACCAGAACTGTCCTAGAAGGCATGTTCACTGTAATAATGTGTCATAGCTTCAAAAAGTTTTCCTCAAAGCTTTCAAACTTCGCACTTTTCCCATCTCTGACTGAATGCCTTTAGGTGGCTTTCGCCTTGACAGCTTTCTTAACAACTTTGATTTTATTGAGAAGATGTTCATCCTTGCATTGGACTTTAAAGTAAAATTTGTAATTAAGCTTTTTGTTCTTATTAGGTGTGGGGCTGAGAGAAGATGAAGAGTAGGAAGAGTGAGCATCTTAGGGGCAGGTGGAGACACAGAAGACCAATCTTTCGTGAGGAGACAATGGGATAGTGGAAACAGATACAAAGTGTTTTACTGCACTAGGTGTTGAGGCAGACAAAATAAATATAGTATACAGCCCCTCACCCATGTGTTTGTAATCCAGATCAAACCACGAAACCTAGAATATGTTTGCTGACTTAAGGGTGTAGAGGTTCACAGGGAAGGAACATTGATGATAGGTTGGTAGACATGATGAGATATTGACTGGTTCTTCAAGAACCTATAATTGTGGGGTGTGGAGGAATGTGAAGCCTTTCATACATGGACTATATTGGGCACTATAATGAATATGGCATATTGTGAGGTTGTCAGGGAAGGAGAGAAAGTTAGGTTAAGATTGTGCAGACAGATAGAGGGCCTTCAAAATCATAGCTCAGAGTTTAATTACCATCAAGTAAGTAAATTCTACAATTATTCGGTGTGGAGGGAGGGAGGGTGTGTGTGTGCGTACGCATGGAAGAGTGTGTGTGTTGTATGTACATATTTATGTGGGTGTGTATATGTGTGTGCATACATGCAGAGGCCAGAGATTAAGGTCTGGTGTCTTCCAGGATCACAGTCCCCCTTATTTTCTGAGACAGAGGACCACTGATCCAGCTAGATGGCTGGCCAGTGACCTTCTGGAATCCACTTGTCTCCGACTATCCAGTCCTGGATTCCAGGTGTGCTGCTTGCTGTGCCTGGCTTTACATGGGTACTTGCGAACCAAAGTCCAGTCTTCGTGTTTGCTCAACAGGCACTTTACTGACTGAGCCATCTCCTAAGCCCAATAATTACCTTTTTAAAAAAGAAAATTTCTATATATTTATTTTAGAAGCAAAGGAACTAAAAGAGCCCCAAGCTGGGGAAGCCTGGCTCCAACACAAGATGGTGTGGTCTGCCTAATGCAGGAGCTGAAATAACCAGGCAGGTGGGTCAGACTGAGGAAATACTAGGGAAATGGTTTCCTTCTTCATGGAAACAGCAAACGGATCACACAACAGGCAATGAGCTTTCAGTGCTGGATGTTTACCACCTATAAAAGGAGAAGCTGAAAAAGGATGTCAGCTGAAGTTAGTTCAGTTTTCAGGTAATGGCAGGAAACTGAACAGTGACATCAATATATTGAGGCAGTTAGTGATGAAGAGAAAGAAGCACGCGAATAAAAAGTAGAGAGGTAATAGCACACATATTATACCCCAATTTTAAGTGTGGCAGAACTAGAAGGATTGATTTAAAAGATTAATTTTAAAAAAGAAAATTAAGAGAAACCGAAAAGACAATTTTGTGTAATGAACTAATAGGAAAAGAAAAATCAACATATTTGGCCTGAACAGCTCTGGAGGAGGCAGCAGACAGAGGACTAACAAGACAACTTGAAATGTGAAGCCTGTGAGCACTAGCTGGGACCAGAGACACTGCAAGGCCCAGATGCTGTGAGTGAATGGAGCGAGGGGTGGTGATGGCCATTTGAGAGAAATCTACGTGATTCACAGCTCAAAAGCTGGCAACACCAAAAGAAGACACAAATAGGCATTCTTGGCATGATTATGTAATTCTTCCTTCATATTATTAAAATATTACCTCTTTGCCAATATGGAAATATTTATTTTGTTTTATATGTGGTTTAATAAATACACTTTAAAATCCAAATATCAATCTGCACACCTTTGTCTTCTGTTGTTAAATGAGAATTTTCCCATAGAAATAAATTTTCTTAGTTATAATAAAAATATTACCTCTTATGTATGATTTCGGTGGTGAAGCACTATTGTATGCGAAGTGACCCAGTACAGATGTATCACGGGAAAAACAAAGTAATACCTGGATAAAACATTGGGAAAAAAGCAATTAGCAATGCTATAAAACAATTTATAGTAATTAAACTAAATAGTGATTAATAATAATTAAATTCATTACTATTTCCTGTGAGGGAGGTGAAACTGGTCAAGTCCAGTGCTGTGCTTTGTAATGGGAAGAGTGCCCTCTATCGCACATTCAACTACATTCAATGGTAATGGGGACATCAAAGATGACCAGAGTTTTTACAAAGATCTCTAATTATGTGCTATTCCAAATGAACAGCAGAAGATGAGTTATTTTCTTGTGTTTTATTTGGAAACTAAAAATACTTATGGGTAACTGAACAGAAGAGAAGTGGATAGGGCCTTCCATGGACAATCACTGTGGCACAGAATATGCAGAGAGGGCAAGAAACTGGAATCAGATTCATTACTGGTGTGCAGCCAATGGTTGGGCATGTCAGCAGTGGAGGGATGCTTCTATCTCCACATGGGACTGCAGCAGCAGAAGAAGGGTTTTCCCAGTACAGGCAGAAGCTGGATGTCCTGGTCAGCACCAAGAACATGGTGACTCAATCGGGAGACAAAATAGAAGGGGCAGAATCAGGTTTAGAGGCTGCCAGGGGGTGAAACCGGCTTGCTGACCATAGCCTAAAATCTTGAGGCAGAATTCCAGTCTCCTGGAAGATGATGAGTGAGAGGACATCTGGGTCCTAGTATTAGAAAACATGAAATTCCAAGAATAGTACAAAAAGAGCATAGGATAACCAAGAAAGGAAAAAATAAATAAAGCACAGAACTGACTTGAAGCCTTTTGTGCCCAAGTTTGGTTAGAAGGATATATACAGAGATTGGGCTAGACCCAATGGTGAACAAGCATCACTACTGCTACTGTTTTGTTTGTATTATGTTTTAAGAGACCACATAAGTGATACATGCTTATGACAACAATTAGAAAAGCAGATGATCAAAATGAGAGAAAACAACCATAGCTCCACCAGTATTGACATGTGAATGAATATACTTTTGGACTGCTTTTATATGTACACATATGTTTTTTCAAATAAAAGGATTGCACCAACTTTTATGATCTATTTTCTGTCAATGTTATAAACATTTCCTATGGATGTTTGTATTTGCAGAATATTCTACTGTATGAATAATAATTTATTTAACTCATCTTATTATTAAATATTTAATTATTTCATTTCCACCACTTCTAAGTTGTGCTGCAGTGAGCTTTTTTATAGCTAAGCAACTTTGTTTTGGGTGGTGTTTGGGTTTGAACCCAGGATCTTGCATAGCTGGGCAAAGGATCTACCACAGAGTTTCACGCCTAGCAGAGCTAACTCTTCATGTATACTGTCACTTATTTAAATTCCTAAAACTGGACTATATGTCTGACTAAATGCTGTGGGCACCTTAGAGTTCAAACTTTAAATACACATTGGCAAATTAGCTTCCACAATGGAGGGGGCTTTTCTAGATTTTTGTTTGCTTGTGATATATCCAGCATTAAGACAGTGTACTTTTTCTCTTTCATTAAAATGGGTTATCATTTTTAAGGCAAAAATGGCATCTTTCTTTAATAGTAATAGTTGAATTTTTGCATTTTTGTTTTTTCTGGCTCATCATTTTAATCCATTTTAAAATGAGTATTTCTTAAATTACCAACTTGTTTAAATTTTTTATATTAAGGTCTCCTCTTTTTAGTATCTATCTATCTAGGATGGAACCCAAGTCCTTGTACACTTTAAGCCCATGCTCTTCCAATAAGCTATAACTCCCAAGTTCTCAAGTCTGATTACATTTTGAAAATGGTCTTTAATCAAAGAAATTTATTTTGATATAGGCATTTTTACTTTAAAAATATTTTATTTTTTCTTTTATGTGTATGAATGTATTTCCTGCATGCATGTAAGTACATCCACTTTGTACAATGCCCATGGAAATCAAAGAGGGCACTGGACTGCCCTGGAACTGGAGCTATGGGCAGTTGTCAGCCACCATGAGGGTGCTGGGAATTGAACCTGGGCCCTCTGCAAGAGCAGAAAGTACTCTTAACTGCTGAGTCATCATCTCTTCAGCTCCCACGTTTTTAGTTTTTATTAGTTCACATTTTCATGTTTTCTTTCATACTTAGAAATCATCCCCTCGTCACATTTTACACACACTCGAGTTATAAAATTCAGTAGCATTGTGTATCAAATTTCTGGGTTCTCCCCCTTGAGAAATCAACTTGAAAATTACACACACACACACACACACACACACACCCCTAGGGAATCTATTAGCTTGTCTTTTCTGGCCATATTGGTGTTAGGGATAGCCATGTGACTTGCTTGAGGGTTTTCAAATGGAAGCTTCAAGAACCAGACCATAGTTAACCAAGTTCCCATGTCATAGTAAATGCTAGTTTTATGCAGTGGCTACTCCAAAAGTCTGGGTTCTGGAATAAGGATGCTCCAGAGCTGAATTCCCACTCTACCTAAAATGGACATGATCACGAGCAAGAAATAAACATTTGTTTTAAGTCACTGCGATTTGGGGTTTCTATGTTACTACAACATAATACAGCTCATCTTGACTCAAACAGAAAATTTCATTTAGCATCCTGATACATTCATTTTGTACTAAAATCATTAACTCATCTGGAACTTACTTTGAAATTAAACTGCTGGAGTTTAAATTGTAGCTCCACAATTAGCTGGATGACACTGACAAGTAACTGGACTTCTTTCCTGGTGTCTGTTTCTTCATATGTAATATGTTAGCTCAAACTGTATTGTGGGGATTAATTAGTATGCATAAAGTATTTAGAAGAGTATCCTGCTACAACACACTATTAAAATGTTAGCTACAATTACTACTACATTGCAATTAATTTTCTAAATTCTGCTGTTCTCTGCTCTCAATATACTTAATTTGGGATTCATTTTATTTCTATGGCTCAACTGTCAGGTGTCTTTAATTTAAAATTTTGTTTATCCCCATTTCTGGAAGATACTCAAGCATTAACCTTTTGATTGATTCTAAATTTTCTCTATTTACTTTTATAAGACTTTCATAAGTTACAAGTGTATACTTATCCAATCTGTCATCCTTCAATTAATTTTATCCCTTTGTATTCCACTCTGAATGACTTCCT
>NW_008341810.1:5241726-5257468 GCF_000622305.1 Nannospalax galili | reverse complement strand
GCACCCTCCCATAGCCTCCCTCCCCCCACTAGAACCCTTACACTCTGATATCCCTGCTACTGTCTGCTGTGTTGTCAGCACCCCCAGCCATTCCCCACTACTTGCCCTTCTGGTGAATCTAGTCAGCCTATCTAGAGGTCTTTGTTTTAGGAGGGTCAGCTAGTTGCCTTCTTTTGATGCTCCGAGGGCAGATCTAAGTATGTGGTACATAGGCTACATCAAAAGAATGACAAGTAAACAAAGTATCAGGCTTAATTATGAGGGGAGGTTGTACACACACAGCAAATGTAATGAACCTTACATTATATAGTGTATCGCATGGTAAGTGCTGTGTAATAAGATAAAGGAGGGCCAGAGAAAGGGTGTTTGCCATTTAATAGAAAGTAGTCATCGAGAAGGTGCCCACTGGTTGAACACTTCAAAGAAGTTGAAATTTTTAACCGTGGCTAACTGGCGAAGAGCAAGTTGGGCAGAAGAGGCAACAACTACAAAGGTACTGAGACAGGGATATGCCTGGGGCTGTGGATGTGCAGCGTGCGGCAGAAGCAGATGAGCTGGACCAGGTGAGAAAGACAGGACATATCATGCAGTGTTTCAGGCTACTGGTGGGATGTTGACTTATTGGGAATGAAATGGTGAGCCATTGCAGGGTTTTGAGCAGAGAGACCAAGATCTAGAGACCAAGATCTGAGAGCTGGGGCCTTCTAGTATCTGAGAGGAGAGAAGGAAATAGCCTAGAAAACAGGATTAATCAACAGATTTACCATGATGCTCTGAAAGGATTTCAGGGTCCCTTCATCAACAAAGGTCTCTGTGGGTGCTGGGAGCTACTAAATGTTCTAAGTAAACAGGAAACTTGGAAAGCATTTTTATGTATACAGTTCTGGTAATTTGTTCCAAAAAAAAATTCTAAAGGACCAGACTCTCTAGTTTTAGTAACTTATTATGTTTTTTCCTTCATTCTGAACAAATATGTATTTTTTGTCTGATTTCCAATTTTGATATTATATTCTCTCTCTTTTTTTTTGTCTTTTTGAGATAGGGTCTATATTCTCTTTTTTAACAGGACCTCAAAATTGCATAAGTTTTTCTCCCCCAGATGTTGTTTTTTGTCTCTGATGACAGTCACATTAAGAGGAAAACTAAAGGGTGTGGTGTCTTGAAAGTGCAGAAAGAGCAAGGCTGGGTCAAAGGCTTGAGAAATTAATGAAGAAAAAGATTAAGAACCAGTGGATTAGTTACAGGTGACCTTAACAAGAGCAGATTCAGCTCAATGTAGGACACCATTCTCAATGTTTTGCAACTGCTACCCCCTACCAAACCAAGCAAGGGGTTGATCCTGGGGCCTAGTGCATGTAGGCAAGAGCTCTACCACTGAGTTATATCTCTAGCACTTAACTTCATATATATGGAACTGATTCAATCTTCTAAGTATTATGATAGCCTGAAATACATTTTTGACAACTACTGAGAAAATCATGATTTTTATTTTTGACTTATTAATGTGGTGAATATTTTCCAATAATTATGCAAAATCATTAGGTTATAAACAATCAGAAATCCATAAAATGTTATTGAAACAAAACATAATATTGGCCTCTTCTCTCACCAGACTTTCCTGTTCCTCTATGGTAGGCAGAATATTGTTTCCCAAAGATAACTAAATCCAAATCCCTGGAATTTGTGGATATGTTACCTTGTACGATGATTGACTTTTGTAGATGTAATCACATCTACATTGACAATCTGTGGATGGTAAGATTATCTAGGATTATATGACTGGACCCAACATAATCACAAGGATCTTTATAAATAAGAGAAGCAATGAGGTTAGTGTGAGGAAATGAGGATGCTACCTGCTGACTTGGAAGATGAGGAACCAGCTATGGGCTAAAGAAGGCAGGTACATTCTAGAAGCTGGAAAAGGCAAAGAAATGGATTCTTCTTCTGAGCCTCCAGAAACACAGCCTTGTAAACACCTCAAATATTACCAGTGAAACCCATTACAGACTTCTGTGTTTCAGAATTTTAAGAGAATATATTTAATTTAAATCATTGAATTGTAATAATTTATTACAGCACCAACAATAAGCTAATACAAACAATAAACTAATACAGTAAATAAAAGTAAAGGAAAATAACTAAAAATATATACTTGCAAATATCTTTCTATCATTGCCTTAGAGAGAAAAAAAAATCCTAAGGAAATGTCTATATTAACTTTCCTTTAGTTTAGCAGGCTGGACTAGCACAGTAATTTTAGAAGAAGCTCTGTGCTTAAATATATCCCCCTGGAGTCCCTGCTGCCTGTTGCCCTAGAGAAGACAAGATATCCGAGACTGCTCTAAGGAGAATATTGGTGACTGTAAAGTGATAATGCCAGAGGTAGTGTGTTAGACAGTATGTACTGGTGTGCAACTCTGGTGTACAAGCAAAACGGTGCCAGCTCCTGCCTAAACCAAGTTGTTTTAACTTCTGGGATTCTAATTTCTCTATCTGCAGGGAGATGACAAGTTCATTACAAATCTGCTAGAGTATGCACTGATAAAGTATTTTTAACTAGATTTACCTTTGGTGGCTTATGAATTAAATAAAAATTAGTTTACTGGGTGATCTTATACATGGTTGTGATTTGCTTTATTTAGAAGAATTATAAGAAACTGGGTATTCAAGTGTAACTATGACATTTTACCTAAAATGTCTATATACAGTTGCAAAAGGTTTACTTGGGTTGAAAGTTTTCTTAAATATATAAAAATACATTTCTTGTAAATGTTTCCAAGAAATAAATTATTTATGTAATGAAAACCACAAAGGAAATGGTGGATATCAGTTGGACAGGCACTTTAGCACTCAAGTACTATATATTTTCACACTGCTGTGATGTCTACATCTTCTTCAAATCAATGGAGAAAATGTCAAATGATAAAATTTCAAGAATGGCTTTTTAAAACACTCTTCTCTGATTTAAATGTTTCATAAGTTAAAGGGAAGTGTTGCTCACTGGGCTTTAAAAATGGATGGAACTGGCTTGGGGTCCTTGTAGGTGTATGAGCTTGAGATCTACTGCTTTTTCATCTGTCAAAAGGGAATAAAGTCACCCCATAGGGCTGGGCATGCCATAATCGCAGCACTTAAGAATAGGCTGAGGCAAAAGGATCACTAGTTTCAGGACAGCATGGATTACACAGCAACACACTATTTCAAAAATCAATGAAAACCCAAACAACAACAATGAACTATCTTAAGGGTTGAAGTAATTGATTGTAAAGGGAATCCAGGGGTGGGGGGAAGAAGCTAGAGAGATGGTTCAGCAGTTAAGAGCACTGGCTGCTCTTTCAGAGGACCCGAGTTCAATTCCCAGCACCCACATGGCAGCTAACAACCATCCATAATTCCAGTCCCAGGGGATCTGACACCTTTTTCTGACCTCCTTGGGCATTGCATGACACAAATGTACTTTCACACATGCAGGCAATACATTCATACACATAAAATAAAAACAAAAGTAAGAAATAAAAAAACTACTTTCTTTAAAAAAAGAGAGAGAGAGAATTCTGGGAAGATAATGAGGTAGGACACACCATTCCTCTCTTCCCGTCTAGACAACAATTGTACTGGCGGAATATGTCTGCTGTAACTATGTGAGAACTGTGGAGTCTGTTAAGTCTTGTCATTCTCAGGAGACACCTTCAGGTGTGAATTTGTTATTAATTTAGTCAGTTTCAGTTCTTAATAGGACAGCATTTATCATTCCCACTCCATGTCCCTTGGCAAGCAGCTGTGTCTACATTCTTAAAACTCTTATAAATGAAGCAAATCATTATACCTATAACCTTACCCAATAAAATTTAATTTTTATTTAGTTTGGTTTTTGTTTTGTTTGAGACAGGGTCTCACTATCCAGCCCTGGCTGGCCTAGAACTTTCAGAAAGTGATTCTGCATGCCCAGGGAAAGATGCCAGCTCATCCTGTTTATATTTCCTGTTGCTTTAGCAAGGACTTGCAATAATTAAAGAAACAAAAACAACAATTAAAAACGCCAACAAAAAACAGATTCTTGGAGATGAGAATATAATTTTCAGAGATATTTTGGTATTACATTCAAATATTTTGTTTTCAAAAAAGATTCATAAGGAATAAATAGAAAGAACCTGGAAAGCATGGCTCACTCAAAGAGAAAAAAAATCAACTGAAATTGTCCCTGAAAAATACATGACGGTAAATTTACAGATGCAGGCTTTAGAAAAGCTATGCTGAAGATGTTCACAGAAGTAAAAAAGTAATGTGAAGAAAGTAAGGAGATGAAATGTAAACAAAATGGGACCAATACAAACAATATACTCAGAAAGAACCCAAACAGTAACTCTGGAGATAGAAAAGACAGTAACTGAAATGAAAAGTTCACTATAAGGGTTAAAAGCAGATATGAAAAGACAGAATATGCTCACCAAACTTGAAGGCAAAGTAATGAGAGCAATTGAGTTTGTAGAACAGAAAAGAAAAATATTGAAGTAATCAGGGCCACAGGAGCCTATGACACCAAGCTGACCACTGAATGAACTGTACCTAATCCAAAAGAAGGAGAGAAGGGGAAAAGAGGCAGAGATAATACTTGGAAACTAATGGTTTGGGGCTTAAAGGGAAAGACATTGGAGATGAGAATGAGAAATCAGCAGAGGAATGAAAATGTCAACTGGCCAGGAAGCCCGCAGAGCCTGATGCCCTAGGGGCCAAGTGAAGAAAGGAAACTAAATGGGACATCATCACATGTACTCACGGCAGCTGTGGCTGCATGCACAAGACCTGCACAAGGTCAAGTCAGACAAAATCCCAGCACAGATGGGGAGGAGCTCAAGAACTCTACCCCTAACTGAGGAGAACTGACAACTGATAGTTGCTGGAGGGAGGAGAATCTGTTTTCTTCAAGACTTCAACCCCATGCTTCAGTAGATGGTCCTACACCTGTGCGCACACCACCAGCAGCACTAAGTGGACTCAGTGGGTTAAAATAAAAAGAACACACAATGTTGGGAGGAAAAGTGGTGGTGGGGAAAAAGGAAGAGGAATTGGAGGGAAGTGCATAGGATAAGGATTTAATCAAAACACATATGCATGTATAAAATTCTCAAACAATAAAAAAGAAATAGACATTGTTTAAAAGATTTCTATCCTGTAGTCACCACTGAACACACCACTCCTAGAATTTTAACTGCTTCTGAATAGAACTGTAAGCTTCAATTATTACACTTGTCAAATTATAACTGTACATGTACATTTTCACTAAGATATAAGTTTAATAAATACCATCTTCTGATAGCATCCAAAATAGTGTCTGTCTCAGAATATTCAATATTTTTCTTAAGTGGATACATGAATAAAAGATACCTAGCAGCTAGGGGGATGGCACAGTGGAGAAAATGCTTGCCATGAAATTGTGAGGACCAGAGTTCAGATCCCCGGCACCCATGTAAATTCTGGGTAGTCATGGTGGCCTGCCTGTAATTGCAGCACTTGGAAGGTGTAGACAGGGGATCCTCAGAGCAAGTTACACCATATCAGTGAGCTCTGAGTTCCACTGAGAGACCCTGCCTCAATAAATAAACTGAAGAGCAACTGAGGAAGCCTTCTGATATCAACCTTGGGCTTCTACATGTGGATACACAGATGTGCACCCACATGCATGTGAATACACATAAGCACACTACACACAGTTATACGCACACACACACAAAAAGATACCTGATTATACTGGGACCTTTCTTAAACTCCATTCAATGGCATAAAATATCTCAAATATAGCATATTTTCCAGTTTTGCTGCTAAGGATAGGTTAGATGTGATAGAAGATATAGCACATGACACAAAGAGTAAATTCCTGTGTCTTTCTTACACTATTATATGAATTCTTTTCTATGAAGATTTCATACACTTGGACAATGTGATAACTTATATAAGTTGTCATAATGTCATTTGATACTGAAACCTGAAAATAGTTCTTTCAAACCAACCATTATTGCTGTCAAATAAGAAGATGTCTTCTGATTGAACACATTTTAAAACTCTGACCATAACTGAAAACTTTCCACAGTAATATTTGTAAGAATTTTGTAAAAATAAAAAACATCTTAAATATTAAGAAGCTGATTTATTATTCAAACATTATTTCTGTAGTATTTTAGTGTTGCTGTCTATGAAATGCAGCCTCAGTAGCAAGCCTGGGTACATTTGCAACAGCTGCCCTGGTCTGCTTTAAAGAGGGCTAACTAGAGATTTCTTCATCTGTATTTGGATACCACAGTGCCACATGCCATCTAATTCTGTAGTCTCATCACAAAAATCCAATAAACACATATTAGCTGGAAGGAATATGGGGTCCTTGGTATGCTGGTAAACCAAATTCAGCCTATTATCATTGACAATTTTCCCCCAGAGCAGTAGTGTTACTAGAAAACTGCCAAAGAAATGTTGTAATTAAGGATGGGAAAACTTTCTTCTATTTTATTATATTTACAGACACACAGATACAGATATACGCATAAAAATATATAAATTTTTCCTGAGGAAAAAGCAGAACTCAATTTCTGATGGCAGAACATTGTTCTCAATGCACACAATTATATACATATATATAGATCAGTTTAAAATAACCTTTAATAATTTTGACTATTATAAAATAAGTAATTAAAAATAGCACCATAGAGAGTGTTTATCTAGGAACTGATTATATAAGAAAACTTAATTTTGAATAATTCCGCAAAGGAGAGTAGGTGTTGTAATTATCCTCTTGGCATATAATGAGGATAAAGACTGCAAAATAGCTTATTTAGGCATATGATAAAGAAAAATACTATTTTTAAAAAATCTTGTCACATAAGACAATCTGGATGAATCTGGGGGACACTGCTAATTGAAACAAGCCTGTCACAGAAAGAGAAATATGGCATGATTCAGCTTGGATGAGACCTGGAGACAGACACTGCAGCAGTGACTGGCATCGGGACTGCAAGGGTTTGGAAAAGGAGGCAAGAGGTAACTATCCAGTGGATGACATTTCAGTTATATACAAAGTTATTATAAATTCTTGAGAGCTTTTGCACAACACTGTGCCTATAGTCAATAATGATGATTTAATACACTTATTTAGCACGCAAGTCAGTGCACAACAGCAGCAGTCATGAGATAAGAGCGAAAGAAAATTAAAATCTAAAAGTAATAGAATTAGAACTAAAAACTAATTAAAGATAGGAACAAGATTAAAGAACACTAATACATACTCACTGCCTAATACTAAGGCTTCACACAAGTGCTCTACAACAATTTCCGAACATTTTCTAGGTTCAGGTCGTGCCTCCTCAGCTAGACTGGAGGCCCATTGAAGGAGCTATCACTTATACACAGTGTGATGGTCAACAAGTTTCCCTGACGATCATTCTGCTTTTCTCAGGAAAAACATCTACTGTTTGAAAATGATTTGTCTGTCTTGTTCACTTACACATTTTCTCACATGTAAGTCACTTACGCATGAAATAGGAAAAAAAATGAATGTGCCCTTATGGGTTATTTCTGGCATAACCCAGAGAATTGTTACCCTCAATCACCAACTCTGCTCAGTAAGTGAGGTACATTTGTTACCTGGAAAGTCCCTGTTACTACTGCCAAAAAGCCTTTAGAGCTGTAACTTAAAATTGACTATCTCTCTTCAGTCAACAAATGGTATAAACTTGTCAAATTTATACTCTCTATCCACACACTGAAGTACAATAGTTACAGGCTATAAATCATGTCATTATTGGCCCCTGGTTGACACATGATAATTTAGATGCTCATAAGTTTGGTGTGTTGACAGTTTTTTAATGTGTGTAGTATGCATGCATGTATTGTGTTTGTATGTGTGGGTATATTTGTGGGCACATACTAATGTGTGCACACATGTGTGGAGACCCAAGGTTGATGTTAGATGCCTCCCTTGATTGCCCTCCACCTTATTAATCGAGGCAGGGTCTCTTATTTGAAGCCAGAGCTGATCAATACAGGGCAGTCTAGTTAGCCATCTTGCTCTGGAATTCCTTGTCTCTGCCTTCCAAGCACTGGAGTAATGTAGGTGCTGGGTCCAAATTCCGGTCCTCACACATGCATGGCCAGCACTTCACTGAGCCATCCCCCAGGGCCTGTTATGACAGTTTTGTGTTCATGACCAAAACAGCACAGAAAGAACGAAAGAAATGTAAAGAGTAGGGAAATTTAGATATTTAGTTCTTGTGGTTTTATTTATATCCTTAATTGTGTAACATGAACTAATATATTTTCCTTAGGAGTCAGTTCAGAACAAAGGATTCATTATACCAAGAACTAAACTGTAACAGAAGGAAACCTAGGACTCTATAATTATGGCAAAATGTCAGTCGGCCAAGAACTAGAAATATTGAGTTTCCAGACAAGAGATGCAAACTTCCTTCTCATAGTAATAAACAGTCCTCTCAATGGAAAAGAGCATACGATGTTAAGAACATTTTTCCCTCAGTGTGTAAGGCGCTGGAATTAATAATATAAACCGAAACACAGAATTTACATTAGACAAAATTATAAAATAATCACATAAGTTATAATAAACACTATAAATAAAAGTACTAAAAATACACCATAGTTGAAAAGCACAGTAGGTGGCCATGACCTATGCATTCGTACTGGGAGGTAGAAGCTAAGCAGGGTTGGTGCACCCAAGTGTGCACAGTAACCAGCACAGAGCTGAAAGCAGAGGAAAACCAAGGGAAGACAGGAGGGTAAAGTCTTCCACTTAAGGGGGAACACAGCTCTTAAGGCCCTGGGGTAGAAAAGAGTATAGGAAGTGTGAGGATCAGGGTGGCGCAAAGACCAAAGTGTCAGGGCAGAGAAATGAACAAGGAAACTAGAACAGAGGGCTAGTCACACAGGACCCTCTAGCCTCTGTCAAGTATTTGAATCACACAAGTGACATGAATTAATTGATGTTTCTAACAAAGCACAAAGAAAAGAATGGATTGAAAGTAGGGCAACTGGCATTCAGCAAACAAAATAGTTTTTAGTTGTAGAAAAGATATATAACAAGACTCAAGCTCAAGATTAATACTAATAAAAATTTTCTGTCTTTGGGAGAAAACAATAGAATTTTTGTGCATAACACATTGTGAGAATCTTAACAGACAGAACTCTAATAAAGAATAATTTGAGCCGGGTGTGGTAGTGCACATCTTTAATCTCAGCACTCAGGAGAGCAGGTGGATCTCTGTGAGTTCAGGGCCATCCTGGTCTACACAGTGAGTTCCAGGTCGGAGCTACAGGAAGACCCTGTCTCAAAAAGACCAAAAAATAAAATAAAAATGGGGGCAATTTGGAGAGCATATTTTGCAAATGGAAAATAGCTTTCCTGTTTTACTTTCTCCTTGGCACATGAAGAAACTAACTAGTCTGACAAATTCAGTATCTCTTGCTTTTCCAACTGCTTTACCCAATATTTACCTTTAGCACTTCCCTGAAGTTATTTTTTCACACAAAGAAGTATATCTCCTCACATTTAAGGCACAAATTGTTGCTCCCACTTTCCAAAGAGATGTGGTGTTTCCAGATTTAGAAAGATGCTTCCCAGCTGCCAAGCTCTGTCAGACCCTGCCTTGGCTTAAGGAGGAATGTTTCTGTTTTTCTTAGGAAAAAAAAAAAAAAAAAAAAAGAGTAACGAGATAAGATCATTTTAAAACTCGGGTTTAAAAAGAATAAACACAATGTGTAACTAATAATTTCATTGGAAAATGTAGCTGCTTTGTCTGATGGCAAATAACCATTAATGGTAATTTTTTGTAGTTCAGATATACACATAGTCTAGTCCACATTCTCAGTTCAATACAACAAAGGGCCCTTGGAGGTCTGATACCAAGGACCACAAGATAATTGACAGCAAAACTGTTGGCACATGAGCTTAAAAGAATGTTCCTCAACGTTTATTTCAGTACTTTTGAGATTACCCTCCTTGCTTTTAGCAGTCTTACTATGGTGTCTTTGAGTAGGGAAGTTTGTGTTTATCTCTCTTGGAGTTCACTGAGTTTCTAGAAGTGTAAATGACTGTTTTTCATTCATTTGAGGAAGTTTTTGGCCATTATTTCTACAAATATATTTCTTTTCCTGGCTCTCTCCTTTCCTGCTATCCCTGTTATAAATACGCTAGTGAGCAAGATGATTCTTTGAATGTCTCTGAGGTTCTGTGTATTTATCTGTCAATCTATCTTCCAAATTCACCGATTTTCTGATTTTTCAAATACACAGTTGAGCACTCTAGCAAATATTTCATATGTTACATTTTTTAACTCCAGAATTTCTTTTTTATACGTCTCCTTATTGACCTCTTTTGATGAGATACTACCATCATAACATCCTTCACTTCTTTAAGCATGGTTTTAGGTTTTGAAATTTCTTTTTTTTAAAAAAAATCTATTATTTCTTCTTTGACAACTTTATACATGTACACAATGTGTCTTGATCTTGTTGACCTCAACTCCCCCCTTCCCCCTTCCCCTGGACTTTTATTTCCAATGGATGCTTTGAAAGTCTTGTCTGTCAAAATAATCAGAATAATCACAGCACTCTAAATTGATACTCATATTTCCAACAGAAAAAAAATATGATGTAAAACACTTTCTCTGTACATCTTGGAGTGGCTTAAATATACATTTGACATCCAGTTTCGAATTTGTACCTACAACTATCAGAGTCCTGGAACCTGGGGTTACTGCCTGGCTCTGCTGTCATCAATGCCTCTATTTGTATCCTTCAACTAGAAGGTCTGTCAGAATGAGTGACCTGGCCCCACCCAAAATCCTGGAACTAGTAAGGCAGAGCTTGCTGCAAGATAAGGCCTTGGCCCTCTCTGCTCCAGAGGAGCTGTGGGTGGAGCTCTTCCCAGCACTGTTCAAGGACGTCTTCACCATTGGGAACACTGATATTCTGAGCATGATGGGTGACAGCCTGGCCCTTCTCCTGCCTCCCCATGGGAGCCTTGATGAAGATCCCCCACCTGAAGACTTTGAAAGCTATGCCAGATGGACTGGATTTGCTGCTCAGGTTTCACCAAAGCAAAGCAAGACCCAGAATGTAGAAACTTCAAGTGCTTGATTTGCGGAATGTATACCTCAACTTCTGGAATGTACAGGCTGGAGTCCCGGCTGGCAGCTGCTTACCACAGATCAGGAGTACAAAGGAGAAAGTGAAGGACCATCCTGCATCTGAGATGTGCTTGATGGTGTTAGCTGATTTTGACATTCTGGGGCATGATCTAAATGAATATGAAAAGTGCTTGCTGCAGTGGGCCCACCAGAAAAAAGGTTCAGTTCAGCTGTGCTGTTGGAAGGTACAGATTTGGGCATTGCCTGTCCATACTATTACAAAGACTCTGAAGAAGTTGGATCTAGATGCCATCCAGGAGTCAGAGTTTGCATCTGGAAGACATGGCCCATTTTGGACCTTATCTGGGTCAGTTGAGAAATCTTCACAAACTCGTTCTAGCAAGAATCAGGAAGAACGTCAATGTAGTCATTTCTGCAGAGCTGGAGATGTGGGTTTCCACCTTCCTTTCTCAATTCTCCAAACTCCAGTCTCCAGCATCTCTGCATGAACGATGTCTACTTTCTAAATGGCTACCTTGAGAATGTTGCTTAGGTGCCTGAAGACCCCCTTGGAGACCCTCTCCATCATTCACTGCCAGCTTTCTCTTTTGGCTCTAACGTAACTATCCCAGTGCTAAATTTGTTTTGTTTCAACACCTGAATCTGAGTGTGTAGTGTTCTGCAACTCATGTCCTAGGACTCAGAATTCTTGCTCAGAGAATTGATGACAGTCTGTAGACCCTGGAATTAGAGAGCTCTAGGATGGGGGACTCTCGGCTCAGTGCCCTCCTGCCTCCCCTTAGCCAATGCTCCCAGCTTACCAAGATCAACGTCTAAGAAAATGACATCTCTATGGCTGTCCTGAAGGAATTGCTGTACCACACAGAGAGCTGACCCAGGAACTCTACTCTGCCCCTCTGGAGTGCTATGACATCATGGGGGATGTCCTCCCAGAAGCATGTTACCAAATTTGTCCTGAACTCATGGAAAAGCGGCAGCCAGAGATGGTCTTCTCTGCACAGATATGTCCTATGAGTGTTGTAAGCACTGAGGCCAGACTATGTGTTTGTTGGCAGTAAATATAGAAATGTTACTTCTGGGTACATAGAGCCTAGGGACAGTTCTCTCATCAGTAGTACCCACAGCACACAGATTAGAACAGCACTGAGTGTTTGGGGACAAACCTGGTAAGGAAAGGATTGAGATTAGAGGATCTGATGTCTCCATGAAGAACAATGAGAAGATGGGGACCAGTGTCTTCTGGAATCAGAAAGACAATTCTACATTTCTAAATGAGTATTCTGTGTCAGAATGATGAATATAAACTTCTAAATCTTGCACCTGGCAGGGCAGGTCAATGAAGAGTTTCCCCTGGATGGCAGATGTAAATTGTTAGAACCTGGTATCCTGGAGGATCAACCTCTCCTAGCTTCCTTGGTCATTGGCCTGGAAACCTAGTTTCCAGGTTCAAGGTCACAAGGGTCTTGTGGCTTTCTAAGAGGAAACACAAAGCTGTCTCTTCGATGAACAAAGCATCAGAGCTCTGCATTAAAACTTGGAGTCTTCCAACATTCTCTGCCCTTCTTAACTCCTGCCTGGGCAGGGCACATCCCACAGTGTACAGAACTGTCAAATTAAAGTGAACACTGCAGACCCCCTTTCCTGTGAAGGTGGCATTGAGGAACGCAAGGGACTGCTATCCAGGATAGAGAAGGTAGGAGGTGCTATGGACACATGGAATGGTGGAAGCAGAAAACAAACGGCACAGCAAGGGAAAGTTGTCAAGTCACATTTCTCTCCTCTTCATCTTTCGTTTTCTTGATGATCTCTTGTCTCCTGGACTGGCCTTAAACTCCAGGTCCTCCTACCTCATCCTCCTGAGTGCTGAGAATACTGACATGTGCCATGCCCAGCTTGGAAGCCACGTGTTCCTTAGGTCACATTCTTCAAACTTCCAATCCTGTGTGTCACCTGTACATGAAGGCCCCTAACAGATGGAGAAAAGTCCATCTCTTGGCTTAAGGAATTGACTCCACCTAAGAACTGGATCTTTACTATTAGATTGTGACCTCTGTCTTTATTTTGTCACCAGAGTCCCTAAAACTACACTTTATACTCTGTATTTGTGCATATTCAGGTATCAACAAAGAATTTTGCATCATGCTATGTTTTCATTAGTTTTTAAATTCAGAATATAGACTGGAGGGAATGGAGAGATGTCAGTAGTTCAGAGCAGGAAATTCACAACCACCTGAACCTCCAGCTCCAGGGGATTTATTACTTTTATGTAGCCTCCTTAAGCACTGCACATGTCCACATACACATAATTAAAAATAAAATAAAATAAGAACATAACCTGAAAACAACAAAACAAAACAAAAAAAAAAAAAAAAAAAAAAAGAATTTGTACCCCCAACTATAAAAGAAAAGTGACCCTCTAGTGCCTTCCGGCTGCAGCATACATAAACAAAGGAACAGTTCAGAAACACATTTGGGAATTCAGAGGATTTACTTAACAGTAGTGTATCTTTTAAAGTATTATGATTTCGATAATCTAATGCCAAGACACTACATAATTTTTAAACTTACCTGATACAAATAATCTTCAAATACAAAATAGTAATCATCATTGCTTGCTGTCAACTTCACATCCTATAATTAGAAGTTAAAAAAATGCTGAAAAGAACTCAAATGAGTCTCCTATAGTTCTAAAGAATAAATGTTTAGGAATGATATTGTAATGAATTTAGTATTTTATGTCTGGTTATATAAACAATTGGATTCTATCACTGCTATATATTTACTTGACTAATACATGCAACACACTTAATTTCTAACTCCATACACTTTTAAAGGTTTTATTAATAACTATGATTCATTTCAATTTTATCTCCTTTTATGTGTCTTAAAACTGGAAAATAAAATCAAATAGAATAATAAAACCCAGAAGCAACTGCTCCAACTTCTCTGCTTATGTCTACACACTTGCCATTCCTTCGAAATACCAACTAGCTTCCAATGCTTCTGGGATCATTTACTTGAAAACCACCATTGCTACTTGCTTCTGCCCTGTGAACTCATCCTGTAGTTCATCATGACCCCTGGATAGAATTCTAGTTCCTTTTTTACATTATTTGCACTTCTGTTCTGAGACTACTGTGGGCTCTCTCAGCTCCAGTGCCTTGTTTGTATATACTTAGCTCCATCATAGGGCCTGACACCTAAGTGTCCAATACATATTTAAAGAATGAATGAAAAACTCAAATGACAAAATTATTAGCAGAACCTGATTATAGTTTCCTGTGATACGGTGTATTTATTAGGTATGCACCCTTCCCCAGTAACAAACAGAAACTCAAAAGAATAAAGCAAAACATGCGCATTTCCCCTCCACTGTCTCTGAACACTTTTGCACCTGTCTGAGCATGCTGCTTATGTACTTCAGTGTGAAGAGCACAAACACTCCACCAGACACAACCAAAAGCTGAGTTCCAGTTAGGCCACTTACAACTATCTAACTTTGCTGAGCAACTCCAAGCCTAGCTCTCTGCTAAGGCTTCTATAAGTGCCTCCTGCAGGCCTGTGTTAAAGGTTGCTCCCCAGTTGGTATGCTTTGGGAGGTGGTAGATCTTCATGTGGTGAGGCCCAAGGAAAGCATCTCACCGGGATGTGCCTCTGAAAGGGATATGGACCCCGACTCTGTCTGTTTCTTTGCTTCCTAGCTGCCATGAGGCAAGAAGCTTTGCTCTATCCTGATTGGTGCCATGAGGTACTGACTTGTCAGACCCAAATGTAATAGAGCTCAATGACCATAGATTAAGACTTCTGAAACTATAAAGCAAATGTCTTAGTTTGCTTCTCTATTACTGTGATAAAACACTGGGGGGAGGGCTAGAGAGATGGCTCAGTGGTTAAGAGCACTGGCTGCTCTTGCAGGAGGCCTGGATTCATTTCCCAGCACACACATGGCAGCAAACAACTGTCTGTAACTCCAGTTCCAGAGGATCTGATACGTTCTTCTGGCCTTCATGAGCATGACACAGTACAACTACATACATACAGGAAAAACACTCATACATATAAAATAAAAATTGGAAAAAAAAAACTACTGGGTGAGGAAGGGGTTTATTTCATCTTACTCTTCCAAGTGACAGTCAATCACCGAGGGAAGTCAAGGCAGGAACTCAAATGGGGCCAGAACCTGGAGGCAGAAGCTGAAGCAGAGACCATGGAGGAACGCTTGTCCCTTGGCCTGTGCCCAGCCCGCTTTCTTATATAACCTAGGACTACCTGCCCAGGGTGGAACCACTCAGTGAGCTAAGCCCTTCCACATCACTCAATAGTCAAAGAAATGCCTCACAGACATGGACACAGGTCTCCAATAGAGGAAATTCCTTAACTGAGGCTCCTTTTTCCCAGGTGTGTCAAGTTGACAACTGAAGCTATCTAGCACAGCAAAGTAAAAGCTTTCCCTCTTGAAAGTTGACTATCTCAGATATCTTGTCACTTAACAGAAAGCTGACAGTCTTCATTGTCTGTAAATAGGTAGGTACTCTCTGCTTCAAATAGTACAGGTAAATACTTAGGATGGTATCAGATAGAGTTCAGAA
>NW_008341810.1:5222878-5241645 GCF_000622305.1 Nannospalax galili | reverse complement strand
TATATATATACTTAAAATATTCACCATGCACCTTGTTCATATGAAAAACGTCTACATCTAAAGGATGGTGATACTTGTGGATCCACCATATAATCAATTCAACAAATACTGATTGGTTGATCAGGATGAAGTACACCAAAATCAAAATGCAAATAAACAACTTTATTTCCAAGGCATCTTCAATGTCAATGTCAAGCAAACACGTATAGTGAAAAATGGGAAGAATCACAAGAAAACACTGTAAATATTCATGATAGTATATTTGAAACAGTCTACAACATTCAACTAGGCTGTTCAACAAAGTAGAAATACAGGGATTGATGGAATGAGTGAGTCATGATTGGTTCTGGGGGTAGAGACTGTATGCCAGTCTGGAAAATCTTGAAGGCTCAGACTAAGAGGAAAGAAAGTGCCTCCTTTAACATAGAGGCCCCATGGACAAAGTGAAGGTTGTGAATTTTCCAGAGGTGATACTGCTGGGCATAGTGGCTCATTCCTTTAGTTCCAATACTGGTTTACATAGTGAGTTCCAGGTCAGCTGGGCTACAGGGAGACCCTGTCTCAAAAAAAAAAAAACCCAAAAAACAAAAACCAGGGAGGGGGTGATACTACCTCTAGGACAGTGAAAACCTAGTACAATGATATGCAGATTACCAAAGCTCATCCTCACCCAACAAAATCAATTAACCTTTTTTCCTTAGGATGGGATAATGAAGAAAGGTTAAGAAACATTAGCATAACTGTGAGATCATAATAAATGGAACTGCAAGTTACAGACACAAGGTAAATTGTTGGGGTGGTGGGGAGAAACCAGTCCAGATGGAACCACTTAATAATAGTATAGTTCAGGAAAAGTATTTAGTACTGTCTTGCCCCACTCATTGCATTAACCATGATTACCCCAGGGGAAGATGTATTTATCATTTATAGTCTAACCCTGGAACCAACTACTCAGTGTATCTATCATCCTACCATAAAACCTGAGATATAGTTGCCACATACTTAGAAGTTAAATTCAAAATGATTTCAAGGGGCTGGAGGGATTATTAAGTACACTTATTCCTCTTGGAAAAGACCCAAGTTTGGTTTTCAACACCTACATGGGTGACTCACAACTGCCTGTAACTAGCTCCAGAGGGATCCAATGTTTCTGACCTCCCCGGTTACCTTCACTCATGTGCACATACCCACATAAGAATAACTTCCTAAGAAAGAAGACAACATTGCATGCAGTCTGCAAACTTGGAAGACCATCCTGCACTTTATAGGCATAATGTTTACTTCATTTTCCTTCCTCCTTCCTTCCCTCCCTCTCTTCCTCTTCTTTCTCTCCAGAGGGATCCAATGTTTCTGACCTCCCCGGTTACCTTCACTCATGTGCACATACCCACATAAGAATAACTTCCTAAGAAAGAAGACAACATTGCATGCAGTCTGCAAACTTGGAAGACCATCCTGCACTTTATAGGCATAATGTTTACTTCATTTTCCTTCCTCCTTCCTTCCCTCCCTCTCTTCCTCTTCTTTCTCTCTCTCTCTCTCTCTCTCTTACATACACATGCACATCTCTCTCTCTCTCTCTCTCTCTCTCTCTCTCTCTCTTTGAGACAGGTTCTCATGAAGCCCAGACTGGCCTCAAACTTACTATGATGCCAAGGATGACCTTGGACTTCTGATCCTCCTTCCTCCACCTTCAGAGTGCTGGGATCACAGGTGTGCACTACCACACCTGGCCACTTAAAATTATTTTTCAAGGCTAATATACGTAAATTTCCCCAAAGTTCAACCCTGATATTAAAAAGTCTTCATTTTAAATTACAGTAATGAAATGAAAAAAACTATGCATACTTTACTTACTTTATAAATCAGGCTGTCCACCAAAAGGTCATGCTGTATCACATTGGTCTTAAGCTGCTCATAATACAGGATATCCTAAATTTAAAAGTAAAATAAAAAATTAAAATGCAATAGGATTTATAAGATCAGTCTCAAACTTTAAAAAATAAACCAATGATAGTATCATAATATTAAGTGGTAGGAACTCTTTTATTCAGTATTTATTTGTTCATCACTACATATTGCTGGCTGAGCAATAGTAGATGTTCATTAAATATGCTTATTTTCATCACTGGTACCTAGTGGGTATTCAATCAGTAACTGCTAAGCTGATTGACTATAATGTAACTTTAATAATGAATACAGATTTATAAAGTAGTTACTAGATGCTAGGAATATCTTACCCAGTACATGAGTTGACTTCTAATAAAGTAAAACAGGTAGTGATTGTTCCCTACATTTACTTTTGAGAAGCTAAGCCACAGAGAGAAAGTCAACTTGCTGTCCAAGGCCACAGAGCTAGCAAGATTTGATCCCAGAAAATCTGGCCCCAGAACATATGGAAACATCCAAGAAGATTACTCTGGATTGCTTTTCTAATACTTATATTATTAGAAAATAGTAAGGCTAAGCATAATAAGTCACATTGGTAGTAAAAACAATCATAGCATGTAAAATAAGACACCCTTTTATATTAGAATAGGATCTCATAATCCCACGAAAATGGATTAATTTAATGGAGAGTAAGAAATAGAAAAGAGGGAAAGTGAAAACAAGAACCAAGAGGAAAAGGAAGGGAAAGGTGAAAGCAAGGGAAATGGAAAACACAGCCAAATTGTCCATCGGGTTAATAGTTGGTTCAGTCCTACCCAGCTGAGAACCCTAGGAACTGCAAAACCAATCTGCCAGGCAAGATGTGCCTGCTAGTAAAAAAGTGGCACAACTGTTATCCAGGCAACCAAGTGCTCTGTGAGTCTTTTTCAAGCCTGCTCCACAAGGTAGAATTATGCCTGGTACTGTAAACATTTTTAAAAAAATCATGATTGAAGAAGTCTTATGCCCCAGGGGGGGCAACTTAATACTGCTGTTTAGCTAAATTAACGTAGCACTAAGCTGCTTTCTAAATACCTACGTTTATACTAATAGAAGAATGCTACTCTGCCTTAATCAGAGAAATTTCTCTTCACAATGAACAAGAGGGAATGCAGGCACACAGCTGCACAAGGCACTGAGAGTAAGTGATGATTGTCCTGAAGTGCTCGGTTATAAACAGGACATCTGTACTACCCCACTAAGGCTCAGGGAACAACAAAGAAGAGAGGGGGTAGAAAGGATGTAAAAGCTGGAAGTCAGGGATAAGATCTATGAAATGTCATCTTCTGGGCATGACACAGCAATGCAGTTATCTCATAGTAGCAGCAGTTGCCTACAATGAGGCTGCATAAGACTGGGCCTATCAACAGGTAATCATAGTTTGGGGAGGAGCCCATATGGCCTTACCCATTCCTGCTGAACTATGAGCTACTGATGAATTCTGGGGAGAGGGAAGATATTCTCTTGAGTTGTGTACCCACTGATGAACCCACCATCTGCTAATGGATAATTCTGAATCCATGGTCACAAAGATGGTCCTGGCTAAACTCAGAGTCACAAAACAAAACAAAAAGACATGAATGCGGGAAAGGGACTACGGGTGGGTGGGTAATAGCAGTGGGAAGGAGATAAGAGAGGGTTACAGTGATGGCAACCAGACTGCGATACAGAGAGAGAGAGAGAGAGAGAGAGAGAGAGAGAGAGAGAGAGATCGCCATATGCATATATATGGAACTGTCTAAACAACAAATTTAATAAAAGAAAAAAAATTTTAAAGTAGATGGTAATCTCCCCTCCAAAAAAAAATTGATCAAGGCATTAAGGATTTAGAAGGGGATCAAGTGAACAGCAGCTGTGCCAAAGGGAGGCACTATCGTCTCACCACTTCAACTGACTCGATACTCCTCTGAATCCCTCCCCCCTATCTTTCAGACACTTTAGCTCTGCTCCCTGCTCCTATCCACAGGCTGCCTGGCTTCAAGCACACATGAATCTGTATGACTCTATCTGAAGACATTCCTTCAAAAATTAAAAATTGTGAGTCAGGATGGTGTGGGACAAGGAGGAATATTTATTGCACATAGCTTCCTTGATAGGATGATAGTTCACCATATATTTCCTGAAGTTTGATTTATGAATCTTGAAAGGTGCTTAATAAAGTTATCTGTTATGAGTCAAAATGATCTTTGTATAAAGATAATCTGTTACTGGCTATTCTTAATAATTTTAAGTTTAATTTTTAAAAACTTTAGTTCTTATTCATGATATTTATATTTGTTAACTAAGGAAATATAATCAAATGATGTCATCTTTAGCTAGAATGTAAGGTCCTTAACAGAAGAAATGACTTTACTGAAACGTCTTGTCAAATGGCAAAAGTTTGTCTATTAAAAAAAAAATTAAAGGGCTGCAGAGATGGCTCAGTGGTTAAGAGCACTGGTTGCTCTTGCAGAGGACCCAGATTTATTCCCAGCACCTACATGGCAGCTGACACCAATCTGTAACTCCAGTTCCACGGGATCTGACATCCTCCTCTGATCTCTGTGGGCACGGCACAACACAGGTGCACTTACGTACATGTAGGCAATATACTCATACACATTTTTAAAAAAGGGGGCTGGAGAGATGGCTCAGCGGTTAAGAGCATTGGGTGCTCCTGTAGAAGGCCTAGGTTTGAAACCCAGCACTCATATGGTGGCTAACAACTGCCTGTAACTCCATTTCCAGGGGATCTGACACCCTCTTCTGATCTCCACGGGCACTGCATGACATGTGTGCCCTTACATACATGCAGGTATACACATAAAATAAAAATAACAAATAAAACATTAAAATAAATTTTAAAAATTTAAATTAAGTTTAAAATTAGAAACTAATATAGGACTACAAAATAAGAAAAGCATTCTAAAGATGGGTAAACAAAACGTTACTTTACTTTCCTTCCACTTCATTTTTGCAAAGCAACTAAGGTTCTTGGTATTTTATATTGCATTACAGTTAAAATTTGTGTCCTTCTACACCTTTCTTTATGCTTATACAAATATAAAATCATGGATGGAAGTCTTAGCTTTCTTTCAATATAAAATGGAATCACATTATACTCACATTGAGCTTTCCAAACCTATAGATATCATGGTTGTGCCTCTGCTAGTAAATACATGCCTAACTCATTCTTTTTTACATTTACTTATTATATCTGTGCATGCATGTGTGTGTGTGCATGTATGTGTGTGTGTGTGTGTGTGTGTATGTGTGTGCATGTATGGGTACCACAGAATACACGCAGAGGCCAGAAGACAACCTGTGGAAGCTGATTCTCTTCTTCCACAATGGGATCTAGGGATCAAATGCAGGTCAGCAGCCTTGGCAGTCACCTTGCCAGTCCTAACTCATGCTTTTTAAGAGCTGTATTTAGTCTAGTATTTTAAAACTCTGGAATATATGTACAATTGTGTGTATGTAGCTGCACATGTACATAGGTGCACATGTACATGTACATGTGTTAATGGAGACCAGAGGACAGTCTTGGGTACCATCCACTTTTTTGTTTGTTTTCTGACATAAGTCTCTTAATGACCTGGAACTCACTAGGCTGACTGGCTAGTGAGTCCCAGACATCCACAAGTCACTGCTCTCCAGCACTGGAATTATGGTCATGCTACCATGCTAGGCAATTAAAAAAAAAAAAAAAAAACATGTGTTCTGAGGATTGAACGTGGGTTTTCTTTACTGACTTATTTCCCCAACCCCACGTATCACAATTTCAAAATAAGCCCGCTATAAATGGAGACTCAGGCTGTTTTTAAGCTGCTTATCCCTAAGCATAATACTGCAGTAAGCCCCTGCCTGCACCATGCTTTTGCATCTGTGGGATAAATGGGCAAAGGCAGAGCTATAGGTTAAAGATTATGTACAGCTTAAGTTGGGTCTCTCTCTCTCTCTCTCTCTCATATATACATTTGCATATATATATATATATATATACATATATATTTCAAACTCCACCCGGTACCACGAAAGAACATTTTACCTACATCTTCACCACCATTAATTCTGTCATACATGCAGAATGGCATCTCACTGTTGTGCTAATTTGTACTTTGCCAAGCAACAAGTTGAAGCTCTTCTCATGTTTTGTGGCCATTTGGACTCCAAATCAGCCTTTCATACGATCATATATCCTTCTATTTGATTTTCTTTCTCTCTATAATTTGTGGGATTCTTCATTTAGAAGACTTAACCTTCTGTCATTTGTGTTGCAAGTGCTTTTTCTTCAAAATAGCAATGTTAATTGCATTTTATGGCATTGACTGACAGTTCTTTATGGCTTAGAGTTTTCTTGCTTCAAGCAAGGCTTCCACACCACATGTTTATGCAAACATTTCCAAGAAATGGTATTTTTTTCACTGAACTATTTATAACCTTCTTGGAACTTATTCTTGTATCTGGTATCAAAAGATCTTACTGTTTTCTGGGGAACTGAAGAAATGGCTCAGCAGTAAAGAGCACTGGCTTCTCTTTCAGAGGATCTGGGTTCTGTTCCTAGAAATTACATGGTGGCTAACAATCATCAGTAACTCCAGTTCCAAGGAACCTCATGCCCTCTTCTGGTCTCTTCAGACATTGCACAAATATGGTACATTTACATACATGCAGACAAAGTACTCATACACATAAAACTAAATAAATCAAAAACCTCACCCAGCCATGGCTCAGAGACCCACTGGAGAGGAGGGGGTAGAAAGATTATAAGAGCCAGGGTTGGTGCATGAACATAAGGAACTGGGAACTTGCTCATATGAATTTGCAACAATGGACAAGACCCATGCTGACTCAATCAGAAAAAAACAAAACAAAACCCAGTATAGAACTGGGGAAATGGGCAACCTTAGCAAAGGAACTATTGACAACCAATTACTGCCAGGTGAGGGAGAGTTGATTTTCTTTAAAGAAGAGACTCTAGATAGGTTGGCTAGACTCCAGGGGATGAACTTGCACTGAGGGACATCTGGGCACAAATGCTTGACCAGAGAGGCCTTAACAAATATGACAATGAATGAAATACAGTGTGTGTGTGGGGGGGGGGTAACTACAAGGAATGTAGATGGGGTAGGGGGATTAAATTTGATTAAGATCACAAAAAAATCAATAAAAATATACATTCAAAATATTTTAAAGGTCTTACTGTTGTCTGTTAGAGGAATGTCAATTATCAGCCTTATTTTTAAAAAATAGAATTCTTAACTAAAACTGAATTGTAGATCAGGATCTATTTATTAATTTACCACTCTTTTTCTTTAATAATGGATTTGGCTATTTTTTAATATTTCATTTATTGTTTTTATTTTTACGTGTATGAGTGTATTGCCTGCATGTATGTAAGTGCACCCATGTTGTGCCAGAAGAGGGCATCAGATTCCCAGAACCGGAGTTAGAGACAGTTAGCCATCATGTGGGTGCTGGGATTGGAACCTGGGTCCTCTGAAAGAGCAGCCATTGCTCTTAACTGCTAAGCCATCTCTCCAGTCTCAAGGATTTAGCTATTTTTAAATAATTAACCTCTATAAGAACTTTGAGATAACTTCATCCAGCTAAAAACAAAAGAGATTGACTCAATATTTGTTTTTAAAAAGTGATATTTTATGATATAAAGGCATCAGTTCCAAGAATGTGAGGAAGAGTGAATTAGCACATAGAACATGCTTAGAACAGTGTCCAGCACCAGGCAAGAACAGTCAGTGCTCTTAACTGATAAGCCATCTCTCTAGCCCCCTTATTCTCAGACTTTTATATCTCCTCTATAAAGCACAGAGAAATAAAATCCTATTGACAGCTAAAAAGATACTGCTTTAGAAAAACTTTTGTGATTTTTATATTATTAATATTTATTTTAATTTGTTTAAAAATTTTATTCAGGTATATGCTGTGGTGGTTTGAATAAGAATGTCCCCCACAGGCTCCAAGTACTTGAACAGTTTGTCCCCAGTTGGTGGAGCTGTCTTGGGAGGTCTTAGAACATGTGGTCTTGCTGCAGGAAGCATGTCACTAGGAGACAGGCTTTGAGGATCTTTTAAAAAAAATATTTTTCTTTATATTTTATGTTCATGAGTGTATTCCCTGCATGCATGTAAGTGCACCCATGTCAAGCAATGCCCATGAAGGTCAGAAGAGGGCATTGGATCCCCTGGAACTGGAATTATGGACACTTCTTAGCCACCATGTGGGTGCTGGGACTCGAACCTGGGTCCTCTGCAAGAACAGTCAGTGTTCTTAACTGTTCAGCCCTCTCTTCAGTCCAAGGCTTTCAGTTTTTAAGCCTGGTCAGATTTTGAGTCTCACTCTGTTTCCTGTGCCTGCCTGAAGATGTGAGCTCTTCACTTTCTGCTCCAGCCACCCTCTACCACCATGCCTCCCTCCCATGATAGATGCTAATCCTTCTGGAATTGTAAGCTCAAATAAACTCTTCCTTCTATAAGCTGCCATGGTCATGGTGTCTTATGACAGCAAAAGAAAAGTAACTACTAACATTAAAAAAAAGAAGTAAAAGAATTATGGGAATTACTTCCTTAGAAAATATACATTGCAAACATACTCATATCTACATTATTATTTATGAAATATGAATGCTTATAGGAATTTCATTTTAATTGCTATGGTAAACAATCATTTATTTGTAACTGTATTTATAATGGTTTTTATTATCAATTAATTACATACCTTTCATGACTATTGCTAGAAAACTAATAAATATTTTAATAAGATCAGTCATGAAAATACTAATTTTAGGATTAGATATTTCCATAAAGAAATATTCCAAGTAAATAGCACTAAGAAACAAGCAAGGGTTGCAATTCTAATATCTGAAAAAAAAAAACAGATCTCAAATTAAAACTAATCAAAAGAGATAAGAAGGTCACTTCATTCTAATCAAAGGAAAAACTGACCAAGAAAATATTACATTTAAAGAAGCTCTACAACCAGGCTAGAGAGTGGCTCAGTGGTTAAGAACACTGACTGTTTTTGCAGAAGACCTGGGTTCAAATCCCAGCACCTACATGGCAGCTAACAACTGTCTGTAACTTCAGTTCCAGGGGATCCGACAGCCTCTTCTGTCCTCTGTGGGTGTTGCACAACACAAGTGCACTTACCTACATGCAACCAATGCTACTTGAATTATTTAAAAAAGATAGAAACAGAGGGAGAACTCTCAAACTCCTTCTATGAATCCAGTATTACTCTAATAGAAAAACCACATAAAGACACAACAAAAAAAAAGAAAACTATAGACCCATATTCTTAATTAAAGATACAAAAATTCTCAACAAAATACTTGCAGACCACATACAGACACACATCAAAAAGATCATCCACCATGTATTAAGTTGGCTTTATTCAAGAAATGCAGGGATGGTTCAATATACACAAGTCAATAAATGTAATAAATGGACTTAAAAGACAAAAATCACATGGTAATCTTAACAGATGCAGAAAAGGTCTTTGACAAAATCCAACTTGCATTTATGTTAAAAGCCATAGAGGGGCCTGGCAGCTGGCCTGCTCCCCACCAGGCGATGGCAACCAGGAAGGCAGGGCCCCAGCTGGAGACAGAGATCAATCACAGCCAGTTCTGAGTGCCAGAGGGAGCGATCCCGAGTTCTTCAAGCATCTGTCAACCAAGCTCATCATCAATGAGATGACATAGCTGAACTTCTCCTCGAGGAGTTGAACCTAGAGCAGCACTTGAAGGAGACGACCCTGTGGCAGGTAGCCAGTCCCTGAGGCACCAACTAACTAAAGGGCATAAGCATTTGACTGCTGCCATAGACTGAGGGAACCTCAAGTCAGATTTCCTATAAGAAGCCAGTCTGATCATGGCCAAATTGAAGCTGCAGATGATTTCAGAAGCCTATGCTTCCAAAGACGAAAGGTTATCAGAGGAGAGTCTTAAAGAGGACTGTGCCCTTGTGCATTTTTAACATGATTCCTAAAAAAAGATCTCACAAGTCAACAACCATCTGGATAATAATGGCAGTGATGGCAGTTGCTGTTGCTACTGCTGTTGTAACAACTTGAGTGAATGGAAGGCCTTCATGAGCTTCTACAGCATGACCATGGCAGCCTCCTGCCCTCCACACAGCAGGGTCGACCCTGAGGGTCTGGAGTGCACTGGGTCTGGAGCACACTAACTCATGTGGTGCACTCAGGAGCTGAGAAATAAGTGGGGATCTGTGCAGTGGGCAGCAGCGGAGCCCAGGCGCCCAGCCATTTTTGGGCCTGTCCCCTCTGTCCTGAAGATTGTGTCTGGCGGATTTTAAGCAGAGGAGCAAGTGGCCAGTCAAGTGAAATAGCTTTGTTCCAGGGGATCCAATGCCCTCTTCTGACCTCCGTGGGCACTGCAGGACATGAGTGTACTTAGATACATTCAGAGAAAAACTCTGTCTGAGAGCCTGAGAACCTAAGGAAAGAAAGAGAACTAGAGCTGTGGTCACCTCCTATGAACTGGAGTCATGATCCCCAAGAGCTGGAGCTGTGGTCCTTTCCTGTGAGCTGAAGTGTCCTCTCCTCAAAACTGGAGCCATGGTTCTTCCTGTGAGCAGGTGCTGTGGTTCTCCAGGTAAGCTGGAGCTGCGGTCCCGTCCTGAGAGCTGGAGTCATTAGCCCTCCACATGAGCTGGATATGTAGTCCCCTCCTGTGAACTGGAGCTGTGGTCCTCTACTGTGAGCTGGAGCTATGATTCCCCTCTTGTGAGCTGGAGCTGTGGTCCTCTCCCATGAGCTGGACCTGTGTTCCTTTCTTGAGGGCAGATTGGAGCTGTAGTTCCCCTCTATTGAGCTAGAGTTGTGGTTCCCCTCCTGTGACCTGAAGCTGTGATCCCCTCCTGTGAGCTGGAGCTGTGGTCCCCTCCTGTGGACTGGAGCTGTGGTCCCCTCTTATGAACTGGAGCTGTTTTTCCCCTCCTGTGAGCTGGAGCTGTGGTCCCCTCCTGTGAGCTGGAGCTGTGTTTCCCTTCCTGTGAGCTGGAGCTGTGGTACCCTCCCGTAAACTGAGGTTGTGGTCCCCTCCAGTGAGCTGGAGTTGTGGTTCTCTACTGTGAGCTGGAGCTGTGGCCCCCTCCTGTGAGCTGGAGTTGTGGTCCTGTCCTGTGAGCAGGAGTCGTGATTCCCATCCTGTGACCTGGAGTTGTGGTTCCCACCCATGGCCTGGAACTGTGGTCCTCTCCCATAAGCCTGAGCTGTGGTCCCCTCCTGGGAGCTGGAGATGTGGTCCCTTCCTGTGAGCTGGAGTTGTGGTCCCCTCCCATGAGCAGGAGCTGTGGACCCCACCAGTGAGCTGAAGTCCTGGTCCTCTCCTGTGAGATAAAGATGTGGTTCCCCTCCTGTGAGATGGAGCTATGGACCCCTCCTGTAAGATGCAACTGTGGTACCTTCATAATAATGTTGACTCTTGGTCCCAAGAGGGATGATCGGAGCGGACTGTGCTGGAGCAGGTGCTCACCCACTGTTGAAGATTAATGCATCTTTCGACACTCACCAAAGAAGTTTCCTTATGCAGCAGATGGTAATTGAAACAGAAACTTAAGGCTTTCTAATGTGCAGGGAGGAGAGAGCTACAGAGCACTTATCTCTGAGTAGAATGCCCCTGTCAGACCTCTGGGGCACAGGGCTCAGGGATCATGGCAGAGGAGGTGGAAAGGCCAGAGGTGGTGGATGGCCGGGGGGTGGAGTTCTCCAGACGGCTGGTCGGTTATTCATATGAACTCACAGCATGCACAAGTCCTACACAAGCTCCAGTGGATGGACCCATACTGGAGAATATATGGAGATTCAAGATAGACTCTATAGGCTTCATTATACAGAGAGAGTACACTGAAATGAGTGGGGCAGGGTGGGTAATGTGGGGAGGAGTGAATGGGAGAGGGGATATAAATGTCATCAAATTATATTGTATGGAAATCACAAAAATTCCATTAAAAATGTAAAAAAAAAAAAGCCATAGAGGGAATTGGACTGGAGGGAACATACCTCAAAATAATTAAAGCTATATATAACAAACCCACAGCCAACATCATTCTAAATGGAGAAAAAAGGGAAACATTCCCATTAAAATAAAGAACCAGACAGTGCTGTCCACTATCTCTACTCCTTTTTAATATGATGCTTGAAACTCTTGCTAGAGCAATAAGACAAGAGGATAACTTAAAAAAGTACTAATTGGAAAAGAGGAGGTCAAGTTATCCCCATTTGTAGATGATATGATGTTAGATATATGAGATTCCAAAAATAACACCAGAAAACTCCTAGAAATGATCAACAGTTTCATCAAAGTGGCAGGCTACATAATCAATCTACAAAAACCAGTAGCCTTTCTATATCCCAATAACAAGCAATCAAGAAAGTTTATGGAAACCCTCCCATTCAAGAACGCCTCAAAAAATATCTAGGAGTAAACCTGATCAAAGACATTAAATATCTCTAGAGTGAAAATTTTAAATCTTTGAAGAAAGAGATTGAAGACATCAGGAAATGGAAAGACCTCCCATGCTCATGGATTGAAAGAATTAATATTGTGAAAATGACAATCCGACCAAAAGCAATCTACAGATTCAGTGCAATGTCAATCCAAATCCCCATGAAATTTTTCACAGAATTATTTTTTTTAAATCCTAAAATTCATACAGAATCACAAAAGACCCTGGATAGCCAAAGCAATACTGAGCATGAAGACCATACCAGATCTCAAACTATATTACAGAGCTATAGTCATATAGCAACAACATGGTACAGGCACAAAAACAGACACATAGGTCATGGAACATAACTGAAGACCCAAATATGAGTGCATGCAATTTCAGCCACCTGATATTTGACAAATACACTGGAGGAAAGACCCATCTTCGATAAATGGTACTGGCAACACTGGATCACCACCTGTAGAAGAATGAAGTTGGACCCTTATCTTTCAGCCGGTACAAAAGTCTACTCCAAATGAATGAAAGGCCTCAATGTGAAACCTGAAACTCTGAAACTGTTAAAGGAAAACATTGGCAGTAACCTACAAGATATAGGTATAGGAAAGGACTTTCTAAATCAAACACCAGTTGTTCAGGAATTGAGGTCTACAATCAACAAGTGGGATCTCATTAAACTAAAAAGCTTCTGGTACAGTAAAAGAAACAAGCCAAGGAAGGAAAGAGGAAACCTCCAGAATGGGAGAAGATCTTCACCAGCTACATACCTGACAGAGGATTAATATCCAGAATACATAAAGACGCAAAAAACAAAGAATCAAGAAAAGAGGTGATCCAATTAAAAGATGGGCTATGGGTCTGAAGAGTAAGTTCTCAAAAGAAGAAAAAAATGACTATCAAACACCTTAAAAAGTTTCAACATCCTTAGTAATTAGGGAAATGAAAATTGAAACCACTTTAAAATTTATTTTACCTTACCCCAGTCAGACTGGCTAAGAGCAAGAGAACAAATGATACCAAATTCTGGAGAGGATATAGGGAAAGGGGAACACTCATTCACTGCTGGTAAGATTGCAAACTCGTACAACCACTATGGAAAGCAGTGTGGAGAACTCTTAAAAAACTAAAGATGAATCTACCATATGATCCAGTTATACAACTCCTTGACATATACCCAAAGGACTCATCCTACTACAGAGACACTTGTACATCCATGTTTGTTGATGCTCTTTTCACAACAGGTAAGAAATGGAAGCAACCTAAGTGTCCCTCAACTGATGAGTGGATAATGAAAATGTGGTACATTTACATAATAGAGTTCTACTCAGTGGTAAAGAAAGATGAAATCATGAAATTTTCAGGTAAATGGATGAAACTAGAAACTGTTATAGTAAGTGAAGTAACAAAGACTCAGAAAGACAAATGATGTATGTCCTTCCTCATTTGTGGATCTTAGCACCAAATCATTATATATGAGTATATATCTTGAAGTAACTGCAGGAGCCTGGAAAATGAGGGAGGGGACATGAAGCCTTAAAGGGAAAGAAGGTGCCTGAGAGAGAGGAATAGTAGGAGGTATTTAACTGGGAGGGGAAGAGGGATGGTTATACAAAAGAACTATGGGGGCAAGGGGAAAGAAGGCACTCAAGAGAGAGGAATCATAGGAGACAAGATATCGGGGTGAAATAGGGAAAAATAGGGGTACTTTAACTGGAGAGGAAGGAGGAAGGTTTAGACAAGGAGAGAGAGGAGAGAGATAAATAATGCTTAGTTGGTATGAAAAACAAGAGGGAAATGTATTGATTCAAAAGTTTACTGAAAAATTACATATATAATATCTCTACCTGTGTCCATGGTATAGCTGAAGGCTATATAACAAGAAACAGTGCCAGACAGGATAAACCTGACTTTGAGTTATTAGCCAGGGTAGTCCAAGGGACTCCCAAAATTACATAGGTTATTGCCACAGCCCTTGATCATCTCCCAGAACTTGAAGGTAAGACCCTATTGGTGAAGATAGGACATACTTCGGACATAGGATTTAGGGGAGCAATGGAGCTGGAACTGACCTGGAAGTCACCTCCGTGTAGGATAGATATCATAGTTTTCTCTTTTAAAAAAAATTATTATTTTTATTTTATGTGTATGCATTTATTGCCTGCATGTAGGTAAGTGCACCTGTGTTGTGCAATGCCCATGGAGGTCAGAAGAGGCTGTCAGATCCCCTGGAACTGGAGTTACAGACAGTTGTTAGCTGCCATGTGGGTGCTGGGATTCAAACTCGGGTCTTCTGCAAGAAAAAACAGTGTTCTTAACCACTGAATATCTCTCCAGCCCCACATATCATAGTTTTCAAGGACACTATGCAGGCTGCTAAGGGAGAACATCAATTGATGGTCTAATCCCAGCTTTAAAGGCTAATAATCATAACAATGACTGGCACAGAAAACTATATTTGTCCAGTAGTGGCACTTTTATCTTGGGAGAAATAAGCAGTTACCTAATTGAACTTAAAGTCCACTGAATGGGAAGGAACTCATGTGTGGCACTATAAACATAGACAAATACATATGGCTTGGGAGGTCAGAGATCTTAGAGAAAACCCCAAGGTTGTCATATCCCTAGACAAATATAACTTTTTACTATATGCTAAATATAGATCCTTATATTTACAGACAAGTATGCCAGTTACCACTCATCAAAGCAGCTTATTTTGCAATAGACAGAGACTATTACAGAGTGCCACAACTGGTCATACACAGAGAATAAGTGCCTTTGAGATGCTCAACCCTAAGTTACACATCTACAATGGAACCTCTATACCTAAGATTCATGGAACATAGTGGAACAAGGGGTAGAGAGAATATTAATGCATCTCTCAACTCTCGTCAATGAAGCTCCTTCATATAACAGAGGGCAATGAACACAAAAGGCCACAAATGACCAAAGCAAAGAGAATAAGTGTCTGCAGAGTGTGGATCCCTGGACAGGATTCCTATATTAAACTTCACCCACCCAGGGCTCAGGGACCATTGAGGAAGAGGGGGTGGAAAGATTGTAAGAGCCAGAAGACAAAGTGCATGACCATATGGAAACAGAGTTTTACAGGCTCCTGGGACCTTGCTCATAAGAACCTACAGCAACGGTGACAATATGCACAAGATCCATATAAACTCAGTCAGACAAAAACCCAGCACAGAACTGCATAAATGCACAGCAGACCTCAACCTTAGCCAAAGAACTAATGTGGCAGCTGATTACTGCAGGGTGAGGGAGAGTTGTTCTGCTTTATAAGGGAATGACTCTAGATAGACCCCAGAGGGTGAATTTGTACTGGGGGACATCTGGGTACACTAACTTGACTTGACAGACTAACATATGACAGAGTGCATGAAATCCAATGGAGGGGGGACAGCTATAGGGTGTTGCAGGTGGGGGAGGGGGTATAAAGATGATTAAGATGTATTGTATGAAATGCACAAAAATTCAGTAAAAATATACAAAAATTGTAAGCATAAAGGCAATTTTTACTGTGTCCTATTATTCAAAATAGTGAATAATCTCATAAATATAAATAGAAAGTAGCCTTGTAGATTAATAGAAATGGCTCATATTTAGACATATAATAAAATATTATGGAACAAAGCAACAAGTATGAAAAGCTGACTGACTGAGTGGAAACAAGGCCATGTTGGTCCAGAAACTCTCATCTGTCAATAATTTCAAAATCACAGGCCATATATGAAAAATACTTCATAGATCAAGTTTAACATTTTTTCATATAATCATTAGTTAAAATTTATTGTGTTTTCCCAGGGGGTAAATTAATAAGCTTCTGTGCACTTCAATAAAATGATAACAACAGCAGCTTTACACTGATATTAGTAACAATTAAAATACAAAGTAGGGGCTGGAGAGATGGCTCAGTGGTTAAGAGCACTGACTGCTCTTACAGAGGACCCGGGTTCGATTCCCAGCACCCACATTGCAGCTACGAACCATCCTTAACTCCAGTTCCAGGGGAATCCGAAGCCCTCTTCTGACCTCTGCGACATTGCAGGACACAGGTGCACACACATACATGCAGGCAATACACTCATACATATAAAATGAAAATAATAAATAAAATAATAAATAAAATAAAATACAAAGTAAATTACAATTTACTGAAATCGACACATACCACAGATTCTGTGTGTACAAAAATAATTATGTAATTAATGTTTTTGCAATTTTCTTTTAATTATTTTTGTATGCCATATCACATAGTTAAACAAATGTTAAAACTTTAGTGTATTGTAGGACTTGAATGATGGTTCACTGGTTAAGAGCACTGGCTGTTCTTGCAGAAGACTCGGGTGCGATTCCCAGCACCCACATGGAGACTAACAACTGTCCATAACTCCAGTTCCAGGGGATTTGACGCCCTTTGTTGACCTCTGGGCACTGCAGGACATGGGTGCACTTACACACATGCGGACATAACACTCATACACATAAAATAAAAACAAGACAAAAAAACTTTAGTATATTTTATTTAAAATGTTTCATATATTTAATATTCTATTTCTTGGACATAGAGATATAGAAATAATCTAGATAGACAAGTTATCTTTCCTCACAGATCTTTAGGTTAAACCAAGACTTTTTTTATCAAGTGACTTAGACAGCAACTCAGGGAGGTGGCCACTTTCCAGCATCACCACTGTGCAATATGCTTTACTGTCATGTGGACAGTTTTATACTGGATAGTCCCTTCACTATCCACAACAAAATACATGAATTTAAAATAATAAATTTCCTAACAAATGCATGAAAGTAGTAAATTAAGTTAATGGGAAATGTTATTTTTCTACCCCACTATAGTTCTTCCAGATCTCAGTGTCTACTATAGCTGGGTGTGGTGGCACACGCCTTTAATCCCAGCACTTGGGAGGCAGACACAGGTGGATCTCTGTGAGTTCAAGGCCAGCCTGGTCTACATAGCGAGTTCCAGGCCAGCTGGAGCTACAGGGAGAACTTGTCTCAAAAAAAAAAAAATCTCAAAGTGTTTACTAAACCAGCTATAAGCCTGGATGCTGCCTTGGAGCAGTAGGAGAGGGAGCAGTTAACCATTGGTCCCTGGGGCTGGAGAGATGGCTCAGCAGTTAAGAGCACAAATTGTGCTTGCAGAGAACCCAAGTTTGAATCCCAGAACCCACATGGCAGCTAACAACTATCTGTAACTCCAGTTTAAGAGGATCCTACACCCTCTTCTGACCTCTACAAGTGTTGCATGACACAGGTGTACTTATATACATTCAAGAATTGCATTCAGACACATAAAATAAAAATGATAAATAAAATAGTTTTTAAAAAATCATTGGAACTCTACACAAACAGAGAGATAGGAGAAAAAAAGAAAAAAAGAAAAGAACTAAGAAAAATGGTAAATTAAAATAAAGACCAAGAATATTCCGAGGACAGACTAGGCAATGTCAAACCAGTGGGCTACAAGAACTAAAGATGTCCACTGCTCCTTGCTGAGTTCAAGGCCAGCCTGGTCTACATAGAGAGTTATGGGATATTTATCATTATGTGTGGGATATTTATGGTTATGCAGTGGGGGTGTATATGAGCAAGTTATGAAATTAGGCACAGCATAGACTTTTAAGATGTATCTATGGAAAGAGAGGGATAGGGAGAAAGATGAGCAAAATAAGGTCTAGGGTTTGCTTTTATTTTTAAAACAGAGGACTCGAGAATGTACAATGCTAGGGGAAGGGGTGACAGGAAAGGAAGATGTTTAAGATTCAAAGGAAACATTTCAAATGACAAAAGAATGCACAAAGTGAAGCATTAAAAAAAGTCAGCACATCTTTTCCAATGACATGGGGGTGGGAAGGCAAGATAAAGATGAGTTCAAGGCAGTGTGAGAGACATTGGTAAATCTCATCTTTTAGTCTGAATGAGAAGACGGGATGATATGTTGGGAAATAATAAGAGAGGGATATGAGGCCATGTAGAAAGAAAAGAATGACACCGGCTTTCTGCTGGAGCACTTTGGTGAACAGTGCTACTGAAGACTGAAACATCTTGAGTTGGAGGTGCTTGTAAGAAATTCAGGTGCATCAGCCCACAGGACAAGCATATCTAAGCTCAGGAAAGACACCTAGTAATTAGGGAAATGTAAATTAAAACCACTTTAAGATTTCATCTTACCCCAGTCAGACTGGCTAAGATCAAAAGAACAAATGATACCAAATGTTGGAGAGGATGTGGGGAAAGGGGAACACTCATCCACTGCTGGTGAAGCTGCAAACTTGTTCAACCCCTATGGAAAGCAGTGTGGAGAACTCTTAAAAAATTACAAATGAACCTACCATTGAG
>NW_008341810.1:5219438-5222018 GCF_000622305.1 Nannospalax galili | reverse complement strand
AGGGACATAAAGGACAGTTTTTGCTCCTTGCCCTCCTAGGTCAACTAGTTCCAGGGGACTATGAGCATCTCCCAAAATGTCCTGTAATTGTGGTGAGTGACCTGTCCTCTTGATCAAGGAGGCCGTGGAGACCCCATGAGATGGACTTGAACCTCCTACAAAGAAGAGGGTCAACACAGAGGAAACATTTCCTCCATGCTTCCAAGCAAAGCTATCCATGGTTGAACAGGACATTTGACTTATCTTCACATAGGCGGGACTGGTCAAAGAAAGGAGCAAGGGGCTCCCCCAAGCCCCTGTGACCCCTGAGGAACAGATCCTCAAACGGCCTTAAGAGTAAAAATAAATTGGTTTATCTGGGCCAACTGTATGGCCTTAAACACCCAAAAGGAAAGTATAACCAAAGATTAAAGGAGCCAACACAATTTCTTAAGAGTCCATATGTATAGCTAAAGGCTACATAACAAGCAACAATGCCAGATAGGAGATACCTTTCTTTGAGTTATTGGCCATGGTGGCCAAAGGGACTCCCAAATAGTAACCCAGCATAGAACTGGGAAAATGAACAGCAGACCCTAATCTTATCTAAAGGAATATTGACAACTGATTGCTGCTAGATGAGGAACAGCTGACCTTCCTAAAACAAAAACTCTAGATAGGCTGACTAGACTCATCAGATGGACAAGTAGTGGGGAATGGCTGGGGGTGCTGGCAATACAGCGGAGAGTAGCAGGGATGGCAGAGTATAAGGGCTCTAGCGGGGGGGTGCTATGGGAGGGTGTCATCTGGAAAGTGGGTGTAGAGATGAATAAGATGGTTTGGGACGTTCTGTGTGATATACACGCACAAAAAAATCAACAAATTTTTAAAAGTGAATTATATTTGAGGAGGAAGCATAAAAATTATGTCATGTTAATTAGTAGAGGTGATAAACATTACCACTGAAACCTATCCGATGACTTTATAGACATACACAAGTACCAAGGATTCGAGTGCAACCAACTATGACTAGTAATAATCAGATACATATAGATTAGAGACGCATGTGCTAACATATCAGGTTATTAGCAAAAACAATGAGTCTTTCTGTATGAAACTGTGTATTTTAATAATGAAATGGAGATCTTTTTTAAAGGTTATACAATCATTCAATTTTATGTCTTAGAGGGTTTATACTGAGTTCAGTATTGTATAACTGTATTAATTCAATAGTGAACCTAAAAATTTTATAGCCACTTTTGAAAGAGATGTATCTTTGCTCTGGAGAGTATTACTGAGTATGTTAAAGCTGTAATGAAATGCTCCTTCTAAAACATAAAAAAATATATAATAAAAAAAAGTTCATGCACTTACAAACAACTATTCCTATATCATCTATCAAATTAAAAACCACAGGAAGAGTGCACATTTCAAAGGTAACCATAAAACCTTAGTGTGGTGGTACGTGCCTATAATCCCAGCACTTCAGAAACAGAGACAAGAGGATCAGGAGCTCAAAGCCAGCCTCAGTTATATAGTGATTTTGACACCAGCATGGGATATATGGGACCCTGTCTCACAAAAGGAATAAGGAATTCACTCATTTTTTCTGAGCTGCTCTTCTTTATCTTGTTGGTATAAGATCCCCATCCTATCACATGTCTTCACTAATCTAAATGATCAGGCATTACTTCTCAAAAGTTTACTTACTGTTTTACTCTCTTTGTATATATGATCACACTATCTAATTAATAACAAAAGCTTGTATGTTGAGCATACTGACTAAACTATGTTAAATCTTGCTTTAAAACCCTAAATGACAGTGATGTTGAAATGACAAGGAGAGGGGTGAATGATAGACTACTTCACAGAAGTTTTTCTGTTTTGAATAATCCTATTTGGAAAATAAATATGAATACCTCAAAACTGGGCCATCTTTTTTCTCTTACCTCGGGTTGACTGGAGATATTCAAGATGAGCGCCCATAGCTCAGCTCTCAGTGCTGTGGGGCTTCCTTGTCTGATATACTGCTGTGCAGCAGCACTATCTTGCTGTGCCAGAACTGTCAAACGTATAGCACAATCTCATTAGAGAATTCATAATATATGAAATATATCTGAAATCTTTAATTATAAATCTTTTGGGAAGCAAAAATTCAGTCTTCATCTCTAACATAATTACATCCTATCCTTTTCTTCTTGGACTCTCTGGATTTTGAGATGGTTCTATTACAGATCAAAAAGGTTAAAGCCTTAAGCTCCTCCAGCTTCAAACAGTGTGATGAATGTGGGCATTTTGAGATCATTCTGCTCCACGAATCTAAAACTCCTAATGAGAGGTAATGCCTGGCTGCTACTGTCAAGTGAAGTCATGTCTTCAGAACTCTTACCTTTCATATACATTGCTACTAAATCATGGATGCTGTCATATGGGAAGTAGCACAGTGCATGAAGTATCTTGACCAAGAATAACATATAAGAATAAAAGACATTCAGCCAGGTGTGGTGGCGCACCTCTTTAGTCCCAGCACTCGCGAGGCAGAGGCAGGCAGATCTCTGTGAGTTCAAGGCCAGCCTGGTCTACACTTCCAGGCCAGTGCCA
>NW_008341810.1:5192111-5219319 GCF_000622305.1 Nannospalax galili | reverse complement strand
AAGCCTAATAAACCTTCAAGAAATTATCCTTAAGTATTCATATAAAAAATCAGTATACTATCATTTTGCTTTAATGAAAATGCAAGCTTTTTATCCTGAAAATGAAAGTCCACAAAACAGACAAAAATGAGACACACTATATAGCTGATGCTCATTAACAGCACCATGAATGCCCTTCCTCTTAAAAGGGGGAAATTTTCTTGTACTAACTGAAAATGACATGATCAAGAAAAATAAAGAGATAATATAAGCTAAAAAGAGAACATATCTTTAATCTGAAACTGTATTTAAAGAAAGAGTCCAATCATGCAAATGAGGTTTTTTAAATAAGCATAACTGTGATAAACTGAACAAGAGAGATTGGTACATGACAGCAATTGTCACAGAAGGTTCACTCTGACACAAAGCCTTTTTTATGCTATTTTTTAAACTCAAAGACAAAAAAAGGACTTATAGAAGCAAGAGAAAGAGCCTCCAGAAGATGGGGAAATAATTTCCCAGGATATGGAGACCTGCTCCACTTATTAAGCCTTTTCATTGTGAAAAGCCAGCAGGACTGTTAACAGCCACCTTCTCTCCCTGGTGCAGGAGCATACTCTCATTAATGCTAATGAGAGATGTGTGGGCACATCAAAGAATCTGCCTCTTTCATTGTGAAATGAAATTCTCCTGCTGAGTGTGAACCTAACATCACTGAAGAATGTGTCCATGGTTCCTCTTCAGTGAGTTGGGTGCATGCTTTTTTTTTTTAATTATTTTTTTTTAATTTTATGTGTATGAGTGTATTGCCTGCATGTAGGTAGGTGCACCCGTGTCATGCAATACCCGTGGAGGTCAGAAGAGGCTGTCGGATCCCCTGGGACTGGAGTTACAGACAGTTATTAGCCACCATGTGTGTGCTGGGATTTGAACCCTGGTCTTCTGCAAGAACAACCAGTGTTCTTAACCACTGAGCCATCTCTCCAGCCCATGCTGCAGTTAAGACTGACATTTACTGAAGCTAAAATGCTGCATTTCCCTTCTAAATAAAGATTTGCATTAGATTACCTACACAGCTAAATATTACTCCCCCATAGTGTTCTAGCTTTACAGAGAATATATTTCAATGGTGGCTATTTCACAGAGGAGCTCAACTAGAGCTTCCTTGTTCTTCATAAATTATAATAAATCTGACAAACTTACCTTTTTGTCCAATACGCACATGTTCATTTTCAAAAAGTTCTAAAAATATTAAAAGAAAATAAAATTATTGGACACAAATATTATCAACCACACTTAGAATAAGAAGTATTTTTTCCTGGTACTGATTCTTATGAAACAGCATAAGAATTTTTTTGAGACAGGGTCTCAGTGCCTGGGCTGCTCCTGATCTCACTGTGTAGCCTGGACTGGTCTCAAACCCACAGTCTTCTACTCAGGCTTCTAAGTGCTGGGTTTGCAGGCATGCACTGCCATGTTGGCTCTGAAAACCATATGTTTACTGCATGTAGAAAAATCTTTTTCCTAAATTGTTTAAAAGTGAGTTCATGCATTTAATTAGAGAGCAAAAATTGACAAATTAATTTTTCTTAAGACAGAACACATCCTTCTAATAAAAAATATTTCTGTAGATTCAGAAAAAAAATTCAAAGAAGAAATTGTTTTAAAATATCATTTCAGGGGCTGGAGAGATGGGTTCGTGGTTAAGAGTGCTTGGTGGTCAATCACGAGGACTGGTTTGGATCCCAGCACCCACACTGGGTGGCTCACATTCAACTGTAACTGCAGCTGCAAGTGATCCATCGCCTTCTTCTGGCCTCTATGGGCATCTGCACACATATGCACATATACTCAGACACAAATATGCAGAAGCAGACACGAAATTCAAAGAATTATTTTCTTGAAATGATAGTTATTAAAATTTCTTTTAATTTTATTTATGTGCATGTTCTTCTGTGTGTCTGTGCACATATGTGTGTGGGTGCCCACAGAGACCAGAAGAGGACATTAAATTCCTTGGAGCTGGACTTATAGGTGAATATGACTTCATGTATAAAGTTCCATTTCTACTCCAATTTATGACTAAAGTACATCTAATAACTTTGTCTTTGTAGGTAAAATGTCCACTATACAAGTGCTGTTTTAAAATATTTCACTGGAAGCACTGCTTTTTTTTAAAGTATCAGTCATAGAGGAAATAGATTTATTAGCTATAGCATATTAAAATAAACCTCTGTCCACCAAGAAAAAAAAAAGGAAGAGAACATCATTAAGAGAGTGAAAAGTTCAGACATGGAAGGGAAGCATGTAATCTGTAATGTGTACATCTGGCAGAGGTATCCAGAGTACATAAAGAAGTCTGTAGAGAATTAAGCAGAGAACAGCTGGGTTCATGTAAGCAAAGGGCTTGAAAGGTTTTCACACACAAACAAAAAAAGGCAACTTACAAAGAACAATAAATAGGAAAAGCTACCTGACCACATTAGTCATCAGAGAAAAACAGAACCATTACACCATGCATGACCAGCACAATGGTGAAAATGAAAAAGACAGGTAATTTTAGATGCAAAAAACACAGAGCAAATGGACTTCTCATACAAAGTTGGTGAGAGTGTAAACTGGTACAATAACTTTGGAAAACTAGCAATATCTATTAACAATGTTCACATGCATATCATATGATAGCTGCCAGTTCACTGTCAGGGATGTGCCCTAATGTGTACATATATACACCTAAAACCTATGACAGAACATTCACAGCAGGTCTACTGATGACACCAAATGACCATCAACAACACACAAGATACGCAATGGTATTTACATACAATGACCATAATACAAAAATGAAAACAAACAATTTATAATTCTACATAACATTACAAAGCTTACAAACAACATTAAATTGAAGAAACAAGATACAAGTGTATGCACTAAATAACCCAAAAAAGGCCATGTGAACCTATGACGCTTCAAGTCTGTTACTTGGGGTCTATAATTGTGCCTAAGGGGCTTCTATCTATAACAATTCTGTTTCTGAGTGGGTTGGATGCTGCACAAATGTGTTCATGCTGTAATTCATTAATCTGCATACAGATGATCTATGTACTTACAAGTTACCAGTTATCACTAATTATATGCCATTTGGGAAAGACTAACCAGGAGGCACTTGCGTAGAATCATCTATACCCAGTTGTCCCGTATTTAAGCCAAGTTCTACAAAGCATTCTTTCTGAAAAATAACATATGAAGAATTAACATACATCTCAGACTTTGCTCATGTGAAAATATTTTTATCTAAATATCAACTTAAATAAAAATCACAGTGTAAAATAAATCTGTTTCATTAAAATATCTAAAAACGAAAAGGTCAGAATTAGATTCTAAACAGAACAGATCCACTAAGATTAAGGAGCAGAACGACTTCAATTGTTTGCTCAGGTAAGGTGCATATTTATGTGTATCGTTTAACATGGTTATGTGAAATAAACATGAACAGAAAAGACATGATCACTTAGGAAATATTGGTAGACATAATGAGAAAAATGTAAATATACAGTATTTTTTTCAAATGCAGGACCTCTGATAATATTTTTCTTTCATCTACTTTTTTTTACTTAGAACATCTTGGCCACTGTGAATGCTCATATGGTTTTCCTTAGAAAAATATTTTTCAAATCTTGCTCTTAATTTTGTCTTTTCCTCTAACACACTAATCAGCAAAGTAAGAAATGATACTTATCCTTCCTAGTAAAGAAATATTAATGCTCAAACTTTTTCTGAGTAAGCACTTGCACACACTTACAGAGTCTCAAACAGTCACTGACACACACAGAGTCACACACAGTCACATACATACACAGAGTCACACATACAGAGTCACACAGAATCACTCATACACAGTCATACACACAGAGTCAAACACAGTCGCACGCATCCACAAAATCACACACATAGTCACACACACATACAGAGTTACATACACATAGAGTCATACACACATAGTCACATACACACATAATACAAAATCACACATGGTCATATACACAGTCACGCACATAATCACAGAGTTACACACACACCATCTCAGCAGAATACACAGAATCATACACAGTCACACAGAGTCACGCACATACCATCTCAGTCACACACAGTCACTCCCTCACATCGTAAGTAACACTTATCAGTTTTATCTTCTAACATCATTGTCCAAAATTACCAACATAAACTCCTGTGCTTTATATGAAATGATACCTTATTTGAATGCTAAAAAAGTCAAACACTGCAAATACGCAAAAGAAGATTATTTGTCAACAAAATTGGACTATTAAATGCTCAGCTAAAATAAGGATGTTAGATTTATTCATCAGACCTCCTCAACTTTCTGATAATGTCCATGTGCGGTAATTGTGTCTGTCTAGTATTTTGTATGCATAAAAAAGCCCATATTAGTCACAGTTTTTATTCCATGAGTAATTAACTATTTCTATTTTAGTTGCTTTGGTGTTTTTAACTATTTTAATTGCTAAACTACATTTCCCTCCCCCTTTAAAGATGGAATTAGTTTTAATTTTTCCTAATTATCTGATATTAGGTAGATTAATGATTTATCAGTATCCTTCAGAAACAGATGTTGAGCCTATCACACATACATGCATCTCATTTTAGTATTGATTTTAAATGTCTGCCATTACATTTTGATTTTTAGCTAAAATTGATTTTACATTTTAAAGCACGGCTCATGTTACTGATTTTTAATGACTTAAGGAGTAAAAGGTTGGTGTGAGTCGTCCCTTTAACCACTGTCTTCCATTTCTTTTACAAAACTCTTCTTTAATTGAATCATTAGATTGCTAATGATTAACACTGATCTGCATACTACAGTAATTGGCACCAGAGAGTGGGCTGTTGGCTGTATAGAACCTGACCATGTAGGGTTTTGAAGAAAAGTGCAAGACTTTGGAAGGTTGAGCTAGAAAAGCAGCTGATTGCAGTAAGCAGCCCATTCTAGTAGGCGCCTGGAAGAAGTGCTGAGAGCAATGTAGTTCCAGAGGGAAATAAGGACTTAAGCAGCAATTGGGATATTTTAGCAAAGAGTCTGGCTGGAGTCTGCCCACAGCCAAAAAGCTTGCTTGAGGCTAAATTGAAAAGCCATGGACTAATTTCTTTGGTGGAAGAAACTTCAAGACAGCCTAATGTAGAAATGGTGGCACGGCTATTAATGGTGAATACTATGCAGATCTACAGTGAAAGAGAGCAAATAGGGCAGAAAGAAATACAGTTTGGAATGAAAAAGAGCACTAAGAAGATAAATGTTGGAGCCTTGGCATGTGACTCATAAAGAGATTAAAGTGATTAAGGAGATTAAAGCGATTAAGGGGGTGCCTAGAGATTCAAATTTAAACAATGGAGAGAGTGCCTCCAGGGCAAGACCACATACAGTTAAGCCTCCAACTTGTGAAAGGAAAACGCTGAAGGGGCCATGGAAGAGAAAAGCTTCTAAAATGGATAAAGCAGGCTGGAGTCCACCCCAAACTTGCAGTCAATCTTGGCAGTGTCCTTCATCTGGTGCTGGCTTTAGAGGCATGAAAGATGGAAGAGTGAAGGGGTCATCAATTCTTCCTCCGAGGTTTTAGAGAGGCTAGGAGGCCAGGCAGCTTGAAGCAGGGATTCCCAAGCTGTGAAGGCAAAGCCTGGCTGGCAATGGAGACCCCAAGAAGTTTGTGATGCCAAAGCTGTGAGGCATCTGCCAAGAAGACCTGCATACAGGGAGTGGTACCAGCACAAGAGAGAGATGTGTGTTGCACACAGCACCGCAAGAGAGGCTGAGCCATCTAAGCCCTTTGGAAGTAAAGTCCCAGAAGTTGGACATGGAGCTACTGGATTTGGTGTTTGCCCTGCTGGTTTTCGGTCTTGTTTTGGTCTGATATTTCCTTACTATGCCTCCATTCCTCCCATTTGGAATGGTAATGTGTATTTGGTTCCACTGTGTGTTGGGAGTATATAATTTGTCTTGGTTTTATAGAGGCTTACAGTTAAGATACCTGAGTCCACTTTGGGCTGTGGACTTTTGAATAGTATTGAGACTGATAATGACTATGGGGACTTTTAAAAGTTGGACTAAATGCATTTTGCATTTTATATAATCACGAGCCTATGGGGGCCAGGGGGTGGAATGTGGTGGTTTGAATGAAAATGTCCCCCATAGGCCCCAACTGTTTAGACATTTTGTCCCCAGATGATGGTGCTGTTTTGGGAGGTTTTAGAAGGTATGGCTATCCTGGAGGAAGCACATCACTGGGGGTGGGCTTAGAGAGTTCTTAAGCCTTGCCAGATCTCCAGTCACCCTCTTGCTTCCTGTGCCTGTGTGATGATGTGAGAGCTTCACTTCTGCTGCTCCTGCTCCAGCCACCTCCAGCCACCATGCCTCCCTGACACGACGGACTATAATTCCCCTGGAACTGTAAGCTCAAATAAACTCTTCCTTCTATAAATTGCTTGGGTCAGTGTTTCTATCACAGCAACAGAAAAGTGACTAATACAGTAATTGGTACCAGGAGTGGGGTCAAAGCAAATCTAGGGCCAATAAACATTTCAATCAGGCTCTGCAGTCAACATGGACAGTTGTACTCCTGTTGGGAATAGGCAGAATTCTGAACATCACTTTCTACACTGCTCTGGACTAGTTTTCATTCAAAATGAGCAAACCTGAGGTCTGCTCTCAGATTCCCTCACAGGTAGCATGCCTCCTCAGAAACCTTCTTTGATATTCTGGGAGGACACAGGTATTGTCAGTGTGCACAGAGCATCCCTTTTAAACACCATCCTAAGCACACGTGAATGCCTTATTAAAGTTATCCTCTCATTGTCTGCCTCCCCACTAGCCTGCAGTTCTGTGAAGATGAGGACTGTTTCTTTTTTTAATATTTTATTTATTATTTTTATTTTATGTGTATGAGTATTGCCTGCATGTATGTGAGTGTACCCATGTTGTACAGTGCTGCGGAGGTCAGAAGAGGGCTTCGGATTCCCCTGGAACTGGAGTTAAGGATGGTTCATAGCCACCATGTGGGTGCTGGGAATCAAACCCAGGTCTGCAAGAGCAGTCAGTGCTCTTAACTGCTGAGCCATCTCTCCAGCCCCTGAGGACTGTTTCTTAGTGCTGCACTCCCTGGTACTTATCAAGTACTGACCCAGGAGAAGATCAGCAAACCCGAACCACACTATAGATCTCTTGTTCTGATGGCCTCTGTGGCACTGTTAGGGTTACAACCTCACTTTGGACTTAATACATCTCAGTTTATGCAGCAATATCATCCTGCTGGGCAAAATGTGCCCACTGGGCAATAGGGGCATGACTCTTATGAATTGTTTTTTTTCTGATTGAATTTGTAATCTTGATCAAAAGCCCATGTATGAGGAGGTCATAGGCCCTAGGGTAGAAGCTGCCATTATTATTTTGATAAAATGGTGATGCTTTCAAATTATTTTATATGAATTTATGTTTATACCTATAGACCCGGGACACTCTCAGCTTTGGTCAGAGAATCTTCTTTTTGCAATGGACAGCAGTAGATAGATGCATAACTGGTCAAAGGACTGAGAATAAGATACTCAGTGCTCAACTCTAGACAGACATCTATATAAAACCCCCACTCTCCACCACCAAGGCTCAGGGGACATCTTGAAAGAGCAAGCAGAAGTTAAGAGCCAGGGGTTGGGGAGGAGTGCTGTGAAATGCTGTCCTCTGAAATGGCATGGCTACCACATTCATGAACTCACAGCATGTGGTTACCTACATAGGATCAGGCCAGCCAAAATTCCAGCATAGCTGGAAGGGGTAGATGATCTGCAGGCCCCACTCCTTACTGACTAGCTATTGGCAGTGGATGGTTGCTGGGGGAGGGAGAGTTATTCTTTTTGGAGGATGTGGCCACTGGTAAGTTTCCCACACACCAGTGGATGGACCCACATCCATGCCCATATGGACAACACCAACTGGTCTTAGTGGGTTATCAAAAAATAAGACATGAAGTTAGGAAGAAGATGAGTTGGAGGAGATATGGGGGTGAGGGAAATATAGGGGTAGATATTATCATTTTTATTTGTATGTCTGCATGAAATTATCAAGAATAAAGAAAAAAGAAAATTAGCCATAGGCTTTTGGTTTGTCAATGGCTAAAAAAGCATTCACATCAGCTTAAAGTTCATTCAAACAGAAGACACTTTAGAACTACTCACACACATGCTGAACACCCCCTAAATTATCTTCCTCTGCTTCGGTGTCTAGTTCAAGTGGGCATGCCTCTGAGAAGACGTTTCATCGTTTCCAGGAAAGAACCTACTAGTTCCCCTTCCGTACAACACTTCAACTTATATAAAACTCCAATAGCACTTCAGTTCTTGAAACTAACTTTCTAAAAATTAGTTTTTATCACAATTGTAGCTCCAACCACCAATCACTACCTACATACTAGTAGATTATTATATACTAGTTTCATAGGGCTGCCACAAATAAAGTATCATAAACAGGGGTGCTTTAAAAAATAGAACATATTCTCAGTTCTGGAGTCTGGAAGCCCCAAATCAAGGCATTAGCTCATCTTCCCTGAAACCTTTAAAGGAGGCTTCTGTCCCTTTTTCTTGGCCTCTGGTGCTGCCAACAATACAATACTGGTGTCCATTGGCTTGCAGACTTATCACTACAGTCTCTGATCCCATCTTCATATGCCATTGTCCTTGTGTGTCAGTGTCCTTTTCCTAGTCTTTTACGATCCCACTCAGATTAGATTTCAGGAATTCTTTTCTTTAAAATTTATTTAATAACCACATAATTAGTAGAAGCATTTCATTATAACAGCATTGACATAGTCAATAACAGCTTCCAGAGCAAAGATGCATCTCTTTCAATATTGGCCGTAAATATTTAGGTTCAGTGTTGAATTGATACAGTTATACATTATTGTACTCAGTATAAACCCTATAAGACATGAAATTGAATGAGGTTTTAGCCTTTAAAAAAGATCTCCATTTACTTTTAAAATACACTGTTTCATACAGATAATCTTATTTTTAATGCAACTAACACTTAGATGGTTGCACATACATCTCTAATCTCTATATATCTGATTACTACTAGTCACAATCAGTTACTCTCTGAGATCCTTGGCACCTAAGCATGGATAAAAAGTCATCAGGTAGATTTCAATGGTAATGTTTTTCATATCTACTAATTAACATGAGATGAATTTTTATGCTTCTTTCTCAAATATAACACATTTTTTTATTGATTGATTTTTTTGTGTGTATTTCATACAGAACATCCCAAACTATCTTATTCATCTTTATACCTGCATCCCAAATGGCACCCTCCCATAGTCTCCCCACAATTGGAGGCCATATACTCTATCATCCCTGTTACTGTCCACTGTCTTATCCATGCCCCCAGCTGTTCCAAGGGCTAGTCCATCTGCCTAGTCTAGTCAGCCTATTTAGAGTTCCTTGTTTTAGGAAGATCAGCTCTTCCTCATCTAGCAGCAATCGGTTGCCAACATCCTTTTAGAAAAGATTGGGCTGTTCATTTTCCAAGTTCTATGCTGAGTTACTGTCTGGGAGCATTTTGGGCCAACCTGGCCAACAACTCAAAGGAAGGTATCTCCTCTCTGGCATTGTTTTTCATTATGTAGCCCTTAGCTATACACATGAACACTTACAAAATTATACTGACCCCTTTAATCTTTGGTTATAGTTTCCTTTTGGGTGGTTTCAGACCATAGAGTGGGCCCAGATAAACAATTTTATTTTCACTCTTAAAGTCGTTTGAGGATCTGTTCCTCAGGAGTCACATGGGCTTGGGAGGAGCCCCTGGCTCCTTTCTTTTACCAGTTCTGCCTATGTGAAGATAAGTCAAAGGTCCTCCTCGACTGTGGCTGGCTTTACTTGGCAGCATGGAGGAAATGTTTCCTCTTTGTTGACCCTCTTCTTTGTAGACTGGACACTGGCTTAAGTCCATCTGGTGGGGTCTTCACAGCCCTTTTAATCAAGGGGACAGGTGACTCACCACAGTTCAAGGACTTTTTGAGAGATGCTCCACAGTCCTCTGGAAATTAATCAACATTGGAGGGCAAGGAGCAGAAACTGTCCTTCGAGTCCCTCTGACCAGATTAGTATAGGCCTCAAAGTATGGCTGTTAAACATCCAATAAGGTTAGTTCCACCAGTCTGGTACTTTTAATTACCACATGCTATGTAAATAAAGCTTGGGCAAAAACCAAACATTTAAGATAAACCTTGACTAGACATATACAATGTTCCTCGAGTTAGTCGTATGTGTAATTTGTCAGTAGGGTGTTGGAATAATATGGTTCCCTCTGGTTTTTTTTTTTTTTAACTAGCTAGGCATAATTTATCTTTCTTATTGTCTAACCCTTCCACCACGGCTTCCCCATTTTCCCATTTCTCCCTTAATAATATCCTTCTCCTATGGTCCCACCTCTATTGAGCTCCTTCTATCCCTTTATCCCCTAGGTCCTTGTATACACCTCCCTCCCATTAAAATAACCCCATTTACCCCCATATTTCCCTTATTAACACCTGTTTCCTACTGTTCCACTCTTTCAGGTTCTTTCTTTTCCTTTACCTCCCTGGTTCCTTTTCATTATCCTTGCTCCTGTAGTTTTGTCTGGATACACACTCACTTATAAGGATTTGGTGCTAGGAGCCACATATGAGGGAGAACATATATCATTTGTTTTTCTCAGTCTGTGTTACTTCACTTAGTATAATAGTTTCTAGTTCCATCCATTCACCTGCAAATTTCATGATTTCATCTTCCTTTACTGCTAAGAACCCCATCGTATAAATCACCCACATTTTCATTATCCACTCGTCAGTTGAGGGACATTTAGGTTGCTTCTATCTCTTAGCTATTATGAAAAGAGTGGCAACAAACATGGATGTACAAGTATCTCTGCAATAGGATGAGCTCCTTGGGTATATGCCAAGGAGTGGTATAACTGGTCAAATGGTAGGTTCATCTGTAGATTTTTAAGAGTTCTCCACACTGCTTTTCATAAGGGTTAACCAAGTTTGCAATCTCACCAGCAGTGGATGAGTGTTCCCCTTTTCCCACATCTTCTCCAACATTTGGTATCATTTGTTCTCTTGATCTTAGCCAGTCTGACTGGGTTAAGATGAAATTTTAAAGCGGTTTTAATTTGCAATTCCCTAATTACTAAAGATATTGAACACCTTTTAAAATGCTTCTTAGCCACCTTTATTTCTTCTTTTGAGAGCTCTCTGTTCAGTTCCCAAGCCCATCTTTAATTGGGTTACTTCTTTTCTTGATTCTTTGTTTTTTTGAGTTCGTTATATATTCTGAATGTTAAACCTCTGTCAGATGTGTCACTGGTGAAGATTTTCTCCCATTCTGTGGGTTTTCTCTTCATTTCCTTGGTTGCTTCTTTTGATGTACAGAAGCTTTTTAGTTTAATGAGGTCCCATTTGTTGATTCTTGACCTTGTTTCTTGATCAACTGATGTCCAGTTTAGAAAATTTTTCCTACACCTATATCTTGCAGGTCATTTCCAATGTGTTCTTCTAACAGTTTCAGATTTTCATGCTTCACATTGAGGACTTTGTTTCATTTGGAATTGATTTTTGTGCAAGGTGAAAGATAGGGGTTTAGTTTCATTCTTCTACAGGTGAAGATCCAGTTTTGCCAGCACCATTTGCTGAACATGCTGTCTTTCCTCCAGTGAATGTTCTTGGCCCCTTTGTCAAATATCAGGTGGCTGAAATTGCATGTACTCATAGTTGGGTCTTCAATTTTGTTTCACTGATCTATGGGTCTATTTTTGTGTCAGTACCATGTTGTTTTTATAACTCTGTAGTGAAGTTTAAAATCTGGTATTGTACTCCCCCCCAACATTGCTCTTAGTGTTCTGGGTTGCTTTGGCTATCCTAGGTCTTTTGTGCTTCCATCTGAATCTTAGGATGGTTTTTTTCCAATTCTGTGAAGAATATCATGGAGATTTTGATTGGCGTTGAATTCAATCTATAAATGGCCATTTTCACAATATTAATTCTTCTAATCCATGAGCATGGGAGGTCCTTCCATCTTCTGATGTCTTCCTCAATCTCTTTCTTTAAAGATTTAAAATTTTCATTGTAGAGGTCTTTAATGTCTTTGGTCAGATTTATTCGGAGATTTTTTTTTTTTTTTTTTTGAGGCTACTGTGAAAGGGAGTGGTTTCCATGTACTCCTTCTCTGATTGCTTGTTATTGGTATATAGAAAGGCTGTGGACTTTTGTAGATTAATTATGTACACTGCCACTTTACTAAAAGTATTAATCATTTCTAGGAGTTTTCTGGTGGAATTTTTAATGTCTCTTAGATATGTCATATCGTCTGAAAAATGGGATTATGTGATCTCTTATTTTCCAATTATTACTCGTTTAATTTTCTTCTCTTGTCTTATTGCTCTTGCAAGAGTTTCAAGCACTATGTTAAAAAGGAGTGGTGATAGTAGACAGCCTTGGCTGGTTCCTGATTTCAATGGGAATGCTTCCAGTTTTTCTCCATTTAGAATGATGTTGGCTGTGGGTTTGTTGTACACGGCTTTAATTATGTTGAGGTATATTCCCTCTAGGCCAATTCCCTCTAGGACTTTGAACATAGATGCATGTTGAATTTTGTCATAGGCCTTCCCTGCATCTATTGAGATAACCATGTGGTTCTTGTCTTTGAATCCATTTATATGATTGATTGTTGGGTCTCCGGGACCCTCGTAATTGTGGCACAACTTATGATGAGGCCTATTGTAATTTCATAAGCTAGGCTAAAGTTTAGCGACCTGTCTCCGGCCTGTCACTTCCGTGTGGAGGTGACTCAGCAGAGCCTTATCTAAGATTGCCTCTGCCCAGTAACAACTGGCGTGGTAAATTCCCAGTGGCCCACAGTCTTCGTCCCAGATGACACATTCCTATACCCACCCCCTTTTCCACACCCCCTTTGCTTAAACTATATAAGTTAATGCCTGACACAATAAAGTGAGTTCCTGCCTCGACAAGACTCCGACTCGGTGTGGTTTTTGAGTCGCCAATACTCACCATCCTGCTCAGCCCCTAAGAGAGGAACCCGGGCTGGTCCTGGCCTCTCCCCCTGTGCCGTACCTGTTGGAGAGCATCCAACAATTGATGACATTTACTGACCTGTGTATATTGAACCATCCATGCATCTCTGAAATAAAGCCAATTTGATCATGGTGGACGATCTTTTTGATGTGTGTCTGTATGCGGTTTGCAAGCATTTTGTTGAGAATGTTTGCATCTGTATTCATTAAGGATATAGGTCTATAGTTTTCTTTATTGGTTGTATCCTTACCCGGCTTTGGTATTAGAGTGATGCTGGCTTCATAGAAGGAATTTGGAAGTTCTTTCTCCATTTCAATCTTTTTAAATAAATTAAGTAGTATTATATATACATCTTCTTTAAATGTCTGGTAGAATTCTGCTGTAAATCCATCTGCTCCTGGGCTTATTTTATTCTGGAGATTTTGTTTCAAGTTCTTTATGTGTTGTATGTCTGTTTAAGCTGTTGATCTCTTCTTGGTTTAGTTTTCATGGTTCCCATGCTTTTAGATACTGATCCATTTCTTTGAGGTTTTCAAATTTGGTAATGTATCAGTTTTTAAAGTATTCTCTTATAACAAATGGTCTGGATCTTTTTGGTGTCTGTTGTGATGTTTCCCCTTTCATTTCTGATTTTGCTGATTTGGAGCTCTTTCTTTGCTGATTTTGGTGCTCTTTCTTTCTTTTAGTTAACTGGGCTAGGGGTCTGTCAATCTTGTTTATCTTTTCAAAGAACCAGTTCTTGGGTTCGTTGATTCTTTGTATTGTTTTCCTTGTTTCTATTTCATTAATTTTTGCTCTGATTTTTGTTATTTCTTCTTGTTTGCTTGGTTTGAGTTTCATTTGTTGTTGCTTTTCAAGTGTTTTGAGTTGCAATGTTAAGTCATTTATTTATGTTCTGTCTGATTTTTAATGTAGGCACTTAGAGCTATAAACTTCCCTCTAAGAACCGCTTTCAGCGTGTCCCAGAGGTTTTGTTGTGTTGTATTATCCTTTTCATTTAGTTCCAGGAATACTTTTATTTCTTTCTTAATTTTTCCTTTGACCCATTCATCATTCAGGAGTGTGTTGTTTAATCTCTATGTGTTTATGTAGTTACTAGGGTTTCTTCCAGTGTTAATTCTAAGCTTTATTGCACTGTGGTCTGATAGAATGCATGGAATTATTTCAATCTTATTGTATTTGTTGAGGCTTGTTTTGTGCCTCAGTACATGGTCGATTTTGGAGAAAGTTCCAAGGGGTGCTGGATAGAAAGTATATTCTTTGGTACATGGGTGGACTATTTGGAGGATGTCTGGTAGGCCCATTTGATATATGGTATTGTTTAATTCAGATGTCTCTCTGTTAATTCTCTGTCCTGTTGACCTATCTAATGGAGATAGTGGGGTATTGAACTCCCCTACTATTAATCAGTTGGCGTTAATTTGGGTCTTAAAGTCCTGTAGTATTTTTTTTTATGTAATTGGGTGCACCAGAGTTTGGTATATGTTCATGATTGTAATATCTTCTTGGTCAATTGTTCCTTTGATCAGAATGAAGTGGCCCTCTTTATCTCTTCTGATTAGTTTTAGTTTGAAGTCTATTTTGTCAGATATTAGAACTGCAGTACCTGATTTTTTCTTAGTACTATTCACTTGGTATATTTTTTCCATCCTATCACCTTAAGGTAGTGCCTGTCCTTGAAAGTGAGATGGGTTTCTTGCAGACAGCAAAAAGATGGGTCTTGTTTCTTAATCCCTTCATTGATATCAGTTCATTGATATTTAAAGTTATTAATGAAAGATGTGTATTGATGTCTATCGTTTTTATTTCTGTTCACATTCTTGATGTAGCTGTGCTTTTCCACAGTTATACCTTCATTGAATTTCTTTCTGTAACTCCTTGGGTATAGTTGTTTCCTTTCTTCAGTGCTTTGTATTGCTTCAAGAACTTTCTGAAGGGCTGGTTTTGTGGACAGGAATTCTTTCAGCCTATTTATGTCATGGAAGATTTTTCTTTCTCCTTTGACTGTAATAGATATTTTGGCTGGGTAAAGTAATCTGGGTTGGCATCTGTGGTCACTTAGAAGTGGGAATACTTTAGTCCAGGCTCTTCTGGCTTTCATAGTTTGGACTGAAAAGTCAGCTGTAAAATTCTGATGGGTTTTCATTTATATGTGATTTGTTGTATTTCTTTTTCAGCTTTCAGTGTTCTCTCTTTGTTCTGTACATTTAGTGTTTTTACTATGGTTTGCCGTGGAGAGTTTTTCTGGTACTGTCTATTTGGTGTTCTATATGCTTCTTGTATTTATATGGGCATGTGTTTCTTTAATTTTGGGAAATTTTCTTCTACAATCTTATTGAAGATCTGGTCCATACCATTATCTTGAGATTCTTCTCCTTCCTGTATGCCTATGATGCGTAAGTTTGGTCTTTTTATGGCGTTACACAATTCCTGCATATTCCATTCTTGTGTTTTCTTAAATTTTTCATAATCTTTGCTTGAGTAGTCTAATTTGTCCACTTTGTCTTCCAGTCTTGATATTCTGTTTTCTATTTCATCCTTTTGGTGAAGCTTTTTCCTATCATTTCTAACTGGCTTATTGAGTGTTTCAGTTCTTTCTTCATTTCAGCCTGAGTATTCTTCAATATTTCTAACTGTTTTCTGAATTCATTCAGAAGTTTGTCCCTATCTTCTTTCAGTTCTTTCATTTCTTTGTTTCTGTGTTCTTCATATCAATGAATTCTTTTATCATGTTTATAATCATTCTTTTGAATTCCATGTCCTGTGTTATCTCTAGGGGGTTCTCACTGTACTCCTCTACGGGACTGCTGGTATTTGGTGGGATATATTATTTGGGTTTTTCATGTTATTATTTTTTTGCTGTGGCTTTGACATGTGGGTTTCTTTTGTAGTTTCTGATTCTTGTGTGAGACTCAAGCCTTCCTTTATTGAGTTTAGGTCCGTTTCTTTTTGTAAACTTTATGCGCCTTTGCTGTTTACTTGTTGGGCATGAAAAGCTGGTGGGTCTAGTCTTCAGATTCTCTCTTTTAATTTTATATTGGAGGGGCCAAGCCCCGAGGGCTCCCGAGGACTAGATCGAGGAATTGGGTTGGTCTGTGTGCAAAGGGTCAGGAAGCAGTGGGGAGTCTGGGCCAAGAGGGCAGTCCAGAGGTCTTGGGTGTCAAGAAAAGAAATGGACCAGTGCCCACACTAGGAGGAGAGATGGAGTAGGGTATCAGGGAGGGTGAAAGAGTCTGGGAGAGTCAAGGCACAGTGGATGTGGCCAAACTTACCCAGGCAAGAAGCTGGCCCCAGGAAGCTGGTGGCTATGCCATCCAGAAATGCAAAGTCAGATTTCAGGATTTCTATACTCAAATAAGACCTTGCCTTAATTAACCTGCAAAGACCCTATTTTCAAATGGGGTCATGCTTGCAGGTTCACTGGAAGTTAGGGCATCAATATATGTTTTGGAGAGATGCAATTCAGCTTGTATATATGGCATAACTTATAACACTCTAAGTTACTAACTCTAGTTTACAGTTAAGGAACTAAAGCTCCAAGAATGCAAATAACTTCCTCAAAGTAACAGGGACATCAAGTGGCAGAGCCAGAAGATACCAGGTTGGTTGACTTTGGAGTGTCATTAGCTAACTGTAATTCGCTGCTTCTCCATGAAGCCAACAGACAAAGCAGTTAAAGACAGAATAAGGACCACAAAACAGCAGTCCCTATCTTACAGCTACTCTCCAACTCAGTCGGCCCCCACACGCAACCAGGATAATCACTTTCGTATTTTTTTCTAATACTTATTTCCCTACCTCTAAGTAACAAGCATATATCTCTATTTTAATTTTAAAAAGTTGGGGGCTGGAGAGATGGCTCAGTGGTTAAGAGCACTGGCTCCTCTTGCAGAGGAATCAAGTTCGGTTCCCAGCACCCACATGGTGGGAGACAAGCATTCGTTAACTCCAGTTCAGGGGATCCAATGTCCTCTTCTGGCCTGCAGGCACTGCATGCACATGGTTCACATATATAACATTTAAGCAAAATATGCACATAAAAATAAAAATAAATAAGTAAAAATCAATTCAGAAGTTTCAGATGCTATTGCTCTTATGTGATTATATTGGGATTTTAGTTCCTGTAAACTTTCTTTCCTTCCACTATCAGTCCAATATAATCACATATGAGTTCTTGATTAAATCCATATTGAGTTACGTTATTTTAACTACATTAATATCATTCACTGGTAGGCCATCCTGTATTTATAAATATATTCTTAAACATTCCCGTATTATCCATATTTAAACCTTTTTTTCATTTTCACAGCTTTCTCTAATAAGTTCTCTAATAATAAGACCCAATGCGATATAAATTTGTACGTAGTAAAGCCTGTTGGATCATCTATACTTGTGGTATTTTTCCTCTCTCTCTCTCTCTCTCTCTCTCTCTCTCTCTCTGTGTGTGTGTGTGTGTGTATGTGTGTGTGTTTGTGTGTTTGTGTGTGTGTGTGTGTATCACAGCACACCACATGCATGTGGAAGTTAGAGGACAGCCTGTGCCCGTTAAATGCTTCCTGTCCTGCAGAAGCCCCTGGGTTCAACCACTAGCCCTGCAAAAAAAGTAAAAATTACAATCTATTGGAAAATAGTTGTCTGAGCAGCCTTATGGGGTATCTTGCAAAAATGTGGAGGCTATGCCCATGGTCTTTGCAACTTCTGTGTGTTCCTCGTGGGGGTTGAGAAGGAGCACCCAGATGGCTGTAAGGACTCTCAGTGATAGTCTCCCTAATAAAGGTGCTAGAATACTGATGGATACCTTTGTTTCTTCTGCCTTGTCTAATTCTATAAATTAAAGTGAACCTTGTGCCAAGTTAGGGCCTATTAACTCTTGTATGACTCTAAATCCAAACCTTGAACGTCTACATACTTACTAGTGGTCATTCTATAAGCCATCTCCCTCTTTCCCCCTCTCTCTCTTCCCTCCCTTCCTCTTTCTTGCTCCCCCTCCCCTTTGGCTTTAGTTTTCCTTTCTGAGTTCATAGCCTCATGGTTTTAAATTGGAAGAGTTCAAATGTCTAGGGATTCCAGGTTCATTACTCAAGTTTGGAAACAAGGAAATCAAAAGCTGACTGGAAGCTCCGTCAGCAAGGACTGCACTAGGGTATAGTGGGCTTCACTGCTGGACAATTTTGTAGCCAGTCAACTGTGCTTTGGGTATGGGTTCTCCAAATGTCTGTTAGCTTTTCTTCTGGCATTCTAGAGCTAGTGGAGGGTAGGAAAGCACAGCAACAGAGACAGTATTATCAGTCTCATTTAATAGATTTCACTTAATTCCTGTTTTAAATTATTTCTGCCTTCCTATTATAATGTCCAAGGTCTCTGAGTTAGTAGCCATTCTAATTCTGTAGCTCTGATGAAGTGATCTTTGGGCTCCAACAGATGAAGAAGGATCATCTGACTACTCAGAATTGAGGACTAACTCCTGATACAGTTTTGTACACAACCTCCATTTCTGAACTGTTGGAACACCATCACATTCTGGTACCCATGACGTCTCTGATTCTTAAGCCTTTCCAAGGTTCTATGAAGAAAACAATTTTGTCTCTTACATCAATCAGAGTCTAGTTAGGAAAGAGAAAGCATACCAGAAGTGTCAAGAGAGAAAAGCAGCAGTAGGAAATGCAGAAAGCAACCACAGTTCTGGGCTGAAGGAGCATAAACAAAGAAGAAAGCACAAAATCAGAAAAGCATCCTTCTGGCAGCCAAGACTGTGATGGAGAACAAAGGCCATAAAAAATCTTGCCAAATGGAGCAGGCTGGAGCTGGGCTGCTGAGGACTGGTACCCTTGTCCTGTACACAGACACTTCCTCCTGCTAGTACTGTGGAAGCGTCTCTCCAGCATCAGGACAATTGACAAAAGGAAAGTGATTGTCCAGGCAAGGCTGAGCACAGGATAATGATTTGGAGTTAAAAGACTGAAGTGATTACTGGCACACTTCTCATTCACTCTTCCCATCTGATAGATGTACTTGGGTTCGCCTTCTTCCCCATTTAGGTTATTCATCGTGAGCTCTCTATCATGAAAGCTCAGAGCTAAATTATTTTGAGTTTCAACAGGGGCATCTACATTTCTACGTCTCCTTTACGGTTTGGAGGTGAGTAACCAAAGGAGTGATAATATCTTAACTCCACCATCAGGAAATCTCCCCACAGTTCATATTAAAACTAACTTCCTCACCTAATGATGTACCCCAGAGCAAAGGCGTTTCCCTTAGAGTCTTACCAGGTCATGGGCTCCAGGAAGGTTAGTTAAACTAAATAAAATATGCTTTCCCAAATATTTCTTTATAAAGCTCACAGTTTTTTCCAATCATTTTTACAGCCACACATCAGGCGCCTGAATCCCAACAGACTGCCTCATAAATGTGTGCTGTTTATTAAAACATGAAATAGGCAAAAACATTTATAAGTCAATGCAAACTCATTTTTTTTTTTTTTTTGGTCTTTTTGAGACAGGGTCTCCCTGTAGCCCCAGCTGTCCTGGAACTCACTATGTAGACCAGGCTGTCCTTGAACTCAGAGATCCACCTGCCTCTGCCTCCCGAGTGCTGGGATTAAAGGCGTGTTCCACCACGGCCTGCAAACTCATTTTTACTCCTACAGACAAAACAACTTGCTCTTTCTATTTACATATTTGCAATGAAAAGGATGTCACTTCAGTAATTTGCTTAATGAGTCCATTACCCTTATTACTTTAGATACATGCTGTACTAAAACATTTTTCTAATGGCTATGTTCTAAAGTATGTTAATTTATTCTTCACAGTTTATACTTACCAATTCAGGGATGTCTTTTACTTTCAGAGGAACTTGGATTAAGCCCAAATGAGTCCTAAAACTAAGAGAATCACCATTTTCATAATTTGGGTTGCGAAGATTAATTAATACCTTTAAAAATAAACACAACAAAATTAGTTAGCTTCTTTATAGAATGTTTATCCTTGTCAGACAGTGATAATTCTTGCTGTATCACAAAAAGTTATTTGGGGTCATGTGCAGTCTTTAGTTACATTCTAAAATAGAAAATTACACAGAAATATTGAAATATAATACCATAGATATGCTTTTAATTAAGATAGTTTTAATAGTCTAATTAACAATCTACTATATGAATTTCTAAAAAGAATTTAATTTGAAATAAAAAATTTTCATGGTAGGAGAAAATAAAATGCTTAATTATATTATTGTACCAGAGAAAGTGAAAGAAGAAAACTAATTGCAGAATTACAATCTGGGAAGATCTTATACCCAGCTGCAACACTTTTTGTGTCTTTATGTGTGTGGTGTGCATGTGTATATGTATGACATGTGTACCACACGTGTGTTCAGGCACACATGCACAAGAGTATGTGTGGAGGTCAGAGTTGACATCAGATGTATTTCTTGTCGCTTCCCACCTAATATATTGAGGCGGAGTTTCTCACCAGAACCCAGAGCTTGCTGACTCTGCTAGTCAGCCAGCAGCTTGCCTTGGAGATTTCCTGTCTCTGCCACTCAAGCACTAGGAACACAGGTGGGTTGTCATGCCCACCTGGCATTTATGTGGGTGCTGGGGATCCAAACTCCAGTCCTTACATTTTTCTCACCCTTTGAGGGGCAAGTACTTTATCTACTGAACCACCTCCCCAGCTCCCCAGTTCTAGCCTTTTAAAATCAAATTGACCAAGTGCTGAGAAAGATGGTGGACTAATACTTCAGGGAGTCTTCTCCATACCAAGCCACAGAAAAGAGAAAAGGAGGACATTGCAGAGACAGAACTAACAGAAAAGGCCATTTGCATACATTTAAAAATAAGCAGATAAAAGTCATTAATATTTATATATCTTTTAATGCAGAAATATTACTTCTATAAGTTTGAATACAGAATGTGAGTCTGAGGAACTAAATAATTCTAAGAGCTATTCTTTATAATGAAAAATATGAAATAACTTAATATCCCATTACAAGGAATTACTTAAATTATGATTAGTTTATGTAATAAGGCTCAGTGTACTGTGCCAAATTAATATAGCTAATTGAAAAAAATGTTCATAATTTATTATTAGTTCTAAAAACGGAGTAATAGTGACTGTTATGTAAGGAATACATATTGTACATAACTTTTTAAAAAATTTATTCTTACATGTTTTCTTATTTTTCTAACATGTATTTTTTAGAAAGAATATTAACTTTAAAACCAATTATTTTTAAGCAGAGTCTCATGGATTCAGGCTGACTTCAAACTCACTATATAACAGAGGATGACCTTGAACTTCTGTTCTTCTTGCCTCTACTTCCCAAGTACTTGAATCACAGGCACGTGTCACCGTGCCTCATTTATACAGTGTTAGGCTCTAAGAACAGCACACCTGTAACCCTAGGTCATGAAAATAAAGGATCATACTTCATGGGAAACTCTGAACACAGGGATAGCAGAAAAAGAGAAAGATACTAAAAGTGCAGAAAATGTAACTAAGGAAATAAGAATAGACTATGTCCTTGAATGGAAAAGACCTAGTAAGACTAACAAAGGATGGATTCAGCAACAGTCCTCAAGGAAACAGAATATTATGAGTTGTTAAGGGAAAGTGAAGTCAGCCACATAAAAATGACATGACGTTTCACCCCTTTGTCTGCTGGAAAAGGGAAGAACTGTAGAGAAACCTTTTATAAACCAAGAGAAATAAACCCAGTATTGGAAAAGCAGCTTCTTACTGACATTTCTCTGATGGTGAAAAGGGACTCTCTACAACTCTAGAAGACCTGGAATGATTTCTAAAAAGGACTGATACTGGCCAAACTTGTATCAAAGAATTTAGAGATCCAAATGGATAAAGATGAAATGAATCATTCAGTTCCTTCATTTTAGTTATCACCTCAGCAAACATTAACCAGCTATGCACCAAGCATTGTCTGTGACAGAGATTAAGGAAAGAATTCACTTCCCACTGGTTTGTACTAGTTCACTTACCTCCAGGGATACTCTGAAGTCTGATAATGACTTCTAGCTAAGAAGGGCTGAGATATACTAACTAGTCACTCTTTTTAAAAATACTCTATTATTTTTATTTTATGTGTATAAATGTATTGCCTGCATGTATGTAAGTGCACTCATGTCACGCAATGCCCACAGAGGCCAGAAAAAGACATCAGATCCCCTGGAACTGTGGGTAGTGGGAACCAAACCTGGGTCCTCTACAAAAACAGCTGGTGCTCTCAACCACAGAGCCATATCTCCAGCCCCTAACTAGTCATTCTTAAGGGGCACTTAATGACCAAACTTCCCAGGAGGCATTCTATATTTGTTCCCTTATATTGATAACTAAAAAAATGTTTTCATTTAACCAGTAAGGCTATAAAAAATACCTTGAAACCTTAATGTGTTGTCTTCCCACATCAAAGTATCTCACATGCATCCTAATATTTCATCATCTAAGAACAAGTAACCTGTGAGCCTTGAAAGGACCACAGAAGCTCTGCTGGAAGTGTGGGTCTCTGTGTTTACTCTAGTTGAAAGTAAGTCTTATGTGGGTATATCATCCCGTAAAGTTTTGTGTTGTCGATTATCTGACCCTGTGTAATGGTCACTACAATGAACAAAAGAGAATAAAGAGCTCCAAGCCCTGTAGATCTTCCAATGCAATAGCAGAAAGCAGACAGTGAGCAAAATAAAGAAACAGTATGTGATATAATACTATGGAGAAAAGGCTGGAAAAGCAGTATAGACAGTTCCAAGCAGGAAGGTCAAGGCAGAGCTTTCTAGCATTCTAGGTGATGAAATTTAATACAGACATGAGGAGTGAGGGAGCAAGCAGATAGGCACTTGTGGAAATGCACTGCAAGAAGAGAAAACAAAATTCATGTGGTGGCTCACGCCTGTAATTACAACACCTGGGAAGATGATGCAGCAGGATCTCAATTTTGAGGAAAATCTGGCCTACCTTGAGAGTTCCTAGCCAGCCTGAGTGATCTTGTCTTGAAAAATAGTAAGAGGGGCTGGAGAGATGGCTTAGTGGTTAAGACACTAGCTGCTCTTGCAGAGGACTGGGGCTCAGTTCCCAGCACACATATGACAGCTCACAACCATCTGTAACTCCAGGTCCAGGGAATCTGACATCCTCTTCTGGCCTCCAATGTGCACTGCATGCACATGTGCAGGCAAAATACTTACACACATAATAAAGTTTAAAACAATATTTTTAAAGAATAATGCTGTGTTGTCAATTATCTGGCCAATGTGATAGTTGCTGCAATGTACAAAAGAGAATAAAAAGCTTCAATCCTTGTGGGTCTTCCAGGGAGAGAATATAAGTATGACTATGAATATGAGTGGGGAAAAGGCCCTCAGGTAGAAAGAAGCCAGGGGAAAGCAAGAAACGACAGTAGCCAAAGTCAGATGAACCAGGAGGGAAAGTAACAGAGATGACTTAGAGAAGCAAAGAACTCTCAGATCAGAGAAGGGTATTTTGGGCCACTGCCACAGCTTTGTGATGTTAAGTCACTGAGCACCAGAAGCCTGGCTTGTTCTGAAATGCACTTAAAGGTCTCTGTCTGGAGGGTGGGCTTCTAGGAAGACAAGGGTAGACACAGAAAGACCAGTTGAGAGGCCACTACATCGTCTAAATGGAAGAACAAGGGAGCTTCAATGTGGGAGTGGGTGGGATGATAAGAAATGGACAGATTCTGAATGCCATTCTGAAGTAAACTGATGGGATTACATACAAGGCGCACTAGAAAGAACAGAATGAGAGATTGCTCCAAATGTGATGAGGACATCACCTCTCCGACCCAACTATCCTCATCACCATCACTGATGGGCCTCTTCCTCTTGTATTCTTCACGCTCCAAGGACATCACCTCTGCCCAGCTGCCCAACCTAGACATTTGGAGAGCATCACTACTGTTTCTTTTTCTCATACTCTCAAATCCTATTTAAAATCTTCAAATATACCAAGTTCTTTCCATTTCTAATGCTAGTTGTTTAGTTCAGCCCCTCATCATGGGTTGCATGGACTCCTAGAACAGGGGAAGGAATAAAAATGGCAGATTTGGACCTCCCTCTGCTTCCCTGGGCCTCCACAACCCCACAGGCCTCTCTCTGGGGTAAGTCAGTCACACCCCAGCCTCACTCACCCTCCCATTTGCCCCGCCCGTTGCTCCTCCTAGCCTGGGACCTGGCCCACTCCTTGTGTTGGACAAGGCGGGTCGGGTGGGGGGGGCAGGGGGGGACACGACACGACCGCCACTCCTTCCTGATCATTTGCATCCAGACCAACCCAGTTCCTTCTGGGGTCCCCAAGAGCCATCAGGGCCTGGTCCCACCCTCACCTCCCTCTGCTTCCCTATGCTGCACAATCCCCCAGCCTCTTTCCTGGACGCCAGGGCTGACCTTTCCTCTTCCTGATCCTTTGCATCCAGACCAACCCAGTTCCTCAGTGCAGTCTCCAGGAACCCTTGGGGCCTCTTCCCACCTGCATCTCCCTTTGCCTCTCTGGGTAGTACACCCACCAGCTACCCTAGACCAGCACCTTTCCTGGGCCCTGCTCCCAGGCCAGTGCAACCACCAAATTCCTGAGGACAAAATCTTTCCTGAAGGGATCCAGATCTTAGGAGAAAGCCTGAGAGCATCTGATCCTCATCTGACTTGGGCCTCTGTGGGAACTCCTGTAGACAAAAGCAATCTGGCCACAATATAAAATCAAAAGAGAGAATCTGAAGCTTAGAGGAACCAGGTTTCAAGCCCCAAAAGTAAACCAAAAGACACATAAAGTTCACAAAAAGAAGCAGACCTAAACTTGAAGGCCTGAGTCTCAAAATTCATTCAGAAGCCACAAAAGAAATTCACATGTCAAAATCACAGAGAAAAAATAATAACATGAAAAACCAAAATAACATATCCCCACCAAATACCAATAATCCGCTAGAGGAGTACAATGAGAACCCCCTACAGATAATGCATGACATGGAATTCAAAAGAACAATTATAAACAATAAAAGAATTCAATGAATTTAAAGAACACACAAACAAGAAAGATTTGAAGGAAGATAGGGATAAACTTCTGAATGAATTTAGAAAAGGGCTAGAAATATTGAAGACTACTCAGGCTGAAATGAAGAAAGAAGTGAAACACTCAGTATGCCAATTAGAAACGACAGGAGAAAGTCTCACGAATAAGATGAATGAATGGAAAACAGAATATCAAGACTGGAAGATAAAGTGGACAAACTGGACCACTCAAGCAAAGATTATGAAAAATTTAAGATATGACAAGAATGGAATATGCAGGAATTGTGTGACACCATAAAAAGACCAAACTTACGAATCAAAGGGATACAGGAAGGAAAAGAATCCCAATATAATGGCTTGGATGAGATCTTCAACAGAATCGGGGAAGAAAATTTCCCAAAATTAAGAAAGACATGCCTATAAAATACAAGAAGCATATAGAACAACAAACAGCTAGGACCAGAAAAGAAACTCTCAATGGCACATCATGGTAAAAACACTAAACATACAAAAAGAAAAAGAGACAATACTGAAAGCTGCAAACGAGAAACAGCAAGTCACATACATATAAAGGAAAGCCCATTAGGATTACAGCTGACTTTTCAGTGCAAACTATGAAAGCCAGAAGAGCCTGGACCAAAGCATTCCAGTTCTAAATGACCACAGATGCCAACCCAGATTACTATACCCAGCCAAAATGTCTATTTTGGCAAAGGAGAAAGAAAAATCTTCCATGACATAAAGAGGCTGAAGGAATTCAGGTCCACAAAACCAGCCCTTCAGAAAGTTCTGGAAGCAATATAAAGAGCTGAAGAAAGGGGTCACAGAAAGAAATTCAATCAAGGTATAATGGTGGAAAAGTACAGCTATATCAAGGATGTAAATAAAAATAAAAATGACAGGATTCAATACTCATCTTTCACTAATAACTTTAAATATTAATGGATTGACCTCCCCAGTAAAAAGACAAGGACTAGGTGAATGGATTAAGAAACAAAACCCATCTTTTTGTTGTCTTCAAGAAACTCACCTTACTTTCAATGACAGGCACCACCTTAAGGTGAAAGGTGGAAAAATATTCCAAGCAAATGGCTCTAAAAAGCAAGAGTTACAGTTCTAATATCTGACAAAATAGATCTCAAATTAAAAGTAATTAGAAGAAATACAGAGAATCACTTCATTATAATCAAAGGGGGACTTCAATACCCCACTGTCTCCATTAGATAGGTCAACAGGGCAGAGAGTTAACAGAGAGACATCTGAATTAAACAATACCATATATCAAATGGACTTAACAGACGTCTACCAAATACTCCACCCAAGCATCAAAGTATACACTTTCTACTCAGCATCCCATGGAACCTTCTCCAAAATTGACCATATACTGGGGCACAAAAAAAAAACTTCAACAAATACAAAAAGATTGAAATAATTACATGCATCCTATCAGACCACAAGCAAGAAATCTTACAATCAACAGTGGAAGAAGCCCTAATCACATGAACATATGGAGATTAAACAACACACTCGTAAATGATTAATGGGTCAAAAGAGAAATTAAGAAAGAAATAAAAGTATTTCTGTAACTAAATGAAAAGGACAATACAACACAGCAAAACCACTGGGACATGCTGAGAACGGTCCTTAGAGGGAAGTTTATAGCTCTAAATGCCTACATCAAAAAATCGGAAAGAACGCAAATAAATGACTTAACATTGCAACTCAACACACTTGAAAAGCAACAACAAATGAAACCCAAACCCAGCAGACAAGAAGAAATAACAAAAATCAGGGCAGAAATTAATGAAATCGAAACAAAGAAAACAATACAAAGAATCAACAATTCCAAGAGCTGGTTCTTTGAAAAGATAAACAAGATTGACAGACCACTAGTCCAGTTAAACAAAAGAAAGAAAGAGCAGCTCCAAATCCACAAAATCAGAAATGAAAGGGGAAACATCACAATAGATACCAGAAAGATACAGAACATTATAAGGGAATACTTTAAAAACCTATATGCTACCAAATTCGAAAACCTAAAAGAAATGGATGCATATCTAAAGGCATGGGA
>NW_008341810.1:5138235-5191969 GCF_000622305.1 Nannospalax galili | reverse complement strand
AACCAATACTGCTCAAATTATTCAAAAAGATAGAAATGGAGGGAGAACTCCAAAATTCCTTCTATGAAACCAGTATCACTCTCATACCAAAGCCTTGTAAAGATACAACCAAAAAAGAAAACTATAGACCTATATCCTTAATGAACAGAGATGAAAAAATTCTGAACAAGATACTTGCAAGTGGCATACAAACATATCAAAAAGATCATCCACCATGATCAAGTCAGCTTTATCCCAGAGATGCAGGGATGGTTCAATATATGTAAGTCAATAAACGTCATAAATCATATAAAGGGGGTCAAAGACAAGAACCACATGATCATCTCATTAGAAACTCTTGCAAGAGCAATAAGACAAGAGCAGGAAATTAAAGGAGTAATAATTGGAAAAGAAGAGCTCAAATTATCCCTTTTGCAGATGATATTATATTATATCTAAGAGATGCCAAAAATTCCACCAGAAAACTCCTAAAATTGTTAACACATTCACTAAAGTGGCAGGTTACAAAATTAACCTACAAAAGTCTGTAGCCTTTCTATATACCAATAATGAGCAATCAGAGAAAGAGTACATGGAAACACACCCCTTCACAATAGCTGCAAAAAGAATAAAATACCTCAGAATAAACCTTACCAAAGACATTAAAGAGCTCTACAATGAAAATTTTAAATCTTTAAAGAAAGAGATTGAGGAAGACATCAGAAGATGGAAGGACCTCCCATGATCATGGATTGGAAGAATTAATATTGTGAAAATGACGGTCCTACCAAAAGCCATTTATACATTCAATCCAATGCCAATCAAAATCCCCATGACATTTTTTACAAAATTGGAAAAAAACATCCTAAGATTCAGATGGAAGAACAAAAGACCTTGGATAGCCAAAGCAACCCTGAGCACTAAGAGCAATGCCGGGGGGAATTACTATACCAGATTTTAAACTGTATTACAGAGCTATAGTCATAAAAACAACATGGTACTGGCACAAATATAGACCCATAGATCAAGGGAACAAAATTGAAGAACCAAATATGAGTACATGCAATTTCAGCCCCTGATATTTGACAAAGGGGCTAAGAATATTCACTGGAGGAAAGATAGCATGTTCAGCAAATGGTGGTGGCAAAACTGTATCTCCATCTGTAGAAGAATGAAACTAAACCCCTATCTTTCACCTTTCACTAAAGTCAATTCCAAATGGATCAATGTAAACCTGAAACTCTGAAACTGTTAGAAGAAAACATTGGCAAAAACCTATAAGATATAAGTGTAGGAAAGGATTTTCTAAACCGGACATCAACTGCTCAGGAAACAAGGGAAAGAATCAACAAATGGGACCTCTTTAAACTAAAAAGCATCAAAGGAGGCAACCAGGGAAGTGAAGAGAAAACTCACAGAATGGAAGAAAATCTTCACCAGCAACACATCTGACAGAGTTTTAATATCCATAATATAGAACAAACTCAAAGAACAGAAAATCAAGACAAGAAATAACTCAGTTAAAAGATGGGCTAAGGAACTGAACAGAGAGTTCTCAAAAGAAGAAGTAAAGATGGCTATGAAGCATATTAAAAGATGTTCAATATCACTAATAATCAGGGAAATGCAAATTAAAACTACTTTCAGATTTCATCTTACCCCAGTCAGACTGGCTAAGTTCAACAAATGTTGGAGAGAATGTGGAGAAAGGGGAACACTCATCCACTGCTGGTGAGATGGATGGCAAACTTGTTCAAACCCTATGGAAAGCAGTGTGGAGAACTATTAAAAAACTACAAATGAACCTACCATTTGACCCAGTTATACCACTCCTTGGCATATACCCAAAGAACTCATCCTATTGCAGAGATACTTGAACATCCATGTTTGTTGCTGCTCTTTTCACAATAGCTAAGAGATGGAAGCAACCTAAGTATCCCTCAATTGACGAGTGGATAATGAAAATGTGGTTCATTTATACGATGGAGTTTTACTCAGCAGTAGAGAAAGATGAAATCATGAAATTTGCAGGTAAATGGATGGAACTAGAAACTGTTATACTAAGTAAAGTAGCACAGACTCAGGAAAAAAAATCAACATATATTCTCCCTCATATGTAGATCCTAGAAACAAACCCTGATAAGTGAGTATGCATCCAAACATAACTACAGGAACCAGGATAGTGGAAAGGAAACAGGGAGGTAAAGGAAAAGAAAGAACCTGAAAGAGAAGAACAGTAGGAAGCAGGCCTTAATAAGGGAGATATGGATTAAAATTGGCATAGTTTAAGGGAGGAGGGAGGGAAGGGTATACAAGGAACCTAGGGGATAAAGGGAAAGAAGGAGCTCAAGAGAGGTAGGATCGTAGGAGAAGGGTATTATTAAGGGAGAAAGGGGGGAAATGGGGGCACCTTAATTGGTGAAACCACGATGGAGGGGTGAAACAATGCAAGAGATAAATAATGGCTAGCTAGTTTTAAAAACCAGAGGGAACCATATTAGTCCAACAACCTACTGACAAGTTATACATACCAGATCAAGAAATATATGTCTAGGTAAGGTTTATCTAGAACAATTGGTCTTTTCCCAATATTCATCTACATGACACACAGTACTAAAAGTACCAGACTGGTGGAACTAAACTTCTTGGATGTTTAACAGACATACTCTGAGGCCTATACTAATTTGGTCAGAGGGACATAAAAGACAGTTTTTGCTCCTTGCCCTCCTAGGTCGACTAGTTCCAGGGGACTATGAGCATCTCTCAAACTGTCCTGTAATTGTGGTGGGTCACCTGTCCTCTTGATCAAGGAGGCTGAGCAGACCCCACAAGATGGACTTGAACCAGTGTCCAGTCTACAAAGAGGAGGGTCAACACAGAGAAATTATTTCCTCCATACTTCCAAGCGAAGCCAGCTATGGTCAAGCAGGGCCTTTGACTCATCTTCACAGAGGTGGAACTGGTGAAGGAAAGGAGCCAGGGGCTCCTTCCAAGACCATGTGACCCCTGAGGAACAGATCCTCAAATGACCTTAAGAGTAAAAACAAATTGGTTTATCTGGGCCAACTGTATGGCCTTAAACTCCCAAAAGGAAAGTGTAACCAAAGACTAAAGGGGCCAATATAATTTCTTAAGTGTCCATATGTATAGCTAAAGGCTACATAACAAGCAACAATGCCAGATAGGAGATACCTTCTTTCAAGTTGTTGGCCATGGTGGCCAAAGGGACTCCCAGATAGTAATCCAGCATAGAACTGGGAAAAGGAATAGCAGACCCCAATCTTATCTAAAGGAATAATGACAACTGATTGCTGCTAGATGAGAAGCAGCTGACCCTCCTAAAACAAAAACCTCTAGACAGGCTGACTAGATTCGCCAGATGGATAAGTAGTGGGGAATGGCTGGGGGTGCCGACAACACAGCAGACAGCAGCAGGGACATCAGAATATGAGGGCTCTAGTGAGGGGAAGGGGGCTATGGGAGAGTGCCATCTGGGAAGTGGGTGTATAATTGAATAAGATAGTTTGGGATGTTTTGTGTGATACACACACACACACACACACACACAAAATCAAAATTTTTTAAATGTATTATATTTGAGGAGGAAGCATGGAAATTTACATCATGTTAATTAGTAGAGGTGATAAGCATTACCATTGAAATCTACCCAATGACATTATAGACATACACAGTCACCAAGGACCCAAGTGCAACCGATTATGACTAGTAATAATCAGATACACACAGATTACAGATGCATGCACCAACATCTCAGTGTTAGTAGCAAAAACAATGAGTCTTTCTGCAGGGAACAATATATTCTAAAATGAAATGGAGATCTTTTTTAAAGGTTAAAAACTCATTCAATTTTACATCTTGTAATGCAGGGCTTATACTGAGTTCAACACTGTATAACTGTATTAATTCAACTGTGAACTTAGAAACTTACAGCCACTTCTGAAAGAGATGTACTCTTGCTCTGAAGTGTGTTACTGAATATGTTAAAGCTGTAATGAAATGCTTCTTCTAATCACATAGTTATTAAAAAAATTTTAATTTCCTTCATGTTAAGTAGTAGAGGTGATAAACATTACCACTTAAATCTACCTGATGACTTTATATCCATACTCAAGTACTAAGGATCCAAATGTAACTGATTGTGACTAGTAATTCAACTGTGAACCTAAAAATTTACAGCTACCTTTGAAAGAGATGTATCCTTGCTCTGGAATGTGTTACTGAATATGGTAAAGGTGTAATGAAATGCTTCTTCTAATCATGTGGTTATTAAATTTCAAAAAATTGAAAAAAAAATAAATTAAAAAAATGGCAGATTTGATGAGCATTTTTGTGTGCCAAGCACCAGGCCACATGATTTATATTCACTATTTTTCAGTAATTTTTTAATTATATTTATAGCTGTGTGTGCAAGTGCCGCATTATGCATGTGGTGATTGAGGGTCAATTTGAAGGACTAAGTGCTCTCTTTCTACCCTGTAGGTTCTGGAGATTGAACTCAGGTGCCTTTACCTGCTAAGCCATTGCACTGGCTGTATAATCACTATATTTTAATCAAAAAGTCTTTATGATTGATGTGCTGCCTCTGATCTTTCCATGTTCTGATGTTTCCCAAGAAAAAATTCCAAACACCAACCTATGTCATTTCACTGCTTCAGTGGTTCTGAGGCCTTAACACAGCAATCTCTCCACCCAGACACAGTTACAACATCCTCTTCCTCCCATTATTCCTCCATTGATGTTTAAATAATTATCTAATAGAACATACCTCAAGAAAGTCCTTAGGTGCATAAACAGGTCGAAAAAGACTTAAATCTGGAATGAGTTAAGATTAAAACAAAATTTCAGGTAATATATGAAGCCATCAATAAATGAAAATGTCTCACATTTCTATAGACATTGATCAATTCAAATATATGAGTATCAATTATTTGTCATACATTGTGTTAAATATTAGGAACACATAGATGAAGATAATTTTTCCTCCTGACAATCTAAATGACATACTATAGGTGATATTAAGAATTTCTTTGTAGGTTCAAGAGGAGAATTTTCAGTCTTTAGAGTACGAATGGTGCATTCAGTGAACTCCTCTGGCAGGGTGAAACTGTTCACCTTTTGGGGTTTCAGTTGTGCCCTGTTTGCTCTATTACACACATTGCTTATCTAGTCTCCAGACTCTATATTTTTCAAAAAATTATTCTTATTTTTATGCATACGAGTGTTTTGCCTGTATGTACCTAAGTGCACCCATGTCATGCAGTGCTGGCAAAGGTCAGAAGAGGGCATCAGATCCCCTGGAACCGGAGTTACAGATGGCTGTTAGCTGCCATGTGGGTGTTAGGAACAGAACCCAGGTCCTCTGCAAGTGCTCTGAACCACTAGGCCATCTCTCCAGCCTTCCAGACTATAATTTTAGCAGTGGTGAGGGAAGGGAGAGGAGAAGAATAGCTACGGACATGTCTCTATACAAATATAGGCATCTATAATATACAGTTATTACTCATCTATTTATAGAACTAGCTTTAAATTATAATGAACCAAAATAAAATTTAAAATTATCTTAAATGGGGCCAGGTGTGGTGGTGCATGCCTTTATTCCCAATGCTTATGAGGCAGAGGCAGGCAGATCTCTGTGAGTTCACCGCCAGCCTGGTCTACATAGTGAGTTCCAGGACACCTGGAGCTACAGGGAGACCCTGTCTCAAAGAAAAAGAAAAAGAAAAAGATAAATATATACATATATATATATATTTTAAAAAAACAAAAAAACATGGGGGCTGGAGAGGTGGTTCAGCCTTAAGAGCACCAGCTGTTCTCACACAGGACCCAGGTTTGGCTCCCAGCACCAACATGGTGGCTCACAACCATGAGTAATTTCAGTTCCAAGGGACCTAATGCCCTCTTCTGGCTCTGAAGGTACTATGCACATACCTGGTGAACATACACACATGTAAGCAAAACACAAATAAGCAAACATAAAGTAAAAATAAAAAATCTTTAAAAATTACTTTAAACCCTTGAAACATTTTTCATTAGCCATTCTCTTCTTAGCATCTCAGCATGAGTAAGCTTACAGAATCTCTGCCTCTACTGAAAAGTGTCAGGAAGCCATTGAATGAGTTTTATTTACTTTTATAAGAATATTTTCAGATGCTGCTTGAAAAAATGGCACATGATCTAATATTCTCAAGACAATGGAGAACGCAGCCCAAAGTTAAGAGTTCTTAATCTGCAAAACAGAAATTTAAACAAACAAATCAGATGACAGAACATTTGTGGAAATGTGGAGTTGGCATTTTCCAAACAAATTACTATGCTATTTCGGATCAAATTACTAAATTTTGCAGAAAGTTCTTTGCCTACCTGGTTCATCAGTTCCCATTTCATTCCATTTATTGAGAAGTTCTTTCTGTTCACCAACTGGTCTCTAAAAAAGGTAATTTAAAACTAGTTTCACTTTTGAAGTTTATCAAAGAAGCTTAAAAGCAAGAATCAGTAACTTATTTAAAAGTTTAAACAAGCTACCATAACATAAGGGAAAAATTCATTGAGTATGGAAAACCCTTTTGTAATTACAATTAACTTTTAACGAGTACATCTAGTCTGAACGGCTTACTTACAATATGGTGCTAATGAGTCTGGGAAAAGAAGGTAAATATCTGTACTGGCCAGTCAACCTCACAAAGAACTGCTCCTCAGCCACACACTGCATCTCTTACCCCGTCCAGCAAGTGCACATTGAAAAGGGGTGTGGCCAAGGCAGTCCGAGTCAGCAATATCACCTTCATCACTTTCTGGGTGAAGGACAGTATCACATACACTACACATTCACATAGTATTTCTCCTAAACTCACTCTTTTCTCTTCACACCATCCTGCTGTTGCCTTCAGAGGCTTCTCCTTGCCTATCATCAAAAGCATCACTCTCTCCAGTCAACCACAGGAATAATAAGCCAGCAGGGAAACAAAGTTAAGGGAAAGTTGAGTTCTCTTACTTGTGAGCACTATGCAATATCCAGGATAGACTCCATGACCCATCTCATTTCTGCTCTCCCACCATCAAAGCCCAGAGTGGCAGATAAACATCAGATACTTATTCTAAATAGAATTTCAGGTCTACTGAGATGACAGATTATTCTTCTCATTCCTTATATTAACACTAAAGATGTTACCGTATGGCCAATTATAAGATCATAGGAATCCCGAACTTCAAGAAACAGTGCTCAGATGGAATGTACAAAAATATAAGTACATTCTGTTTTGTTCTCAAAAAGGGTTATTATAATCATTAAAGCATACACAGTAAATATACATATAAAATATACCTGAATAATAGGCATTTACATGTTACTCAGAACATGCTGACATGCCAGGAAATGAAGAACAATATGCCTAACAAGTCTACAAATCTGTGATACTTTTCAGTAGTTTATTCACAATAAAAAAATTCAGCAGAAAAATGCTAACTGTACCTTTCGCGCCAAAGGGATACTCAGTTCCGTACACATACTATTTAAACTCTTCAAAATTCTTTTTTCCCAACTCCCCTGAAACAAAAGGATAATACATCATTGCTTCTCACCAACAATGCCTACACTAATCAAACAACACTAAAGTTTCTATGTTTTGCATGGAAATGGCAAAGCTGGTTGAGACTGGTTATTTCATTCATTAGTTCACTCATCAAGCATGGACTGCTGCCCCCATATGTCAGCACTATCCAGAGTGCTGTGAGATCAGCAATACCGCCAGCCTCCCCAGGCCATGCATTGAAGACTTGTCCTCAGCATGGTACAATTGAGACACAGGAACCTGAGAACTGGGGCCTAGTGATAAGGCCTTTAAGGTGCTGGGAACATGCCCTGGAGGGCATGCTGGGGTCCTGGCTTCTTTCTTTCTTTCTTTTCCTGGTCAAGAGTTAAACAGTTTCATAGTCAAGTACACCTAGCAGAGGCCTGAAGTCCTTGACTCTGACAGTCATAGACTTAAGCATCTGAAATCATGAACCAAAAACAAACCTTTTGTCTTTGTAAGTTAAGTGTCTGAGGTATTTTGTTACAGTAATGGAAAGGCGACTAACACAAGCAGTGACAAATAGAAAGTCTCAGTCCTCAAAAGAGCAAACAGATGAAAATGAAGATGAAGATAGAAATGAAGATGGGAGAAATATCAGCAAATCACAGGGCAACAAAAATTCAGTGAAAAAGTAGCAAGTAACAAAAAGGTACACTAAAGTTAGGCATTTTATAAGTGTTTGATCCTTTTAACTCTAATTAAATCTGCAGGTCTATTATTGTAATTTTTCCAAGCATGACATTTCACCCCTAAATATGTTAGCTATGTATTCTAAGAACAAAGGCCTTCTGCATTCTACAATACCATTATTATATCTAGAAAATTAATGATAAACCTTCATATTGTCTAACATTTAGTCCATATCCAAAAATTTCCAATTTTCCCCAAAAATGACAATTTTTTTTTCTGGATCTAGGATCCATTCAACATTCATGTACTACATTACATTCAATAGTGCTATAGGTTAATGTAGAGTCTTTCCCTGGCCCTTCCAGCTATGTGATATTAACTTTTTAAATAATCTAAACCAGTTATCTTTTAGAGTGTGCCATAATCTTGAGGTTTCATACTCTTTTTATCACAGTATGGTACTGATAGCCTTCTTTCCTATTCTATTTATGTCTTAGAACCTGGAAATTTTAAGTTAATTTTAATTGTCATGGATATGATTATTTATATACAGCATGCTTTGAGCCATAAATTGCCGTAGTAATTTTTGTAATTTTACTGAAGTATGCAGACAAGTTATTTCTGGCTCACTGACACCAAAATTAGATAATATCAAAGTTCTAAAATTCATAGATTATGGGGATAAAAGGAGAGTGCTGGAGATCATGTTGTTCAAAAAACCAGTTATAGTTAGTCAAAGAAAGTAGGAGAATAGCTCTCTTATATGGCTATCATAGAAGTTAGAGCTGTCAAGACATGTCAACTGCTTTGCATAGTAGCATAATGATGGTAATAATTCTGTAGCTGATAGCTTCTTTAATGGCTGTCCTTTTCATAGCTGTTTTAATACACATTTAAATATGTTTACCCCTTTATCTGGCACATGCTCTGTGCTCTATTTCAACATCCCTGTTTCCAGTCAATCTAAATAAATCATGTTCACTTTTCAGGTGTTAGCTTAAACACTGCTTCCCTCTCTCACCTGGTCCTCTCTCACCTGGTCCTCTCTCACCTGGTCCTCCACCCCAAAGAGCACTGGGTGCTTTTGCCCACAAGTTTTTCTAACACCCTGTCCTTTACTTATCATGGCACATATTTTTTTAGAACATTGAAGATGCTCAATATTTGCACAAAGTTCTACTCCAAGTAATGTTGAAGCACTGAAAAAAGTTCAATACAATGCCCTAAAACAATGGTCAAAGAGGAAAAGAATAATCATGTGTAGGAGAAATATGTATGAAATGTATAAAGCTTGACTTATTAAATGCATAGGAATATGCAGTCATATGCTCTACTCATGAGCTATACCTTCTAAATGTGTAAAAATATATTTTTAAAATGAAATGGGGGGGCTAGAGAGATGTTTCAATGGTTAAGAGCATTTACTGCTCTTTCAGAGGACCCAAGTTCAGTTCCCAGCACCCACATGGCAGCTAACACCAGTCCTTAATTCCAGTTCCAGGGAATCCAACACCCTCTTCTGGCCTCTCCAAGCACCAGGCAAAAATGTGGTACAGTTACATACATGTAGGCAAGACACACATAAAATTTTTTAAAAATTAAATGAAATAGTTCCCAAACTAATTCTATTTCCTGGCTTATTTTCAATATTCTTCTTGCACTATAACAAACTCTCTTATACCCTATTTGTTACCCTTTACTTGAGTATCCTGTGAATGACTGAACCTTAATTATAAGAATGCAACCTATGGGACTGGAGAGAAGGCTCAGAGGTTAAGAGCACTGTCTGCTCTTGCAGAGGACCCAGATTTGGTTCCCAGCACCCACATGGTGGCAAACAACCATCCATAACTCCAGTTCCAGGGATCTGACTGCCCTTCCAACTTCCATGGGCATTGTGCAACATGGGTGCACTTATACACATGCAGGCAATACACTCAGACACATAAAATAAAAATAATAAATAAAATATTAAAAAAGAGAGAAGGCAATCTACCTTCCACCCCAAAATCCTTGTTCACACTGAATTTTGATAAACTGTATTCGCCTTTCAGGTCTCAGATAAAATAGCATTGCCTTTAAATAGGACTTCTGTCATCTGCTTATTTCACCTCAAATTATGAAGGGAGGAGATTTTAAAATAGCTTATTTTTAGCTGGGTGTGGTAGTACATACCTTTAATACCAGCACTGGGAGGTAGAGACAGGCAGCTCTCTATGAGTTTGAGGCCAGCCTGGTCTACACAGTGAGTTCCAGGTCAGCCAGAGGTACACAGTAAGACCCTATCTCAAAAAGTCAAAAACAAAAAGCTTATTTTTAAGATCTACTTCCAATGAAACCATTACTATAGGATAAAATTTACATAAATATTAACAATCTAAGCCCTGGAACTTTTTTTACATGTTTTATTAAATAAATAATCAAATTGGTAACTAATATTAAATTATGGCTCCAAATCATCTCATTTTAACATATTCATGAAAACAGGTCTAGAAATTATTTTTAAAAATGATAAACTTACAGTGGACATCAATATATGACTCATAATAAACACAGTCCATATTTTCAAAGCTATAATATACAATCTCTCTCTCTCTCTCTCTCTCTCTCTCTCTCTCTTTCTCTTTCTGATCTTTTTTAACACAGAATCTCTCTATAACCACAGCTGGCCTGGACTTGCTATGTAGCCCAGGCTTGTCCCAATCTCAGAGATCTGCCTCTGCCTCCCTGGATTAAAGGTGCTGGGATTAAAGGCTGGTGTCACCATGCTCAGCAGAATCTTAATACAACTTAAAGTTTACTAAAACCCAAACATTAGTGGAATTCAAAATAGAAAGATAACTCTTAGAATGACATTCTAACAAGATATTCTGAAACATGTTAGCTTACCCTTTAAAGATTCTTATATTTTGCTAAAACAATTCACTGAGACCTTTCCTTGTAAACCACAATTTTAAGTGATTAATTACAATATTTCTAAATATAGTTTACTACACAACATACCAGTTTACCAACTTTAAACAAGTTAAAATATGAAGAAAACAGTTTTTAAAAACTACAAAGAAAAATAAATTAAGCATCAGAAGTAAATTCTGAGTGTCTTTGGCTGAGAAACCAGCTACATGATTTGCATGTGTTTATATGTGGCATTTTACTAACCATCTTACCATCATTAACTTTTGATTCTTATTATTTTTATTTTTTAGAGTATTTTTATTCTTGGAGAGTTTCTGACAATGCATTCTGATCATTTTCATCCCTACTACTCCTAACTCCTCCCAGATCCACCTTAGCTCCCTACTCCAACTTCCTATCTTCCTTTTTATGTTTTTTCAAAAACCAACTTGTATTGTTTTTTAATAAATTTTTGTTTCATATGGTATTTAGATGGTATTTAGGTTCCTTCCCCATCTACACCTCTACTTATTGCCCAATTTAATATAGTCTAATATATAAAATAAGGCCTACACAGTCTAATTTGTGTCCCCAAATGTCCTTCAGTGTGGGTCTATCCGCTGGAGCCTGGTTTACCTACCAAGAGTCCAATTCTTGAAAGACTGTCTCTGCTCCTCCTAGCAGCCATCTGTTACCAACAGTTCCTTAGGTAGGGTTCAGGTTTCTTACCAACTTCCCCATGTCTATGCTAGGATTCTGTCTGGTTTGAGCTTGCATGGGTCTTGTGCATGTTCTCACCACTGCTGTGAGTTCATATGAGTAACTAACCAGATGTATGGAAAATTCTGTTTCCTTGTGGTCTACTCCTCTGGCTCTTAGAATCTTTCCGCTCCCTCTTCTGCAAGGATTCCTGAGCCTTGGGAGGCAGAAATTGGATAAAGGTGTCCTATTCAGGGATAAGTACTCTGCAGTCTCCTTTTCTCTGCATATTGGCCAGTTGTGGGTCTCTATGTTAATCACTATCTGCTGTGTAAGGAAACTTCTCTGGTGAGAGCTGACAGATGCATTAATCTATGGATATAACAATAGTCATTAGGAGTCAGTTTAATACTATAACTATTTAGAAGAAAAACTGGTATTAGGCTCTCCCCATAAGCTTTGTGACCCTTCTAGCTTCAGGTTCCTAAACCTGATATCAATGTCAATTAGAGTCATTGGTTATTCCCACATTAGTACCACTACTGCACAAGTGAGCTTCATTTACTTCTTAAAAGTAACACATAAAAGGAAAAGGAGAATGCTAAAGACTATTAAGAAATGAAGAAATGCTGGTCAAATCTTTACTCAATTGCCTTTTTTTTTTTTTTTTTTTTGGCCCCAGAATTGAAGCAGGAACCAAGATGTTACTCCAAACAAAAGAAACAACATGACTAAAACTTGAAGAGAAAAAGAATGTTCAATGCAGAAAAACTTGGATTTTTAATGGCTTAAAATGGAAGTAAATGACATATTTGACTTTTCAAATAATGAAAATGTGTTCATTCAAAAAATATTTATTGGGCACCTATTAAACATATGGCACTAAAAGTAAATAAAGCAGCATCTGAAACAAAAAAAATACCATCACCTTCCATCATTTTTATGGTTGTGGCAAGGAGAGCAAGACAAATAATACAAGCCATGCTACGAAAAGTTCAAAAGAGCTTTACCAGTCCATTTGTCATAAACCACGGGAAGAAGAGGAAAGAAATGAGCAAAGAAACAGGAAGCTAGATATCACAGACCTTTGTCAGTGCAATAGATAACACATCTTTGAAAATCTATTTAAAATGACTGCCATGCTTGGCCTTGTCTTCTCCATTCTCTGTGTCTAATCTGTCACACAATAAAAATGTGGACAGCACTCTGTCAAGAGACCCCTTGAAAGAAACAGAAGAGTGATTCTGTAGGTATTAGAGACAGGAATTGGATTTCCTGACAGGGCAGAGAAATCCAAGAGGAGGCCAGTGGCTGCTCTCATTCTGTAAAGTCCCTTAGAAATTCAAGTCTCTGTTTTGTTCACTCAAAGACTTACTATCAGAGCATAAGGCCAGGACCAGAGAGAAAATTTAAAATGAATAGATGAGCATTTAATAAAACGAGATACATTCCAACAAGCAGAAAATTTACCAAAATGTGGCTTAATGCAGAAATATTGTAGTTCCTTTGTTCAGAAATCCTTAAGCAAAAGATTAGAGATTGAGTCCAGCATGGTGGCACAAGCCTTTAATCCCAGCAGTCAGGAAGCAGAGGCAGATGGATCTCTGTGAGTTCAAGGCCAGCCTGGTCTACATACTAAGTTCCAGGCCAGCTGGGACTATAGGTAAACCATGTCTCAAAAAAACAAAAACCAGGGGGCTGGAGAGAGGGCTCAGTGGTTAGGAGTACTTGCAGAGGACCCGGTTTGATTTCCAGCACCCATATGACAGCTAACAACCATCTGTAACTCCAGTTCCAGGGTATCCAATACCCTCTTCTGACCTCTGCAGGTACTGCACAGTATGGGTACACATACCTGCATGCAGGCAATACACTCACACACATAAAATAATAATAAATAAATAGAATATTTAAAAAGCAATAGTTTACCAAGAGATTTAGAAAACAACTAGAAGTTTAATGCATTAAAATGTTATTTAAAAGGAAAATGTAGCCTTTCACATTTAAAATGTTAAAATAGGAAATCATTTATTTCCTTTTTATCCAAACCCATATCCTTTCTAGAAAAGCTATTATTACTTCAAATCAGGTTCTTTGAAATTAGAATCTATATTACTGACTCAAATATTTCAGGAAATTTATAAATAGGGTAATTTCTAAGCTATCAAACAGATTTATTTTAAAAACACAATTGTATTAAAATCTCTTAAACAGGTAGATAGCCTGGCTACTTTTTTATAGCAATGAGAGTAAATAAGAATTATTTATAAACTATAATAAGCATAGTATGTTAAAAAAATTATGAAGTTCTATAATTTAAAATTATCTATTTTATGTCAATAAAAAGGAAGGCAACGTAACAATAGTCTAGAAATCTGCTTGAAAATATTTAAGTAACTTTTCTCTGAGTATAAAAGAAATACATTTATCCTAGATAATTAAAAAAACAGATCAATATCTAAAAAAAAATAAAGTAAGACTAGAAAGATAGTTCAGTGGGTAAAGGTACTTACCATTAAGCCTGATGACATGAGTTTAATTCCTGGGATCCACATGGTGGAAAAATAGAACTGACTCTGATAAGTTAATCTTATGACCTTGACATATATTGGTATGAGTGCACACTCCCTATACTCACACACATATGTACATAAAATTTTTTAAAATAATATAATAAACATTCATAAATGCCCTCAACCAAACAAAAAAAAAAAACCACCATAGTTAATATTTTGTTTTTGTTTTCTTCTTTTACTTTTTCTGTGTCATATATCTAAAACAGTGCCACCAACTGGGGACAAAATGTCCAAATACTTAGAGCCTATGGGGGACATTCTCATTCAAACTACCACATTGAGCTAGATCTCAATGAGCAGACAGTTGATCATAAAGGAGCAGAGGAAAAAGAGATGCAGCATCAAAGACAAGGAAAACTATAGAAGCTTACAAACACAACATTCTTAATAAAGGGCAAAATTTGAAAAATCAGTGAGACACTGGTAGAATTGTGAGTTACCTAAGCATGGAGAAGTTTTGGAATAATCTAAACAGAAAGCTGATATTAAAGGAAGAATAAAAAGTACTATCAAGCAGAAAAAGTAATCCATGGAACATTGAATAAGTGATTTTAGACTAATAATTCACAGAATTATGAGACTCACTCCATCCCCAGTTGTCAACAGTTTGAGAGGAGACAACAGGCAGCGGAAGTGACATTGGGCTGAGGATCTGAGCAGCAGACAAAATGAAAGTCTGAAGGATAGGAGACTGTAAAGTACAAGAAAGAACCCAACAGAATGGTAGTCTTGAGATCTAGGCTTGGAAAGTTTCATGGAATTAATAGCGATAATTGCTCTACAGGACAGGGGACTGAACTGGCTTTTACACACACACACAAAAATATAGGAAGATAAGCAGACTTTAACTGGGAGAGGGCTGTTGTGGTTTGAATATAAACTGTTCCCAACAGGCTTATGTATTGTCAGTCAATCATGTTTTGGTAAGTGGTTAGATCCTGAGAGTTCTGATTTAATTGATGAACTAAATTCTTTATGTATTTATAATATAATGGCATCATTGGGGAGGTGGAGAAAAGTAGGGGGTGAGGCCTAGTTGGAGGAATTAGGCCACTGGGGATATGCCACATAAGATGTGCCTTATCCTCTACCCTTAGCTGTTGAAACTGTGAGCCTCAAAAACCTTTTGTCCTGTTGAGAGGTTCTCTCAGGTATTTGTCACAGTGATGAAAAGTCTAACAGAAAATTGATACAAGGAGTAGGGTCACTGCTGTGGCAAAACCTGACTGTGCAGTTTAGAAGTTTTTGGAACTGGTTTGTGGTAGTAATTTGGAAAACTTCCGAGAAAGTGGACAGAAAAGGCTTAATGGGTAAATTTGGTAGGTGTTTAGATGACTAGATTGCTGATATGAATTAAGACAGTGCTGACTGTGCTTATGATGTTTTGGACAGGAATGAAGACTGTACTGGGAATTGGAGCAGAGGCCATTTGTGTTACATTACGGGGGGGAGGGATCTGTTTGCATTTTTTCTACATCCTAAGACTTTGTGGGAGGCTGCATTTCAAGACAGATTAATTTGGCAAAGGAATTTCAAGGCAGTCTAAATTTCATGTTGTGGCGTGATTATTGGGTAGTTGCTTTTACCTAGATTTATGGTGAGAACCCAAAGCAAAAAGCAGAGATTACAGATATGTAATACTTAAGTTTGGTCAGAAAAGTCTATGTAAAATTGGGGTTAAGGAAGGTATTTTCTGAAGAGGGTCATACTATTAAAAGGAAGTTAAGTAATTGGCATTAGACAATAGGACAGATAGAAATTCTGATGGCATCTCAGGAGTTGGCCAGATGCCACCCACTGTAAGCTCAAGAGATTTGAAACATTTTTTTCTTAGGAAGAGAATACCTTTGAGGCAGGGGACCCTGCTGACAGTCCTATCCTTTAGAAGAGAAATATTCACTCTGTAGCACTGTAAAAATACGTAACTTGCTTTTTAAATTTATAGGAGTTTATAGATAAGAGTATTCCTTAAGTCTCAGAAGAGACTTAAACTTTTGGACAATGATGGAACTTTTATGACTATGGAGCAGACTTGATGATGAACTAAATTCCGTTCTGAATTATGAGATGAACATGAACTTTTAGAAGTTAGGGATTGAATGCTACAGTTTGAATATGGACTGTCCTCCACAAGCTCATGTATTGGGTGGGGGCCTATTTGCCAGCTGATAGCCTTCTGAGAAGTGATCAGATCATAAGACCTCTGACTTAATCAATGGATTTTTCCCTTAATAGATTCATAATATCATGGCTTTATTGGGAAGTCATGAAAAATAAGAGGTAGGAACAAATTGGAAGAAGTAGGTCATTAGAAACATGTCACCAAAAGATGTATCTTAACCCTGATTCATCTCCTTCTCTGTGCTTTCTGTCCACCATGAGATAAACAGATCTGTTCCTTCATACCTGTCAACCATGATGCCCTGCTCCAACATAGCACAGGTGTGATAGAGCTGGGGGACCTTGAACTGAACCTCCCAAACTGTGAGCCATAATAAGAAGAATCAGTTAATTCAACAAACATTTATGCATAATGTTCTCTGGGCTAGTGTAGTTGTTTGAATGAGAAATGCTCCCCATAGGCTCATGTATTTGAACACATGGTTCCCCAGCTGGTGGCTGTTTGGGGAGGGTTACAGGCCCTTTAGGAGGTGTAGCCTTGCTGAGGATGTGCTTCACTGGAAGTGGGCTTTGAGAGATTAAAGTTTTGCACTACTTCCAGCTTGTTCTTTCTGAACAAGCTGAACTGAGAGGTGATGTCTCAGCTTCCTGCTCCAGCCACCTGCTGCCATGCTTCCCCCACTGTTATGAACTCTCCCTCTGGAACCATAAGTCAGGTTGTTGCTGTAAAGAACCTAACTATGTAGGTCTCTTTTAGGAATGTGAAAGACCTTGGGATTTGGGACCAGAAAAGCAATTAAATGCTGTAAAAAGAGATTAACAAGCTGTTCTACTAGGAGCTTGGAAGACAGTAGTGCTGAAAGTGAGGCAAATGATAGAAGCCTGGCTCAAGTTTCAGAGGGGAACAACGTCTCTCTTGGCAACTGGGCTATAATCCATTTATGTGATATTTTAGCAAAGAATTGAGCTGTTTTCTGCCCATGTCCTGATAATTTAGGTGAGGCTAAATTGAAAAGCAATGTACTAATTTCTTCGGTGGAGGAAATTTCAAGACAAATAAACTGAGTATGTAAAATGGTTATTAGTGATTACTCACACAGGTCTACAATCAGAAATATAAAATGTACAGTTTGGAGAGAAAAAAAGCACTAGAAAGCTTAATGATATAGTTCAGGTATGTGCAGAAAGAGAGGCTGCAATAGTTGATTAGTGCCATTAAGGAGAAGTCTCCTATTCTGCATTGGAACAATAAAGAAGGTGCCCTGAGGGTAAGACCCCATCCAGCTAAGCTTCCAACTTGTAAAAAAGAACATATGGAATTTTCTGCTCCTAGAAAGTAGCTGCATACAAAAGCTGCTACAAATATGATTCATAGGAGCAAGGGTCCAGCCTAAGCTAGCAGTGGAACTTGGCAGTGTCACCCATGTGGTACTGGCTTTGGATGCATGAAAGATGTAAGAGTAAGGGGGTTCAGAATTCTTCCTCTGTGGTTTCAGAGAGCCATTGAAGCCAGGCCATGTGTGGCAGTCCTGAAGTTCCTTCGAGGCCATGAGATAACACTGTGTGAAGCTGTGATGGTGAAGCCTGGGTTGCAGTGGAGATTGTAAGATGTTGGAGATGCCAGAGCCATGAGACATCTGCCAAGGACAGCTTCATACAGGGAGTAAAACCAACCTAAGAAAGAGATGTATGTTGCAGGCAACAAAGCTGGAGCGGTGGAGCTATTTAAGCCCTTTGAAAGTAAAGTCGAAGACACTGGACATGGAGTGACAAGATTTAGTATTTGCCCTGCTACATTTCAGTTTTGCTGTGCTCTAGTATTTCTTCACTATGCTTCTGTCCTCCCTTCTGAAATGGGAATTAGTACAGTCTATGCCACAGTACATTGAAAGTATGTGATCTGCACTTTTATTTTAGAGGTGGTCACAGTTAAGAGATTGCCTTGAGTCCCAGAAGACTTTGTATTTTTGAACAGTGTTGGGACTGTTAAAGACTTATGAGGACTTTTAAAGTTGAACTAAATGCATTCTACATTATGAAATGGCCATGACTCCATGGGAGCCAGGGATAGGAATGTGGTGGTTTGAATGAGAAATGTCCCACATAGGCAGGCTCATACATTTAAATACTTGGTCCCAAGCTTGTGGTACTGTTTGGGTAGGTTATGGAACCTTTAGGAGGTGGCCTTCATGGAGGAAGTATGTCACTGGAGCTGGGCTTTGGGAATTTATAGTCTTGCTGCACTTCCAGCTAGTTATCTCTGTTTTGAGTTTGTGATTAAAGATGTAACTGCTCAGCTTCCTGCTCTGTTCTGGCTGCCTACTGCAAGGCCTTCCCTCTGCAACCATAAGCCAAAATAAACTCTTTCTTCCATAAGTTATTTTTGGTCATAGTGGGTTGTTGGTTTTTTTTTAATTTTTATTTTATGTGTATGCATGTATTGCCTGCACGTAGGTAAGTGCACCCATGTCATGCAATGCCCGTGGAGAAGAGAAGAGGCTGTCGAATCCCCTGGAACTGGAGTTACAGACAGTTGTTAGCTGCCATGTGGGTGCTGGGATTTGAATTCAGGTCTTCTGCAAGAACAGTCAGTGTTCTTGACCACTGAGCCATCTCTCCAGCCCCTGATCATAGTGTTTTATGAAAGCAACAAAAAGTAACTACTACAGCTAGGTGCTATGCTGGGTGCTGAGGAAAAAAATCACAGTCACTGCTCTTAAGACTAACAATTTAGAGCAGAGGTTGGTAGATCTTCTGGAAAAAGACAGATAGTAAATATTTTAGGCTCTGTGGGTCACAAGGTCTCTATTGCAACTACTTAACTCTCATCTTACAGTGCAAAAAGAGTCATGGATAATGTAAATGATTAAGCATAACTATTTCCAACAAAATATATTTTATTAATTCCTATCATTTTTCTATGCCACAAGATAGTCCTATTATTAATTTATTAACTTATTTTTCTTACTGCTTATAGATCATAAAAATTTCAAATGTACATAAAAGGTAAAAAACAATTCAGTTTGGCGGCCAAATACATACCACCTAAATTCTGTCATTAAAACTTTTACTTGAGTATGTAGCTAACCATCTACCCATCTCTCTTTCCACCTAATTATCTTATTTTTATATGTATTTTGAAATAAGTTGCAAGCCTCCGTATACTGCCCATCCTCCAAATACTTCAATCAATATGCATACTTAACCAGAGTTCAGTATTTTGTGGTTCATTTTAGGTAAAAGTTACATAAAATAAAATGTATAAATCTAGGAGTGTCATTTGATGAGGTCAAGCAAATACATATAACCTACAACCTAATCCATAACCAAGGTGAGGAACATGACCAACATCCACAGCAAATTCCCTCATACTTCGCCCACAAATCTCAACCCTCAAACTTACAGAGGCAATTGTTATTCTGAAAAGTTTCTACATAAATTAACTTTCCGCATTCTAAAACTTATCCATGGGATAATACAGCATACACTCTTTATATACAGTTTATTTTACTCAATATAATGTTTGGGATTTATTAATATTATGTGTATCAATAGTTTTTTTCTCTTTATTTCTGAATAACAGTTGAATTATGTAAAGGACATAGCTTGTTAATTCACTGATGGACAGCAGGGCTACTTTCAGTTTGGGGTGTACAGGAATAAGGTTATTAGGAATATTCTTCTCTGAGTTCTTTTTGTGCGTACTTACTTGTTTTTCACTATTGTCGGTAAAACATAGGAATGGAGTTTGTGAGTCACACAGTATATACATATGCTTATTCTCACAGGAAGCTGTCAGACTCCCAAGGGTGTGATTGCACCATTTGAATTCATGCTGTTCCACAACCCCAAGTGTTTGCCTTGCTAGTCTTCAGTTGTGGTCAGCCTGCTGCTGCACACAGTACTATTTTTTAATATTAATTTTTATTTTCATTTGCAACTAGTTAAAAGTATTTTTAAAAAGTGTGTTTTAAAACTCTTGTTTGCTAGTCCTATAAAGACAGGTGTCAGGTTGCGTTTAGCTGAGAGGTTATAGTTTGTCAGCTCCTGAATCTGAAATTAAAAAGTGGAATGCCATCCATATACAGAACGTATGTGTACCATGCACATGCAGTGTCAGCCTCTGACAGTCGACTTTACAAATGATGTCACTATTTGCCTATTTTTTCAGTTATGACAGAAAACCAAATTTTGTGTTTTGTTTCTTAGATTTAATGTGCTAAAACTGATTATTTTTCTACACTTGTTAAAAATTTTCCCTGAGACTGGTGCCACACATCTCGAGAGGCAGAGGCAGGTAGGCCTCAGAGTTTGGGGCCACTCTGGTCTATATAACGTGTTCTGGACTAGCCAGGGCTACATAGCGAGACCCTGTTCAAAAATATTTTTTTTCAAAAACTATTTAGACCCTAGCTTCTTTTTCTTTTTTTTTTTTCAGTGTAAACCTTTCCAACAAAAATTCATACAATTCTATCATACATTTAACTATTATGCTTTTAGATATGGATGGGGGAAATCTCACAAGGTCCCACCTTTAGGTGAAGAGCTCCAGACAACCAATCAATGGCTGCTCAAACAATAATCAGTTTTTTCCAGACAGGAGCTCCCTGATAGGTTATCCAATCCTAAGTGCTCAGCCCTACATGTATATGAGAAGCACTAAATGGACTCATGGGTTTTGTGTGTGTGTGTGTGATATATATGGCATGCACTACATATGTATTTATAGGTAACAATAATAATTAAAGATGTCATGAAATTTGGGGGGGGTCATGAGAAGAGTCAGAGGGGAAAGAGGAGGGAGTGAAAATTATGTAAATATGGTACAGATAAAATCCTCAAAAAATTAAAAATAAATATTATCTAGCCCTAGGAGCTATCACCTAGAGATACAAATATAATATTTCCTCAAAATCTCTACAGTTCCTGTTATGTTGTCTTATTTCATCATTTAATTTCCAGGAGGTTGCAAGTGAAAACAAATGAAACAATAAGAATCTGCCTCACACGCACAACTAGGGACTCCGCAACTCAGCACAGCAAAACATTGTCAGGAGTAGTAGAACCCTAACTGCGGAAGCTAAATGACGAGTTCATAGGCATTGTTTAGAGCATGAGTGACATTTTTTATAATAAAAAAAATGTAATCTGTTGTGAGGTCATCCTGGAGAGGGAGGCCAGCTCTGACTGTGATACCCCCACACCCCCACCCAGCACTCAGAGGAAGGCTGATGGAAGTGCCTCAGTGAAGGACAGCTACAAAAGCTGGGAGCATGTGATGAGGCTCACTGACTTCATATTTTAATGAAGTTGCCTTCCTGCTTAACTTACTTCATCTTTTAAAACTGCTTCTTCATTGTTGCCAGGCAATTAGCAGTGAGAGCCTAAGGTAAGAGCGAATATATTTTAAGTCTGTATCTGCAACACTGCCTTCAAAGGCCAAAGGCCAAGGTTTTTTTTTTTTTTAAAGGTGTCAATTCATTTTGGTTTCATTCCTTTAACACTACAGGCGACAAAGAACAGCTGGTGTGGGACAATGCCTTTTTTTTCTTTCTATTTAATGTTTTCCTTATAGTTAAATAGGTATGAACCTTGATTACTCAAAATAAAAAGGAAGAGTATGCAAGATTATTAATATCATTAAAGTTGTTCTTACTCAATCTTTCATATAATGAATAATATATACCCCTGCTACCAATAAGAATCTTACTCTACATTACTTGGCATGGAAAAATAAAATGGTAATGAACAATGGCCAACCTGTGCTTTCCTCATGTACACCAAAGGCTCCTTAAGATGCTCAGGAGGTACAGCAGGATGATTAGGTAAAGGATACCTAGAAGCAGAAGGAGGCAGCTAAGTAATATGTACAACTCTTGATAATGACTTCTCTTGGTCAAGTTACTTACTTCTGGAGTTCACATTATAAATGAAATAGTATTTGTTAGTAATTCCATACATATATATAGACACAAAAGTCTAATAAAAATTTATTAATTCATACCGTTCTAGCAATGGGTTTTTGTTTTTGTTGTTATTTTTGCTTTGTTTTTGACCTAAGTTCTCACTATGTAGCCTTGACAGACCTGGAACTAGCTATGTAAACTGGGCCAGCCTGGAACTTGCTGTGATCTTCCTGCCTCTGTCTTCTGAGTTCTAGGATTATAGGACCACATCCATGAATGGGCAATTTATAAAGAACAGATCCACAGTGCCTCACAGTTCTGGAGTCGGGAAGTCAAATATCCATGTGTCAGCATCTGTTGCAAGCCTTCTTGTTGTATCATCCCATTATAGAAAGGGAGAGGACATACTGAGCAAACAGGGCCAAGCTCTGAGGTTTTTTTATTCAATTTTTACAATTTTCATGCAATATAATTGGATAGTATTTATATCCCTCCCCATCCATACCTTGCACCTCCCTTTATTGCCTCCACCAAATTTAATGTACATATATATGGTCTATGGAGTCTAATTTGTACACCCAAATGCCCTTCAGTGTGTGTCCATTGACTGGAGCCTGATTAACCTACCAAGAGACCCATCCTTGAATGAGACTGTCTCTGTTTGGCCTGTTCCCAACAGCCTTCAGTTGCCAAAAGTTCCTTAGGTTGGGTTGGGGTTTTTTACCCAATTCCTCATGTCTATGCTGGAATTTTGTCTGGTTTGAACCAAGTTCAGCTTTTTACAACATCACGAGCCCCATCTGTAGGAGCTCTTGTGGCCTAAATCTTAAAGGTCTCACTTGGTATTTGTTACAATTGCAATTAAATTCCATCATGAACTTTGGAGAGGACACGCAAATTACTTAAAGAATTGCTGGGTATTCTTTTACAGCAGCACAAAATAGACTAAGACAATGTCTAGGCATGTCTAACTTGTAGCCCATGGACCACATGTGCCCAAGGAGACTTATGGATGTGGCCCAAGACAAAACTATAAACCTACTTAGAATATTACAGGATTACTAGAGGGTTCTGTGTGTAACTTGATTATGTGGTTCTTGAGTGTGACCTTTGTAGATGTCAATGTTGGATTTTAACACCAAAAGGATGGCTAAGCCAAGCAGTTTTCTCTTCTATAAAATGTTGATCATAATAAATTCTACTTTGTAGAGTCATTATGAAGGTTACATTCAATCTTTTTTCTTTTATATATATTTTGAAGAAACATATAAAAGAGTAATGAATTGAGAGTGGATTAGATAAAAACACACTACAGGCATATTTGAAATTCTCAAATAATAAATATATTGAAAAATATTCTTAAAATATGTAAAACATATAAAGGAAAAATATTCATAAAAAAATTTAAATATATTCCAGAAAAAAAAGATGTTTAGAAAAGAAGAATTTAAGAAACAACTTGGAAGATGATAATAAACAACAAACAAAAATCTGATTTAGAAAAAATGTGTGTCTAAAGCATAAGTCAACAGGTCTCTATCTGAGTCTCTCAGAAGCAGTCTGGCTAAGCAAGGTTATCTCATTTCCCACTTAACAGTACAGTAGATCAGCAACATGGGAAACAGGAGGGTTAGAAACTAGAGAATGCTAGAGTCTAATCAAGTGATAACGATAGAACAAAGCACCTGACATTGAACCTCCACTGATGGTCTACAGGCGGGAGCAGAGGCTGGCTGGATTCCATCACTCTCCCATAAGAGGTTATCCTAGCTCCGACACACAAGAAACAGTCAGTAACTGATGAAGAACAGAGTCTTCAATGAACCACAAAAGCTAACACTGTCAATCTGTATTTTTGTAAGGGCAAACGTTCTATATACTTTAATAACCTCTGACAATAAATTTAGATAAATAAAAACACCGACGTTCTTAGTAACAATAATTTTACAAAGAAAAAGAAATTATGTTTAGCAGGGTCAGACTGTAATGGCAGAAAGAAGTATAATACCCCAAACCACAACCATAATAAGTGTCTGTATTAAGAGAAATGCCCTCTTACCAATTATTCTAGATGAGTAAGTTCTTAATCTACAAACTCTGGAAGAATAGAAAAGCCCACCTATGTGCTACTCATTCTCAGACAAGACTGCAGTAATTCTCATAACATCAAGTTACTTGAAATGCTATCTGCACACTAAGGAGAAATAATAATACAGCTCTATTCAGTAATAATTTTATTACTTACAAAGTAAATATAACTTACAAAAAGTATCTCAAAATAGATGGAAAAACTCACACATTCAGTTCACTATAAACAGCATTCTGAAGTTTCTTCTCCCAACCTGTTTTTAAATAAAAACAAAACCAAAGAAATATTAGTTTCTTAAATAAATATATAATAATAAAATTTAACTTATTAAAACTTTGGCATCATACTTCTTTGTGAAAGAACTCTGTCAACTGCTAAATACCATGCAAGTAAAACAACTAAACCAATTCTTTTCACTGTCAAAATGCTAAGCAAATGCCAAAATCTTTGACGTCCTACTGATGGTGTGAAGACTGTGTCAAGGGGAAGGATACAGAGTAGTCCAGTGCATGCAGAGGGCACATCACAAGCAATCCATTTTGGTTACCTAGTCACTAAACTCCCAGCCAACAAAAGCAGAATACTGTGAAGTTCCCATGTGACAAGGTTGGTACAGGGAATCTCTTCCTATTGTACAGAAAATTAAGATTTTTCTTTCTTTTTTCTTTGAAAGCATAGAAAATAATGTAGAAGAGATATAACTGGAAGTGAAAAGACAAATTACTTAATGAGGGATATCCTTGTCACACTTGGGACATATTTTTCACTATGAAAATAAACAGTATTTAAAACTGATTACTGCATTCATTTCTACAGTGTTCCTGAAAATTTGCAGTTTTATTGAAATGTGTGAGTCCTGATCCTCTCCAAATAGCCACAGTTGTATCAATTTTGAATAAGTAGCTGAAAGTCTGAGGATACTTAAAGAATTAGGGGCAAAGTTACAAACCTGATATTTTAAAGAATTCCTTAATATCTTCTTTTAGTGATTCAAGTCTAATCTCAGGTCTCTGAAGACAGGCCTAGTTTTTTGGAAAAGAAGAAAAAGGAGAAGACAGCAGTCAAGAGTACATAAATCAGTTGGGTTGATATGTAATGTTAATAAAATCTGTAAAAAAGAAACATCCAGATGTATTTTAAATGCACTTTGAGGTTATAGCACTTTAGCCCTCTCTCCAGGCTAGCTCACAAGAGAGAAGGCCTTCTCACCCACTCTTGTGATAGCATGCCAATCTACTCAAAATAGAAAAATTCCCAGCTAGTGAAGACATAATAACTCGTCTGGGGTCTCAGTAGGAATATACTCAGATTTTAGACATCTTATTGTACTTGCACACATGGCATCTGCCCCCAAAGACCCAAACACTGGGTAGGTACATCATATGACTGTGTCTTTGGCCAGTGCCTTCCTCTTTGGATTGCTGTTCAACATATACGTGGTGTGCCTATTTATGAAAAAATACATGAAACCCTAGTTTATTAGTGTTTTTAACTGTCTCTTTCATCTTCAGGGGAATGATTTGTATTCTACCAGTTTTTCACACTGCAGTTTTTACCAAAATATAAACGAAGTTTTTAACCATAAATAGCATATTTTTCCTACTTGTGATGCTTTGATTATCCTCAAAGTATTGGCATTTATGACTCAGTTCTCTATGAAATTTTAGAAGTATAAATCTTAACAGCACACTTCTATTACTACCATGATAGTTCGTATTTCCAACTGAAGAAATTAAAAATTGCTCCTATTTTCCACCTACTACCTTGCTCCTGTCTTCTAATTTTAAGTCTCATCACTGAAATCACCACCCACCAGATCTTCCAAGTCAGAAATTTCTAATTTATTTTCAAAATTAGTTACTCTCAACTACACTGTAACTCTTCCACAGCCTCTTTCTGGAAAGATAAGACTGGTAGCAGTAAGCATTTTTAAAGATTTATTTTTATTTTTAAAAATTATGCGGGGTGTGTGTATGTGTGTGTGTGTGTGTGCGTGTGTGTGTGTGTGTGTGTGTGTGTGTGTGTGTGTGTACATGTGTGCTGGTGACATGGAGGCCAGAGAGATTGGATCCTCTGGAGCTGGAGTTGCAGGTGGTTGTGAGCCAGCCAACATGGGTGTTGGGAACCAAACTCAGGTCTTCTGCAAGAGCACTAAGGGCCCTTAACCACTGAGCCATCTCTCCAGCCCCAAGCATGTTTTAAATCTGTCTTACTACCACATAAAAATAGACCAACTAAATAGCAAAACCAAAAATTCCAAGGAAAACATGTATAACAAAACTAGGTGATACCTCCCACAAATCAAAAGTACATTCACTGTGACCACTCAATATCCAAGAACCTATAGTATTAGCACCTGTACAGGAAGAAGGAATGGGATCAGGGTACATGACATGTGGCAGTAAGAGAGCCCCCAAATAACCAACCAACCATTGGAACAAGGGTGAGCCAATTTTAGATCAGGACTTTGACCAGGGAGGGGCTTGGCCCAACTCAAGGCGTAGCAGGTGGGATATGAAGAGACTGGAGCAGAGTCTCAGAACTGGCCAAGCAGGGCTTCATTTCTGACAAGGTCACACTAAAGTGAAAAATGTGGACAGGGTAATCAAATTTGTGGATGATGAGGACCTAGTTTGTTACCTTGAAAACTAGTAAGTAAAAGAAAAGGCATTTATATTGTCTTTAATGCTTCTTTATAAGAGTATGCAACTAAAACCTAAAACGGATACAGTTAGAACCACAATTTTGCAACTCCAGTGAATTACTAATTCTAGGCAATGAACAGAATCAGCTGGTAACACTGCAAGAGACACCAGGACAGTATGTGCTGCTCAGTGAAAGAATACCCTACTGCCCATAGCTCTGCCCAAAAGATGACACTTGAGTCTGATGAAGCCTCAGGTCCAGCTGCCAATGTACAAGGCATATAAAGGGCGGAACATGGAACATGAGTTTACAATCAGAATAGCTGGAGCTACAAGAAATGCTAAGAACTAGAGTTCCTCAGCTGACAATATATTAGAAAAAAGAAAGAAAGCAGGGCTGGGCAGGTGGCTCAATGAATAAAGCATCAAGTGTGAGGACCAGAATTGGGATCCTCAGCACCCATGTAAATGCTGGGCAGACACAGTGGACCTCCTGCATTCCTGGCACCCAGGAGCAGAGCCACAGGATCCTTAGAGCAAACTGGCTCACTAGAGTAGACAAATCAACAAGCTGTAGATTCAAGTGAGAGAGTCTGCTTCAATATATCAGGTGGAGAGTGACAGAGGAAGATACCCAACATCAACCTCTGATCTCCAGAGACAAATGCACACACATGCACCTATGCACACCGACATGAACCCCCACACATGTGAACATGCATACATACATGCATGTATACCACCACACATAAAAGGAGGAAAAAAACCTATAGAAAACTAAAATCCATCATTTTTTAGTCAATTGCCAAGGCTAAGCTCTACTAAGGGATATACATGTTCAGGGAGGGGACTACATAATTATCAGGTGGTCAGGAGGGAGGGAGAGAGGGAGGGATTTGCAGTTCTAGAGAGGCAAATGGAGGGGCTCCTTCCAGAGTATATGTTACAAAGTCATTCACCTTGAAACAATGCATTGTAGACTTGTCACTTATTTGTATTCTACCTATAATAAAAATCTTCAAAATTGAAAAAAGTATGTCTTCCAATATACTTCTTTTTTTCATTTTTAAAGTCTCACCTTTGGCTAGTCCTCATCTTTTGTTCTTCTCTCTCTCTCTCTCTCTCTCTCTCTCTCTCTCTCTCTCTGTGTGTGTGTGTGTGTGTGTGTGTGTGTGTGTGTGTGACAATATGCTCCATATGTGCAGGTGCCCACAGAGGCAAGAAGAGGGTGTCAAATCACTTTATACTGGAGTTACAAGCAGTTGTGAGCTGTCCAATGTGGGTGCTGGGAACTGAGCCCTGGTTCTCTTCAAGAACACCCTGTGCTCTTAACTGCTGAACTCCAGTCCTAGTCCTCATCTTTTACCTGAATTACTGAAATAGCTTCTGAACTGGACATGTTATTTTTAAAAATATTTTATTATTTTCATTTCATGTGTATGAGTGTATTGCCTGCATGTATGTGAGTGCACCCATGTCATGCAATGCTGCTGGAGGTCAGAAGAAGGCTTCGGATTCCCCTGGAACTGGAGTTAAGGATGGTTTGTAGCCACAATGTAGGTGCTGGGAATTGAACCCAGGTCCTCTGCAAGAGCAATCAGTGCTCTTAACCGCTGAGCCATCATCTCTCCAGACCCATGTTGTTATCTTACTTATCTAAATTGCATTCTTCACCTGACATGCCCAAACCCCATTACTCTACTTTGTCTTCTTTACTTTTCATTAGCTCTGAACATACTACATGATTAATTCATTTACTATGTTTACTGGTATATTATGTGTCTCAATATTTAGTGGCAAGCTCTACTACAGCAGATAGCTTAGTGCCTAAAACACTTTCACACAGTAGATGCACAATAAGTGTTTATTGAATGGATGAATGAAGTAAAATCTCCCTTTTCCAATCTGTTCTCCAGTACTTTCTTACTAAAATCTGTCTGCTCTGGCTGTGACTCTCCAGACATACAAAAGAATCTTCAATGGTTACATGTTGCTCTTTACAGTGTAGATCTCATTTATTCCTATAGATTCATCTGGTGCTGTTGCTTCACCAAGCTAAAAATACCCTCTTATTCTCTCACACACTGTACTCGCTAGTCACAGTAAACTGTATTCAGTGATTCACCATCTGTCAAGTCCCTGAAGGGCTCTAAGATTTGTCCAGGTTGTTCCCTCAAATGCAAGTACTCCCTCACCACAAACACATACTTACTTCCAGAAATGTCCCTCATATGTCACCTCCTTCCCCAGCTGCCCCAAAACAGAACACTATGTTCCTCTGCAACAGTGCATAAAATTATTTTTAACTAAACAGAGTGATTTCTATCCTGTTACACCCAGGTATTTTAAAAGATATAAAATCTCTACTCATTATTCAAAATGACCAGGCAAATGGAAATTTCATGTCTCCTTTCTTCCTTTTACTGGCTTGTATTTGGAGATGATTCATAGAGTACAGTTTGAAGAATTTTAAGAGAAAAAAAGTGGTCATTCTTTCTAAACATTTTCACAATTTCGTGGTTGCTAGACCTCCCAGACATACTTTTTATACTAAACACAAACCAAGTTCATGAACCATCCAAGCTAATTACTAAACTCCTCAGAAACTGGAGAACCAAAAGCAGGACAATGGGCTGGGGGTGCATCTCAGTGGTAAAGAGCTTGCCTAGTGGGCTCAGGGGTCTGGGTCTGAGTCCATCAACCCCATTCCCCCACAATATCCACACAGCAGGACAAGAACACAGCATGATACTGCAAAGGGGTTCTGAGGCATGATTTAGCAGCATGATATGTTCTAAAAATTAAATATAAACTATTTGTAATTCTATTATATAGAATTCTGTTATACACTGAAAGCAGCATCACAGTACAATGAGAAGAGCCTTTTCTGACTAATATTATGATCAATATTAAAAAGGTACAGCTCTTAATAAATAAAAATTTTTTTAAAGGTACAGCTATACTTTATCTAATATGGTCCCAGTATCTAATTTATTTCTGTCTGTTGTTCTGGTCACTCAGTGTAGAGAAGAATCATGACTCACAGAGGCACATTAGTGTTACTAAGGGACTGCTTACATCCCTACCTTAGGAATTCCATCCCTGAATCATTTGTCACAAAGCTCTTTCTTATCATGAGCTAAAATGTGCTTCCTTTAACATCTGCCACCACTAATCCCTCTGCCCTAGAGTCACAGAAAGCAAGCTTAATCCCTTTTGAAGAGACCTTTAAATAACATCTACTGTGTCTTCCCTGAAATGGCTTTCTTCAGTCACATATATCTCAAGCTTCATCAACTTCTCTTCATAAAACAAAGTTCTTATCACCCTGCTCTGAGAAGATTCTTGCCTAATCTTCCCTTGATTGGTACAGCCTAACTGATCCATTTCACTCATTTCTCCACCTTTCACTCTTGGGATCCCTACTCTCTTAAAAATTACTGTGGGCTCCAGGATGCTTTACTTATGTGGATTATATGCACTAATTCAGCTTTAGAAATTAAATGAGAAGCAATTAAAAATAACTGTTTATTAGTATGGGTTCCTTTCAAAATGAAGCATGTAATTATCATGTGGATCAAGAATTCTACTTCAGCATTCATTCCAAAGAACTGAAAGCAGGGACTCAAACAGACACTTGTACACCAGTGTTCACAGCAGCATTAGCCACAACAGCCCAAAGGTAGAAACAATCCAATATCTACAGATGGACACATGGATAAATAAAATGTTGTAGACACATATATATGAATATTCTTTTAAAGGGAAATAATTTCTGAGACATGCTATAATGCAGATGAATCTTGAAAACATCATGCTACAGGAAAGAGCCACAAAAAAAAAAACTAATACTATATGATTCTGTTGTGCCCAGAGTAATCAAACTCAGAAACAGAAGGTAGGATGGTGATTGTCAGGGATAGGGAGGGCTGGGGGTCAGTTTTAATGAGCACATCCCTTCAGTTTGGGATGATTAAGAAAGTTTGGGAGGATGGTAGTATGGCTGACAACAGTATGAATGTACTTAATGCCAAAGAACTGTGCACCTTAGGCAAAGTGGTCACGTGAATGAATATTGACTACAAAACAACAAAGAATTATTCATACTCTCATTATATATTAGCCTAACCATACATATTTAAAGTAAATTATTTTCAGAAACAAAAATTTTAGGGCTGCAGAGATAGCCCAGGGGTTAAGAATGCAAATGGCAGGCACAGCCACCAGCTTCCTGGTGCCAGCATCATTCCTGCTCCCTAGGATCCCTCAGGACCTCTTCCTGTCCCCACCTCCCTTTGCATTTCTGGGCGGCACAGCCACCAGCTTCCTGGTGCCAGCATCTTTCCTGGTCCCGAGGAGCCCTCTAGGCCTGCTCCCGCTCTCACTTCCCTTTGCACCCTCAGGTGGTACAGCCACCAGCTTCCTGGTACCAGCATATTTCCTGGGTAAGTCCTGCAGCACACAGCATGCCTTAACTCCCCCAGCCTCATTCACACTCCCAGCTCCCCAACCCCATCTCTCCTCCTAGCCTGGGTACTGGCCCATTTCTTATCTTGGCAGCCCAGACCCCTCAACTGACCTCTTGGCCCAGAATCCCCACTGTATCCTGATCCTTTCCACCCAGACCAACTGAATTCCTCCCAGTAGTCCCCAGGAGCCCTTGGGGCCTCTTCCCACCCTTATCTCCCTTTGTTTCCCTGGGTGGCACAGTCACCAGCTTCCTGGGACCAGCATCTTTCCAGGGCCCTGCTCCCAGGCCAGCTCAGCACCCATATTCCAGAGGCCAGCATCTTTTCTAGAGGGATCCAGACCTTAGGAGAAAGCCTGAGATCATCTGATCCTCATCTGACTTGGGCCTCTGTGGGAACTCCTGAAGACAAAAGCAATTTGGCCACTCCAATATAAAATCAAAAGAGACAATCTGAAGCCTAGACAACCAGCTTTTCATGCCCAACAAGTAAACTACAAAGGCACATAAAGGTTACAAAAAGCAGACCTCAACTCAACAAAGGAAGGCTTGAGTCTCACACAAGAATCAGAAACTACAAAAGAAATCCACATGTAAAAGTCACAGAGAAAAAATAATAACATGAAAAACCAAAATAATGTATCCCCACCAAGGACCGATAGTCTTCTAAAGGAGTACATTGAGAGCCCTCTAGAGATAACACAGGACATGGAACTCAAGAACAATAATAAATATGGTAAAAGAATTCAGTGAATTTAAAGAACACACACAAAAAAAAAGAAATCAAAGAACTGAAAGAAGATACAGATAAACTTCTGAATGAATTCAGAAAAAAGTTAGAAATATTGAAGACTACTCAGGCTGAAATGAAGAAGGAAGTGTAACACTCAGTAAGCCAATTAGAAACAACAGGAGAAAGCCTAATGAATAGGATGAATGAAATGGAATACGCAATATCAAGACTGGAAGATAAAGTGGAAGAATGAGACCACTAAAGTAAAGATTATGAAAAACTTAAGAAAACACAAGAATGGAATATGCAGGAATTGTGTGACACCATAAAAATTCCAAACTTTTGAATCATAGGCATACAGGAAGGAGAAGAATTTCAGGATAATGATATGGACCAGATCTTCAACAGGATTGTAGAAGAGAATTTCCCAAAATTAAAGAAAGACATGCCCATACAAATACAAGAAGCATATAGAACACCAAACAGACAGGACCAGAAAAGACACTCTACACAGCACATCACAGTAAAAACACTAAATGTACAGAGAGAATACTGAAAACTGCAAAAGAAAAACAAGTCACATATAAATGAAAATTCATCAGAATTACAGCTAACTTTTCAGTGCAAACTATGAAAGTCAGAAGAACCAGGACCAAAGTATTCTCAGTTCTAAAAGACCACAGAAGCCAACCCAGATTACTTTACCCAGTAGAAATGTCTATTATAGTGGAAGGGGAAAGAAAAATTCATGACATAAATAGGCTGAAAGAATTCGTGTCCACAAAAAAAAAAAAAAAAAAAAACCACTCTTCAGAGAGTTCTTGAAACAATACAAAGAGCTGACGAAAGGAATGGCTATACCCAAGGGGTTACAGAAAGAAACTTAATGAAGGTATAACTGTGGAAATGCACAGCTATATCAAGAATGTGAACAGAAGTCAAAATGACAGGAATAAATACACATCTTTCATTAATATCTTTAAATATCAGTGGACTAAACTCCCCAGTCAAAAGACACAGACTAGATGAATGGATTAAGAAACAAAACTCATCTTACTTTCAAGGACAGGCACTATCTTAAAGTGAAAGGAGGAAAAAAATACACCAAGCGAATGGTACTAATAAAAAAGCAGGCATTGCAATTCTAATATCTGATAAAATAGACTTTAAACTAAAACTAATCAGAAGAGATAAAGAGGGCCACTTCATTCTGATCAAAGGAACAATTGACCAAGAAGATATTACAATCATGAACATATATTCACCAACCTCTGGTGCACCCAGTTTCAAAAAAACAAATATTCCACCGAAGCACCAAAGAATATACTTTCTATTCAGCACTCCATGGAACTTTCTCCAAAATTGACCGTATGCTGGGGCACAAAACAAACCTCAACAAATACAAAAAGATTGAAGTAATTCCATGCATTCTATCACCACAATGCAATAAAGCTTACAATCAACACCAGAAGAAGCCCTAATCACCACATGACGAATGTATCAAGAATAAACAACACACTCCTAAATGATGAGTGGGTCAAAGGAGAAATTAAGAAAGAAATGAAAGAATTCCTGGAACTAAATGAAAAGGACAATACAACACAATAAAACCTCTGGGATACATTGAAACAGTCCTTAGAGGGAAGTTTATAGTTCTAAGTGCCTACATTAACAAATCAGAAAGAACACAAATAAATGACTTAACATTGCAACTCAACACACTTGAAAAGCAACAACAAATGAAATCCAAACCCAGCAGACAAGAAGAAATAACAAAAATCAGAGCAGAAATTAATTAAATAGAAACAAAGAAAACAATACAAAGAATCAACGAACACATGAGATGGTTCTTTGAAAAGATAAACAAGATTGACAGACTGCTAGCCCAGTTAACCAAAGGAAAGAAAGAGCACCTCCAAATCAACAAAATCAGACGTGAAAGGGGAAACATCACAACAGATACCCAAAATATCCAGACCATTATAGGGGAATATTTTAAAAAACCTATATGCTACTAAATTTGGAAAATCTAAAAGAAATGGATGGACATCTAAAAACATGGGACCCACCAAAGTTAAACCAAGAAGAGATCAACACTTTAAACAAACCCATAACATATAAGGAAATTGAAACAGTAATACAAAACCTCCAGACTGAAAAAAAGCCCAGGACCAGAAGGATTCACAGCAGAATTCTACCAGACATTTAAAGAAGATCTACATCCAATATCATTTTAAATTATTCAAAAAGATAGAAATGGAGAGAGAACTTTCAAATTCCTTCTATGGAGCCAGCATCACTCCAATACCAAAGCCAAGTAAAGATACAACAACAACAAAAAAATACAGACCCATATCCTTAATGAAAATAGACACAAAAGTTCTCAACAAAATACTTGCAAACCACATACAGACACACATCAAAAAGATCATCCACTATGATCAAGTCAGCTTTATTCCAGAGATGCAGGGATGGCTCAATATACATAAGTCAATAAACATCATAAATCACATAGATAGACTCAAAGGCAAGAACCACATGGTCATCTGAATAGATGTAGTGAAGGCCTTTGACAAAAATTCAACATGCTGTCTCCAGATTGGCTGGTTCCTCCAATGGGCAGGGCCTGACATTGAGCGGGAACTAGGAAGGGAAGCCAGGAGCCATCTTGTGATGGAAGCCAGGAGCCAGGGGTAGAGCATGATGGTGTAGGAAATTAGCAGCCAGTGCAGCAACTCAAAGACAGAATGGACTGACTCCCTGTGGACCTGGGGCAAGATCACTGGTCCTGGAGGCGTGAGCGAATGCTAGAGGGGCTATCGGTGCGACATGGTCTGATAAGGCGGGCTCTGAGTCACTGCGGCATGGGGCTAGGCACTGGGTACTCATTCCTTTGTAAGTTAATAAACTCATATAAAATATATTATATGGCTTGTCTGATCACACAGGAGACCCAGAGAGAATTCAGGCTACACATGTGTTTATGTTCAAAGCTCTAGAGGGAACTGGGCTGGAGGGAACATCCTCAACATAAATAAAGCCATATACAACAAACCCACAGCCAACATCATTCTAAATGGAGAAAAACTGGAAGCATTCCCATTGAATTCAGGAACCAGATAAGGCTGTCCACTATCTCTACTCCTCTTTAACATAGCTTGAAACTCTTGAAAGAGTAATAAGACCAGAGAAGGAAATTCCAGGAGTAAAAATTGGAAAAAAAGAGATCAAATATTCCCTTTTTTGCAGACGATATATCTAAGAGATGCTAAAAATTCCATCAGAAAACTCCTAGAAATTATTAACATATTCAGTAACATGACAGGTTACAAAATTAATCTACAAAAGTCTACGGACTTTCTATATACCAATAACAAGCAATCAGAGAAAGAGTAGATGGAAACACTCCCTTTCACAATACCACAAAAAAATAAAATATCTTGGAATAAACCTGACCAAACACATTAAAGAGCTCTACAACTTTAAAGAAAGAGATTGAGGAAGACATCAGAAGATGGAAGGACCTCCAATGCTCATGGATTGGAAGAACTAATATTGTGAAAGTAGCCATCCAACCAAAGACATTTACAGACTCAATGCAATGCCAATCAAAACCCCCATGACATTCTTCACAGAACTGGAAAAAAAACATCCTAAGATTCATATGGAAGCACAAAAGACCTCAGATAGCCAAAGCAACCCTGAGCACTAAGAGCAATGCTGGGGGGATTACTTTACCAAATTTTAAACTGCACTACAGAGTTATAGTCATAAAAACAACATGGTACTGGCACAAACATAGACCCATAGATCAATGGAACAAAGCTGAAGACCCAACTCTGAGTACATGCAATTTCAGCCACCTGAGATTTGACAAAGGGGGCAAGAAAATTCACTGGAGGAAAGACAGCATGTTCAGCAAATGGTGCTGGCAAAACTGGATCTCCACCTGTAGAAGAATGAAACTAAACCCTATCTTTCACCTTACACAAAAATCAACTCCAAATGGATCAAAGACCTCAATGTAAAGCCTGAAACTGAAACTTTCAGAAGAAAACGTTGGCAATACTATCTCAAACTTAAAAAAAAAACAAAAAGAGGGTTGAAGATGTAACTCATTGTTTGCACGGTGTGAGTGCAAAGCCCTGGGTTCAAGTCTTAGTAGTTAAAGTCCCCAAAATGCTTCTGTACATCAAAAGAAGCAACCAAGGAAATGAAGAGGAAAACCACAGAATGGGAGAAAATCTTCACCAGCGACACATCTGAGAGAAGTTTAACATCCAGAATATATAACGAACTCAAAAAACAAAGAATCAAGAATGGAAGTAACCCAATTAAAAGATGAGCTAAGGAACTGATCAGACAGTCCTCAAAAGAAGAAATAAAGATGGCTAAGTAGCATTTTAAAAGGTGTTCAACATCACTAATAATTAGGGAATTGCAAATTAAAACCACTTTAAGATTTCATCTTACAAATGATACCAAATGTTGGAGAGGATGTGGGGAAAGGGGAACGCTCATCCACTGCTGGTGGGTGGGGCTGCAAGCTTGTTCAACCCCTATGGAAAGCAGTGTGGAGAACTCTTAAAAAACTTCAATGAACCTACCATTTGACCCAGTTGTACCACTCCTTGGCATATACCCACAGAATTCATCCTATTGCAGAGACCTTTGTACATCCAAGTTTGTTGCTGCTCTTTTCACAATAGCTAAGAGATGGAAGCAACCTAAGTGTCCCTCAACTGATGAGTGGATAATGAAAATGTGGTTCATTTATTTGATGGAGTTTTACTCAGCAGTAAAGAAAGATGAAATCATGAAACATGCAGGTAAATGGATGGAACTAGAAACTGCTATACTAAGTGAAGTAACACAGACTCAGAAAAGCAAACGACGTATGTTCTCCCTCACATGTGGATCCTAGCACCAAACCCTGATAGGTGATTATGTATCCAGACATAACTACAGGAACCAGGATAATGAAAAGGAACCAAGCAGGTAAAGAAAGAATCTGAAAGAGAAGAATAGTAGGAAACAGGCATGAATAAGGGAGATATGGATAAAAAATTGGGTTATTTTAAGGAGAGGGGTTATACAAGGGACCTTGGGGATAAAGGGAAAGAAGTAGCTCAAGAGAAGTGGGACCATAGGAGAACGGTATTAAGGGAGAAATGGGAAAAATGGGGTCACTTTAAATGGAGAAGCCATGGTGGAAGGGTTAGACAATATAAGAGATAAATAATAACTAGTTTTAAAAAAAGAGGGAACCATATTAATTGAACAGCCTATTGACATATTATACATATAACTAGCTCAATGAATATAATATATATCTAGTTAAGGTTTACCTGAGAATGTTCAGTCTTTGCCCAAGCTTTATCTACATAGCATATGGTAATTAAAAGTACCAGACTGGTGGAACTAACCTTCCTGGAATTTTAACAGCCATACCTTGAAGTGTATATTAATTTGGTCAGCAGGACACAGAGGATGGTTTTTTGCTCCTTGCCCTCCTAGGTCGACTAAGTTCCAGGGGACTATGAGCATCTCTCCAAATGTCCTGTAACTGTGGTGAATTACCTGTCCTCTTGACCAAGGAGGCCATGAAGACCCTATCAAATGGACTTGAACCAGTGTCTAGTCTACAAAGAGGAGGGTCAGCACAGAGGAAACATTTCCTCCATGCTTCCAAATGAAGCCAGCCACAGTCAAGCAGGACCTTTGACTTATCTTCACATAGATGGACCTGGTAAAAGGAGCCATGGGCTCCTCCCAAGCCCATGTGATCCTCGAGGAACAGATCCTAAAACGGCCTTAAGAGTAAAAATAAATTGGTTTATCTGGGCCAACTGTATGCTCTTAAACACCCAAAAGGAAAGTGTAACCAAAGACTAAAGGGATCAATATAATTTTTTAAGCGTCCATGTGTATAGCTAAAAGCTTACATAACAAGAAACAATGCCAGACAGGAGATAACTTCCTTTTGAGTTGTTGCCCAGGGTGGCCTAAGAGACTCCTAGACAGTAACCCAGCATAGAACTGGGAAAATGAACAGCAGACCCCAATCTTATCTAAAGGAATATTGGCAACTGATTGCTGCTAGATGAGGAAGAGCTGATCTTCCTATAACAAGGAACTCTAAATAAGCTGACTAGATTTAGCAGATGGACAATCACTGGGGAACAGCTGGGGGTGCCAACAACACAGTGGACACTAACAGGGATCACAGAGTATATGGGCTCCAGTGGGGGGACGGGGAGCTATGGGAAGGTGCCATTTGGGATGTTGTATATAAATGAGTAAGATTGTTTGAGATGTTCTGTATGAAATACACACAAAAAATCAACAAATTTTAAAAATGAGTTGTATTTGAGGAAGAAGCATAAAGTTTGCTTCATGTTAATTAGTAGAGGTAAAAAACAGTACCATTAAAATCTACCTGATGACTTTATACCCATACTCAGGTTGCCAAGGATCCAAGTGTAACCAACTGTGACTAGTAATAATCAGATACATAGAGATTAGAGAAGCATGTGCAAACATCTAAGTGGTAGTAGCATTAAAAGTGAGTTTTTCTGTATGAAACAGTATATTTTAAAATGAAATGGAGATCTTTTTTAAAGGTTAAAACCTCATTCAATTTCATGTCTTATGGGGTTTATACTGAGTTTAATATTGTTTAACTGTATTAATTCAACTGTGAACCTAAAACTTTACAGCCAATTTTGAAAGAGATGCATCTTTAATCTGGAAATTGTTATTGAATATGTTAATACTGTGATGAAATGCTTCTTCTAATCATGTGGTTATTAAATAAATAATTTAAAAAAAGAATGTATACTGCTCTTACAGAGGATGCAGGTTCAGTTTCCAGCACCCACATTGGGTGACTCACAACCACTTATAACTCTAGCTCCAGGAGATCCAATGTCCTCTTCATGTACACACACACACATACATACACACTTACACAGTTAAAAGTGAAAATAAATCTAAAAAGAAACATTAGTGAGAAGAGGCATTACATAATCTTTCCCATGTATGAGTTAACAGATGACAGCTATCAGATTCTTGAAGTTTCTGTGGCATTTAATCTATGATACTATGTTGTTTTGGCTGATGCATATGATTTTTTTAATACAGGCTTACAATGTATGTAACTGGAAAAGGAGAATTTTATTATGCTTTTCAAATAACTGGAGATGTTCTCCTTTAAGAATAACCAAATTTTGAGTAGCAGCTTCCTAAAGATTATTTGTGATGTGGAATCTGACATCAAAAACTCTTCATACTCTATTACATAAAAATGAATTAGTCTGCCTTGAACTTTGATCTTTTACCTACATCTGGTTCTGTAACATCATGCATGTTCAAATATTGGCTAACTAAATCAAGTGGGTGAAACATTTCATTAAATAATATAAAAGAACAGTATTAATTAATATCAATACCAATATCACCAAAAAAAGTTTTTGAATATGTGGAAGCCATTAAGCACACAGGAGCAGACCCAAGTTTCCCAAAGTCTATTTTTATTTAAAGCTTGAATTTCATCTTTGGTGACAGGCTATCTTTGTTCATTTTTGAGAAAATATCTTCACAATATTTTGGGATAATGTGAATTCTATGAATGGCAATCCGTGGCTAAGAGCATCTCTTTGCCAGTTTCTCAGTGTTTTATTTTGTTTTGAAAAGCTATTCGGCCTGAAACCCAGCCTCAGAAGTGCTTTGCTCCTAGGTAACTGCCTCACTTCACTCTGCGGAAGTGATTTACATGTGCTTCCTATTCATTAAACAGAGCATTGGAAGAATGTGTATTCAAGCAATGAAGTTAACAAAATTAATAATTATTTAGTGTTTCATCAAGAACACTCAAGTGAAACTAGTTTTTTAATCCCACTGCTAAGTACGTGGAGGTCAGGAATACAATGACCGAGTGGACTTTTGTGCCGGTTCCTTCATTTACACATTAGCGAGTAAGCTCACCACCATTTCTTTGCTACAATAAATGTAAAAGTCTGCACCATAAGTAAGATTTTTTTTAAAAAAGAGAGGGCTTCCTATTTGATAAAACAGCTTTACTTTGTTTTGAGACCAGCAGGGGTCCACAGTCCATGCTTAGAAACACTGCACTAGACTGCTAGCTTCTTAAAGAAAAGTCTTTCGTTTCTGTGTCCAGAGAGGCAGCAGAGGCTGCCACGCTGTCAGCACTTCTGTTTAATGGACTCATTTGTCCATTCTTTATACACCAAAAATTTCTTAGATTTAACTACAACTTGCAAAATCCCTGGGATGCAGAATAGCATTGCCTTTGTTCTCTGGTACTTCTAGTGCAGCAAAGAGCAATTTTTAAAAGTCAGTATAAGTAAGAACACATGTCTAACAGAGGAACCCATCATAGAAAAGGAACTAATTCTCTGTTCTTGCTGCTGCTTGCTCCCTGCGATGCTAGGGATCAAACTTGGGGCCTTGCATATGCTAGGAAAGCACCTCTGCACTGAGCTCAACTTCTACCAGGAACAACTAATTCTTAGTGAAGGAACTGGAAAAGAGGAATAAAGCAATATAGACAAGTCAATGGCTTAGGCAAAGACACAGAAACAGTCCTGCCCAGCGTTTGCAGAATAGAAAAGATCCAATAGAATATAGGAAGAAAAACAAGCAAAGGAAGAGGCTACTGTACTCTTCTGAGCCTATCTTCCCTGCTTGCTAGAGCCATATGGGAATACTCTAAAAATAATCCCATGCCTTCGCCTATCTTTGCACATCTAAAATACCTCAACAGCCCCTTCATGCCCTGTATAACCAAGGCAAACTCAGTGAAGAATTTACAATTGTTTAAGAAGTTAGTCCTACCCAACCTAGATAATCTAGAGAATCTATCTAGAAAGTCCCTGTCCTAGAAATAAGCTTTGCCTTCTCACTGTCCCTTTACTGGGTACTCACTCCCATTTGCCTACCCTAAGTTAGATAAGACTTCCTGATTTCCCAGTTACTTCCTCTCGTGTATTTATACTCTATTCATTTGTAGTCTTCCCACAAGAATTAATTAAATGTTTCTTATGTGCCAGTTGCTGGGTATAAATGAAAAAAAAAAAAAGACACTCTCCCTTACTTTTGAGGATTTCACAGTATAATTAAAGATAATTTTAAAAAGTTAAAAGAGAGATACTATTAAAAAAAGGACATTGCCCTTTCCCACAATAATTTCTAGACATACTTATCATTAGCTTAACTGTTTTGGACTATACCTAATTTCTCTCAAGAGCCCATTACCACCACAAATGAGATGCTCAATAAAAACACATTGAATTGGGTGTCTCCATTTCTTCTTAATACCATTGTTGTTGTTTTTGTTTTTGTTTTTCTAAAATTGTAGACCAGACTCGTTTTTGAAATCCTAGCAGTCCCAGTAGACACATATTGTAGCCAAGAATAAGTGTTAGTTTCCAATTGGAAGTTCTGACTCTGTGAAAGCTGACCATGCCTTAGACTCAATCTGTTGATAATTCCAACCCTACTCTGGTTTCTCTCAGATGGAGCCTTCCCCTGGCTTCTTCCACAGCATCCCCAAGCTGACTCACTTCTCTGCCTGCATGGCTTCTCCACCTTCATTTTCACCTTGACTTCTTGGCCTCATTTCATGATATGCTTTATTGTTTTCACTTCATATTCAGCAACAGTCAACCTTAGCAACCTTTTCAACTTGGTCCTAATTCATGAATCGTACATGCCTTTTCAAAACAACTCAATGATGAAATAAAACAGAGGGAGATGTATCTAAGCAAGGCAAACCCACATGTTAATCTCTTACCCCTTAAGCACACAGTCCATGTCAGCAAGAGATTTTCCTTATGGAATTCTACCAATACAGCAATAGATAAGGATGCCACTGCTTCCTGGTTCATGCCAAAAGAGAAACCCTGTTTCTTTTTATATATCAACTTCAGTAGTCCAATCAATATCTTCCACCAAATATATACCAAATATTGCCATAAAATAGATATCAAAAAAGATAGAATATGTATACTGTTCTTCCAGAGGACCAGAGTTCAGTTCCTAGCACCCATGTCAAGTGGCTTACACCAGCTCCAGGAAGATCTGATGCCTCTTGTCACCATGGGAATTTGTACTCATGTACACCCCCATAACTTAAAAAAAATTAAAATAATTCTTAAAAAGAATATATTTTGCTTTCATCATGCCCAGACCTTTCAATCCTAATATAAATTCTAGATATTTCAGATATGATTTTGCATACTAGCAGGAAGATGCTCTAAGCTTCAAAACATATAACTGTATTATTCCATCTCTCTCCAAAGTCTGTCTTTTTTGTGTGACCTTTCCTATTGTGATTCTATTATTCACAATAAAAAATTAAATAATAGGATATACTAAACACATAATGGAATGGAAATAATACTTAAGGCTTTACACAACATCTCTTTTTTTATGTATATGAGTGTATTGCCTGCATGTAAGTGCACTCATATCATGCAATACCCCCAGAGGTCAGAAGAGGGCATCAGATCCCCTGGAACTGGAGCTACAAATGGTTGTTAACCACCATGTGGGTGCTGGGAATCAAACCCGGGTCCTCTGCAAGAATAGTCAGCACTCTTAACCATTGAGCCATCTCTCCAGCCCCACAACATTTATTTTAAATATAAGTAATATACAACAAAATAACAACACTGAAGTGCTAGGCAACAATTTAAAATTAGATGAACAAGCAAATTCCATCTTAAGATGCAGGCTGACTTCGTGACAATGATTCAGGAATATTCAGAAAACAAAAACCATAATCACTCTATATAAGAGGACCTATTAAAATGCAATTGTGATTAATCATATATGCTAAAGAAATCACTCAGTAGCAAGGAAAAAAAATCTAAAAATCATCTAGATTCAGCTGTTTTGTTTTATTGAGAATTTCATACAGTGTAGTTCGATCATGTTCAGAACCCTCCCTCCCTACCCATCTCACTTCATGTCTTCTATTATTTTTTCTTAAGGTCTATCAAGTCTTTTGTGTTCCCCAAAACAGTCTTGGCTGTGGGTTATCCCCTGGAGTGTGATCAACCTAACCAGCAACACACCCTTAATGAAAGCTGACTCTCTCCCTCCTAGCATCAAATTGCTAAAAGTTCCTCAGCTAGGGGTAAGGCTTTCTGTGTGCTCACCTCCCCCTCCACACTGACATCTTGTTAGGCTTGGGCTCTAGCAGGCCTCGCGCATGCTATCACCAGTGCTGTAGGTTCATGTGTGCAACTGCTCTGTTGTATCCAGAAAACACAGCCTCCTTGAATTCATCTACCGCCACCTCTGGCTCTTACAATCTAAATATTCTATGGAATTCTATTTTTCTAAGTAATTTTCTCTATCAATTTCTGAGTATATGTGAGAGAGACAGAGAGAGAGAGAGAGAGAGAGAGAGAGAGAGAGAGAGAGAGAGAGAGAGAAACACAGAAGATGTACCAGCAGGAAACTATGCTAATAAAAAAAGAACTTTTTTGAGACTGGGTTTCATTGTGTAGCTCTGGCTAGCCTGGAATTTACTATGTAGAGAGGCTGACCTTGAACTCACAGAGCTGAGCCTGCCTCTATCTCCCTAGTGCTAGGATTAAATGTGTGAGCTACCACATCCAGCCTAATTAAAATTTTAAGGTCATTTGTCTAAAAATTAGGCTGATTATAAAATTGCCTTTCAACAGTTATCTGATTTCTATTAAATATCTGTGCTATTTGATAGAAGGTTGATGTTTTTCAAGTCAATTCTAACATTAAGATGCATTCAGCTGATACCTCTGAACTGCAAGTATATACCTGTCACCACTCATCAAAGAAGCTTCTTTTTGCAACAGATGTAGACTATTACAGAGTTCCAGAACTAATCAAACACAGAGAATAAGCGTCTATGAGATGTCCAGCCCTAAGTGGCACATGTACACTTAAGACTCATGGAACACAGCAGAACAGGGATCAGAGAGAATACTAATGCATCTCTCATGCAACACAGGGCAATTAACAGAAAGCTACAACTGGCCAAAATGTAGAGAATAAGAAACTGCAGAGTGTGTGTTCCTGGATAGGACTCCTATATTAAACCTTGCCCTCCCAGGACTCAGGGACTATTGCAGAAGAGGGGGCAGAAAGACTATAAGGAAATGAGTCTTCCGGGCTTCTGGGAACTTGTTCATATGAACTTACAACAATGGTAAAAGCATGCACAAGATTCATGCAAACTCAAACTAGAAAAAAACACAGCACAAACTGAGGAAAGGGGTAAGAAGCCCCAACCTTAGCTGAGGAACTATTGGTAGCTGATCACTAACTGGGTGAGGGAGATTTGGTCTTCTTTAAAGGAGTGGGGCTAGGTAGACTAACAAGGCTCAGTGGATGAACTCACACCAAGGGACATCTGGGGACACAAACTTGACTCAACAGCCCTTTACATACATGACAGAATGCATGAAATCTTGTGGAGTGGCTATGGGGAGGTTCAAGTAGGAGAGGGCTCTTAATATGATTATATATGATGTATTATATGGAATGCATAAGAATTCATAAAAATATATAGTAAAAAAAGATTTTTTTGTTCTCATATTCCATTCCCCACTCCCATCCCCATGTCAACCATAGTGGCTTCAAATCCCTAGACACAAGAAATTCTCCTGCCTCAGCTGGCATAGCTGGGCTACAAACTTGAATTATTTTTAAAAAGATCTGCAAACATACTCTTTTCAAGTATGGGCTAGCTGAGTCAGCAGAACATGAGAGCCTTAACATAGGAATCTATGATATTTTCATTCTTTCAAGAACCACCCAAATACATATCTCTAGTACCTAAGGAAATCACCTCCTTGCCCTGCTTTTTCTTTCTCTATATTCCTTTGTCCAAATTTTATTATTTCAAGACAATTAACCTTCCTGATATCATATATAAAGATCCATAATCCTTTACAGAAAATCCTAAAACCTGAAAAGTTTTGGAAACCAAGTCTTTCAAAATAGTTACAAAGTCTATAAGGACTTGAACTACTTTGATGACAAAATGTGATTTGAACCATATTGATATGAGACTATTTATAGTCATTATTCATCACTCTTAAATGTCAAAATTCACGATTTTGCTGCAAAAATATCAATGTATAAAAAGTGCTACCAGACTTTGATAGGGACACAATGGGTATGAACTGCATATCTAAAATTTGAAAAAAAAATAATTTTTAAACATCTATTTCTCAGATTTGGGATAAAGAATTGCAGACCTATATTTACTTACTTTTAATCCTATACATTTGCCATAGGGCTACAACTTCATTTTGTTTATGGGTGTATCCTTTGGGCCTAGAATTCTTTCTAAAACTTTTTTAAACCTATTTAACAGTTGTTAGCCACCATGTGAGCTCTGGGAATCAAACCTGGATCTTATGCAAAAGCAGCCAGAGCTCTTAACCACTGAGCCATTTCTCCAGCCTTCCTAGGAGTCTTTTAGTCATGTAGCGAAGTCCTCCAAAGTACTTGTTGAGTAATTAGTCAAATAATCATATTTACTTAATGTAACTTGACTCAAAACAGACAGGAACAAAAGTATTTCTTCAAGGCAGTAGAGGTTTTATTATTTATATACAGGTCCTGAATCTCTTAATTGCAATTCTAAGTTAAAAAACAAAATATTTATCACCACTTCTCATTTTCTGAAACCCATAAATTAAGATTTCCCATAAATTAAGAAATAGCTATTAATTTGTTACGTTTCAAGTTTGAATCAAAAGAAATACCTAGAAAGGTATCTTCAAAAAACAAAGTCGCACAGGAGACTGGCTTCCTTCAGTAATAATTTATTGCCTAGTGAACTACCTGGCACCTATGAATATACACTATTAGGATGAACATTAAAAAGAAGACTGGGAGTTGGAGAGATTGCTCAGTGGTTAAGAACATTTACTGTTCCTCCAGAGGGCTTGGGTTTGATTCCCAGCACCTACACAGCAGCTAACAACTGTCCATAACTCTAGTTCCAGGGGATCTGACACTCTCTTCTGGCCTCTACTGGTATTGCAAACATGTGGTGCACTTACATACATGCAGGCAAAACACTTATACACATAAAATAAAAATAATAAAGAAAATATTTTTAAAAGAAGACTGGGGATTTACTCTATGTGTGGTAAGTATAGCTGAATGCCCATCTTGCACTAGTCACCATGTTAAGTGTGTAGTGCATCACAACAATAGATGATCTCTTTCTGCCTTCAAGAAGCTTAAAGTTTTGGGGGAAAGACAAGCATACAATATATAATTTGCAGATTTGATGACTTTTTTAAAGTTCTAGATTCTGTCAATCATATAAAAGGTGCCTAATCTGAGCTGAGGTTCTGAAATTCTAATTTTAAAAGGAGGATGGGGCCTGAAATAGGTTAAGTGGGACAATGTTTCAGGGGTGAAGGGCAAAGTGATACATTCAACATGGTGACAACAAAAGGCACTGAATCAAGAGATAGTATCTCATTTGTATTTAAAAAAAAAAAACAAACAAACAAAAAAAAAAAACGTAGGTTTAGCCAGGCGTGGTGGTGCACACCTTTAATCCCAGCACTCGGGAGGCAGAGGCAGGCAGATCTCTGTGAGTTCAAGGCAAGCCTGGTCTACATAGTGAGTTCCAGGACAGCTGGGGCTACAGGGAGACCCTATCTCAGAAGAACCAAAAAAAAAAAAAAAAAACAAAAAACAAAAAATAAAAACCTAGGTTTACTTTTATAAAGTATTTACGATGTGCCAGGTATATTATCTTATTCAGACCTTACAAAATGGGATGAAAATGTCAAAGTCAGATGGAGTAACTGATAATGATAACTGATTAGCACACTTGTATAAACCCTAAGCACATCACACACAAACACACACACACACACACAAAAGAGAGAGAGAGAGAGAGAGAGAAAGAGAGAGAGAGAGAGAGAGAGAGAGAGAGAGAATCTAAAGGTAGAAAAGAATGGTGAGTAAATAGGAATTAGAGTAACAGGAGAAAGTCTTGAGAGGATCCGGCTGTACAACAGTCACTCTCTCTGGGATTGCTGGCCTTTTCTGAGAGAGTGGACAAGGGCCTGAGAATCAGAAGTTCACAGTACAAAGCCTAATAGTGGGCTACTGAAGATGCGCAGAAAAATAAGTAGAGTTGGGCAGAGACTTTGCAAGTGTTAAATGCTTGGCCAGTTTTATGCTCAAGAAACCTTTTGAATGGGATAGAAAGTTTTTTGAAAACCTAAACAAGAAAACAATGAGAAAGTATTTTGTCAGTCTAACAAGAAAAAAGATTGAAGTTTTAGACCTAAGTACACAGAATCTAAAGAACACATCAAATCCTTTCCCTAGGAAATCCAGGGAAAAAATCAAGGGATGCTTGATCTTGAGAAACTAAAACCCAGCCTTGACCCAACATATTCTATAATGGCATTAAGGAAGGTAACCAACCGGTCATGTCCCCATGGAGGGGAAAGTGGTAATGGAGTTAGCCCCTTGAGACTATATTTTTATTTGTAAGAATTCAATAAACTCATGCAAACAAAATGACATCAGATGAACAAAAGCTAAGAGGAAAAAAAAAAATACAAAGAGCTCTGTGGGTGATCCAGATAATGGTTTTTAACTGAAAAGTCCCCAAATCTTTTTTTTTCAACAAAAATGTTGTTTATTTTACTTCACTCCTTTCTCATCTGAAAATAAATACTTTTATGAGAATCTTATAAACAAATTATGAATCACATTTACAGTCAAAACGTGTCTTGATCTTCTGATCACCTAGGCATGATAAGAATACTTTTGACTTTCTTTCTTTCTTTCTTTCTTTCTAATTATTTCAAAGAGAGGCAATTTTTAACACATTTTTCCAGAAATAACTTGAAGCAAGTTACATAACAATATATATACAATGAAGTTTAAGGGAGGAAAAAATAGAAATAAAAAAATCAAAGACCAAAGGATTTGCCAACATGGGGTCAACTTTGGTGGAATAATGAAGGTTTCCATTAGCTCTGTTCTTTTTTTTTTTTTTCTTTTTAAATCCTAATTAGTTTATTGGTCTTGCTAACAGAGCATAGGGTGAGGGGTTATTTACAGAAGAGTGGGTGCCCCCACATTTACAGCTGTACTGGAAAGTCCATACACAAATATGGATCCTATGACTTTCTGACAGCTGCACAAAATGGCAAGAGAGGTGCCTCATGGTATTCTCAGCTTATATATCCTTAGCCCTTCCCCCACATGCAGCTAAGGTTGACTGATTGGGTGGGAGGGGTAACTGACTCCATCATTGACACCTTGACAAGTGTGGGAAGGAAGTGTGACTGTAGCTTGCCAGCATAGTGGTTGGAGGACACTTCCAGGTAACAATCCACCCCTTCCTCCGGCTCTTACATTCTTTCTGCCAACCTCCTCCACAAAAGTCCCTGAGCCTTGGAAAGGGTGATAGGTGTGGGATGATCTTCCTCCTATTGTGGCAAGGAACTGAACTTTCAGGTCTCTGCATCATCTGTTTTCCATGAGCTGTTGGCCCATTTCAGTGGGATTCCATCTACTACAAAAATACAAACATCAAGAAGCAAGAACATCTAAACAGTGGCTGCTATATCCAATTTAAAAAAAAAAAAAAAAACAGAAATACTAGAAAGAGTTCTTGTGGTGGGAAAAAGTTTTATCTGGAAAATGTGGAAATCAAAGAGAGAATGGTGAAAAATGTAAAGAAAAATGTTGTTAAGAATAAATAAATACTATTAATGCTACAAAATGATAGTGGCATCTCTATAATTTGAAATACACAGAGACTGAAGTGCATGTCAAAATAATATAAAAGGGCAGCTGGAGAGATGGCTCAGCAGTTAAGAGCATTAGCTGCTCTTGCAGAGGACCAGAGTTTGGTTACCAGCACGCACACAGTAGTTAACAACTGTCCTGACTCCAGTTCCAGGGGATCCAATGCCCTTCTTCTGGCCTCCATGGGCATTGGAGGGCATGGGTGTGCTTACATACAGGCAAACAAAACACTCATACACATAAAAATTAAAAACTAAAAAATTTAATAATAATAATAATAATAATAATAATAAAGGAAAGAGAGGCAAATGAGAAGTGCTTCTGTTAGAGGCATTACACCACAGGGAGATAGTAAAAGAATTATTTATAATGACTGTACTTAAGAATAAATGTAGTAACTTCCAGAGTAACTACCTTAATAACAATGAAGCAAATCAGTGGAGAGGAAAATATAATACAATTATATGAATAATTTGGAAGAATGAAGCAAGAAAACAAGACATGAAGCAAATGGACCAAATAAGAAGCAACTATTAAGGTAAAAGATGTGAAACCAAATATATCAGTAAATTCACTAAATGTGAATAGATTCAATAATATAATTAAGGGCAGTAATAGTAGATCTATCAGCAAAACAAATACAGGATGTTTTCAAAAGACACACTTTAAATATAGTCAACAAAAAGATGGGAAAAGCCATACCTTGCAACTGCTAACCAAAATAAAGCAGATATTGCTATACTAACTCCATAAGATAGACTTTAAGGTAAGAATCTAACTAGAGATAAGAGAGATAACTCATAATTAGATTCACTCCAACAGGAAGAGATCACAATATAAATCTGCATATACCAATAAAAATCACCTTAAATATATAAGTAAAAATTGGAAAAAATTAAAGGAGAAATAAATAAATGCAGTGGTCTATGTCTTATCTGCTGTTTTGTTTTCCTTGATTTCAGTTAACTACGGTAAACTGTGATCCAAAAGTATTAAATGGAAAATTCCATAAATAAAAATTCATCTTTTCAACTGCATGTTATTCTGTGTGGCGTCATGAAGGCTTATGCCATTCCATCCTGCTTGGGACATGAACAGTCCTTTTGTCTAATGAATCCATACTGTATATGCTATCTACCCATTAGTCACTTTATACCTGTCTGAAATATCAGGCTGCCTGTTACAGTAACCCAGTGCTTATGTAAACTCAAGTAATCTACATTTTACATAGTAATGGCTCAAAGTGCAGGAGTAGTAATGCTGGGAATTCCAATATCACAGAAAGGTTCTATGACTGGTCCTTTAAATGAAAAGGTGAAAGTTCTCAATAAGAAAAGAAATCATATACTTTGGTTGCTAAGATCTATGCAGGCTTCTTGGGAAGACAAGGCATCAATGATGTTACCCAGCTGTGAACCCTACAAACTAACATGACAACCTACCAGGCAAAATGTGCCGACTGGTGCAATAGTGGTATGACTCTTCTAGGGATAACCAATCTTTCTCTGGTTGGATTTGAGGCCTGCTCCACAGGAGGTAACACATGCCTGGTACAATAAACCTAGTAAAAAACTCATGGCTAGGGTGATCACAGACCCCAGGGGCAAACACACTACTTTTGTGTAATTAAATTGACATGGTACCCAACTGCACTCTAAATATTTGTTTATACCTGTAGTCAAATACCGCTCTTATCTTAATCAGAGAAGCTTTTCTTTGCAGTGAATGGGTGGCAAATTAAGACTCATGACTGTTCAAAATGCTTAGAATAAATAGTGATTGAGTGCTCAGCCCTGCCCAGGCATTACAGCACCACCCTCTACAGCTCCGGGAACACTGCAGAAGAGGGAGCAGAAAGAAAGCAAGAGCCAGGAGACGGGTAGAATGGATGTGAAATGCTGTCTTCAGGGCATGACAAAGACACTGCAAACATGACCTCATAGCAGTTGCTGGATCTGTACAAGACTGGGCCTGTGAACAGTCAAATCGTGGGCCAAGGAGGGGCTCATAGAGCCCTAACCCTCCCTGCTGAACCACTGCAGCTGATAGATTTTAGGAGAGGGGCAATCACTATCATCAATAGTGTATCAAGTGGTGAGCCCATCAGGCTCCAAAAGACACTTCTAAACCCATGTTCACACAGATGACTCTGGTTAAAATTAGTGAGTCACAAAATAAAACAAAAATGGTATGAATGTGGAGAAATGGACCTGTGAGGAGGAGAAAGGATGACAGGTGGGAGGGAGATGAGAGAGGGCAAGGGGTGGGAGTGAACGGAATGCACTATAGACATGTATGAAACTGTGAAAACAATTTAATCAATTTTTAAAGAAATAAATCATTTATGTCCTATTTTATTATTAACATTATTGATGTTCATCTCTTACTGTGCCTAATATATAAATTTAACTTTATTATAGGTATATGTGTATAGGGGAAGATAGTGTATAAATATAGGGTTTATGGAACTATCTCTTGTTTTAGGAATTCCTTGAAGTTCAAGAACATATCTCTGGAAAAGGGAGAATTACTATATATTATCATGCTGGGAGATTCTAACACGTATTTCATTACTTGAGAAACAGAAGAAAAGATTAAACAACAACAAAAAAGTTGAACAGCAAAATTACCAGTTTGTCCTCAGTGACATATGTAGATAATCTGACTCAACAGTGACAATCTGTACACATTCTTTATAAGTTTACATGGAACAGTTGGCAAATGACTATATGCTGGATTGAAAAGCACACCTCAGCATATTAAGAAAACAAAGCAAATCAATTGAATTATCTTTACCTACAAGATGACAAAAACATTTTTAAATATTTCAACTGCTTGGAACTTTAAAAATTCATTTCTCCCTCCCTGTCTCTCTCCTCTCTCTCTCCCTCCCTCTCTCCCTCCCTCTCCTGGGATTGAACCCAGGGCCTTATACATGTTAGGCAAGTGCTCTGCCACTGTGTTACCTCCCAGCCATGGGTTCTCAAGATTGAACCTAGGTCCCCATACTTGCAAGACAAGCACTTTGCCAACTGAGCTATCTCCCCAGAACCCATGGGATCTTTTAACATCATGCTAGAGAGCTGGGAGTAGGCAAGCTGAAAGTGGCAGCTCAATCTGTTATCTCAGCACTTAGGAGTCTGAAACAAGAATTCTGCAAGTTTGAAGTAGCATGGGCTATATAGTGAGTTCCAGGCCAATTTGGGCTTCAAAGTGACCCCTGTTTCAAGCAAGCAAGCAAGCAATCAAGTAAGAAAGCAAGCAAGCAAGCAAACAAACAAACAGAAAACCCTCGGTCGGAGGGTAAATAGGATCTGTATTCTAGCTTGGCTCTTTGGAGGCAGTGGAGGTGTGAAAAGCTGATTTTGAAGAGCAAATAAGACCAGCTAGCACATTACAATAATCTAGATGCACAACAAGAAATAAAAGTGGCAGTAGTAGAGAAAATAATAGACTCAAGAAATATTCAAGAGGTAAAACTGGCAGGACTTTGAGAAAGTTGGGAGGCTACAAAGTTTCTAGTTTGGGTGAGAGGGTGGACAGTGGCACTACTGTTCAGGCTGGACAACAGAAGATGAGAAGAACGCTGGAGCAAGTGAGATGTGCTTTGGGAACTACTACTGGGTAAGTTTCAGAGTGATGGTTTTGTGAGTGCCTGTGAGATAGGTCAGGGTGTGCAAGTGTGGTGATTTTTAATTCTTTTTATCTAGTATTATTTTATGTGTGTATATGTTAGTGTGGGTGCACACATGCCATGGCACATGTGTGGAAGTTAGAGGACAACTTTCAAGAGTCAGTTTTCTCTTTCTGAGTTCTGGGTATTGAACTCAGATAATCAGACTTAAATGGCAAACACTTTACTGCTGAGCCATCTTGCTGGCCCAAGTGTGGTGACTGTACAACTGGAGATAGGAACTTGAAGAGTGGGAGACACGAATACAGACACTGAAGATGTACAATTCTTAGAAAGGAGTGGATCACCTAAGGAGAGTATGTTTATGGGTTACTTACTTTTCTTATCACTATGATCAAATCCTTGATAAGAAGCAACTTCAGCAATGCAGTGCAATACTACATTATAGCAATGTGTGAACAAAAACAGCTTGACTCTTACCATTCATTACAACCAAGAATGGGGCCAATCTGTTCTGAGAACTTGTGCCTTCAGATCTTTTCTATGCTCTTCAACATGCTCCCGAACCAAGACCTTTCTGACCCAGAACAGCATACCCAACCACAAACAGTATCAATCTAATCCCACCTGTTTACAACATAAATGGGATAATTTGTTTCTTCCAATGAATATTCATTGCTTGCTTGGTATTTTCACAACATAAGCACACACACATTATTCTGGGTCAAGGGCAAGGAAAGTTCATGAGGGATTAGACCATATATTTAGGTTACAATAAGAGTCCAAAGCCTAGTAAATGCAAATGAGCTGAGACAGTGTCCCAGAAAAGTCATTCCCAAAGTTCCCCCTTAATTGTTTTATAGAAGTAGTGTGTCCATGTTTATAACAGAAGGCACTCTAAGAAAAGTCATTCCCACAGGGAAGGATTTACTTTGGGCTGCAGGTCTAC
>NW_008341810.1:5095784-5137894 GCF_000622305.1 Nannospalax galili | reverse complement strand
CTCCTCTCCTCTCTCTCTCCTCTCTCTCTCCTCTCTCGCTCTCTCTCCTCTCTCTCCTCCCTCCCTCCCTCTTTTATAAAATTAAAGAAAAAAAAATTCATTTCAAAATAGCCCCAGGGGAGTGGAGAGTTAGCTCAGTAGACAAAGCTCTTGCACACAAGCATAAGGACAGGAGTTTGAATCCCAGAACCCAGGTAAAGCCAAATGCAGTAGCAACTATAATCCCAGTGCTCCTAGAGGGAAATAGGGGTGGGAGGCAGAGACAGGAGAATCCCAGGAGCTCAGAAGCCAGCAAGCCCAGTGTACACAGAGACCAACAAAAAAGAGACTTGTCTCAAATGAGGTGGAAAGTGAGGAATAATACCCGAGCCCATCCTCTACAGGCAAGCCATGGCACAAATGTTGTCTGCATCCACATACAGGAACATGCTCATACATATATACCATACACGAGGCTTTTGGTTTTGGTTTGTTTGTTTCATTGGTTGATTGATTTTTGAGAGAGGGTCTCACTGTGTAGCCCTGATCAGCCTAGAACTTGATATGTAGAACAGGCTGGTCTTGAACTCACAGAAATCCACTTGCCTCTAAAAGTGTGTAAACCACACCCAGCCTACATACAGAAAGATTTTAAAATACAGTCCTGGGGTTAAATTTAAAAATAACAAAAATACAGGGCTGGAGAGATGGCTCAGTGGTTAAGAGCATTGGCTGCTCTCGCAGAGGACCGGGGTTCAATTCCCAGAACCCACATGCAGCTTATAACATCTGTAACTCTAGTTCCAGGGGATCCGAAGCCCTCTTCTGACTTCTGTGGACACTGCACAACATGGGTACACCTATCTACATGCAAGCAATATACTCATACACTTAAAAATAATAAATAAAATATTTTTAAAAAATAAAGAATAATGCTGTTGTGAACATTTAAAAAATAACAAAAATATTTTAAAATATCTCAAACAAAAGGATAATAAAAGTATGACTCATTACTGTGGATATAGTTAAGGCAGCACTTACAGGGCCTCAAAGCTTTCATAAAAATCAATTCCCAATGAGTCACAAACCTAGAGATAGATCATAGCACAATAATGTTTCTAGAAAAACTAGAAGATCTTGGGTTTACCCATTTTTAGATACACGTCAAAGACACAATCCATAAAAGGAAAAACAGTCAATTTGACTTAATTAAAACTAAAAATGTGGGGCTGGAGAGATAGCCCAACAGTTAAGAACACTGGCTGTTCTTGCAGAGGACCCAGGTTTGAATTTCAGCACCCACATGGGAACTAAGAACTATCTATAACTCTAGTTCCAGGGGATCCATCACCCTCTTCTGACCTCCATGGGCACTGCACACATGGGTGCAATTACATACATGGAAAAATAAATTTAAAAATATAAAAATATGCAATCTAAGAAAGATACTGAAGAGAGTGGAAAGACTAGCCAGAGAACAGGAAAAAACATTTACAAAACACATCTGAAAAAAAGAACCCAAACCCAAAATACAAGGCAAAGTCTCAAAACTCAACAAGAAGACAATTAACTTAATTAAAAATGGATAAAATTATCTAAACCGGCATCTCGCCAAAAGACAAACAGATGGTATATAAACATGAAAAGATGGTCAATATCATATGCCATTAGGGAACAGAAAATTAACATAACGGGTTATCACAATACACATTACAGTGGCAAAAACTCAAAACACTGATAACAAATGCTGAAGGAGATATAGGGGAAACTTGAACTTGCATCTATTGCTAATGAGAATTTAAAAATGATGCAGCCCCATGATTTTCTTACAAATTAACAATAATTTCATCACACAATCCAGTTCAATTTTTATATAACCCAGAAGACAATCTAAAAACACTTATTCTTTTAAACTTCCAAAACAAATTGGAGTTAAGGTCTGCTTCATAAGATGGAGGCCATACCTGACAGTGATATCAGGCCTAGAAACCTGACGCGAGACAGGACATAGACCACAGGGAGAGCCTACTACTATTATTCTGATAAACAGATATAGTATTACCTGACTCCTAATGACATATTGCTATTCCCAGAGATTAATGCATCTCCCAAGTCTCACCAGAGAAGTTTCCTTATGCAACAGATGGTGATTATCACAGAGAACACAACTGACCAGCGTGCAGAGAATAAAAGGCTGAAAACTGCTTATCCCTGAATAGGACACCTCTATCAAACTTCTACCTCCCAGAGCTCAGGGATCCTTATGGAAGAGGGGCATAAGGATTGTAAGAGCCAGAGGTGAAGGACCACAAGGAAACAAAAAGTTTTCTAGACAGCTGCTCAGTTTCTCATATGAACTCGCAGCAATGGTAACAGCATGCACAAGTACCACGTAAGATCAAGTCAGACAAAATCTCAGAATAGAACTGGGGAAGTGGGAAGAAACCTCAACCTTAGCTGAGGAACTATTGGCAAGAGATGGCTGCTGGGAGGGGGAGAGTCAGTCTCACTTAAGGGTGAGACCCTTGGTAGGTTAAATAGACTCCAGTGAATGAATCTACTCTGAAGGGCATTTGGGGGCATAAATTTGACTCTATAGGTATATATGTAAGTGTGTGTGTGTGTACACATATATGTATATGTGTATGTATGTATGTATATGTATATATATAGTTGAAATTGGATAGGGGTAGTAAGAGGTGCAGATAAGGGGGGGAGATCTAAATAAGATCAAAATATACTTTGTGAAATTCACAAAAATTTAATTTAAAAAAGATGAAAAACTTCCCAAACAGAAAATACAGGCTTTATTGGAGAATCCTCCCAACTTTTTAAAAAATTCATAACGTTTGCAGAAAGTAGTAAATAGAAAAAGAGGTAACGCTTCCCCGCTCATTTTATGAGGCCAGCATAACCTTGATACAAACTTGAAAAAGATACAAGAAAAGAAAATTACACACCGATTTTTCTCATGAAATAGCTGCAATCCTTAAACACTTATATATAACTCCATTTCAGAAAGTCATCATAAGAGAATATCACTCTGTCTAACAATGAGAAAGAAACAGTATATTTATAAAATCATAACGTTTCAACCCATCCCAAAACAAAACCCTGAAGCTGTGAAACAACCAAATGAACCAAATTCTAAATAATAAAAGACAGACAGGTCTCCAACTACTTCACCTTTGGCATAGCACGGGAAGAAAAGGGACAAGAAAGAGCACATACGGACAAGAAAAATTGAGCTACTAAGTATACAGACTAATGACAGGCCAGCATATCAGTCTGGAGTGGCCTAGAGCACAGAATAGAGAGGACATCTACACTCATTCTCTGCGCTTTTCTGTCTCCACTAGGTTCTCAGGTTGTTTATCATCTTACACTAGAATTTCACTTAATTCTCCTATAAAACTTTATTTTTGTCCTTGTTCATTGACCTTTTTCTGTCCCCCTTCCCTTTCCAGCTTCTGACAACCACTGTCCTCCTCCCTATGTCTTTAATAACGTCTGGAAACACTGAAATAACAAGCTTCACATACATTATTAAAATTTAATTTTCATTAAAATTATTTATGCAAAGAAAAAAACTCTAGGCCCCAATGACTTTACTGAGGATTCTACAAACTATTTTAGAGGGAAATAAAATTAATTCTATACAAATTCTTCCAAAAAATAAGAGAGGAAAAAAATTCCAACTCATTTCATGAGGTCAATATGACCCAATACCAAAACATACAAAATGTTACAAAAAAAGAAAACTAAAAAACAGCATTTTTGTGACTATGTCCATAAAAATCCTTAGTAGAATATTAGTAAATGAATCAAGAAAGAAATAAGGAACTGTGGAAATGTCTCAGAAGGTAAAGGCACTTGCCCCATGCCTGACATCCTGAGTTCGATCCCTTGGGACCCACATGATGGAAGGAGAGAACTGACTCCCCTAAGTGGTTTTCTGACATCCATAGGTACACCATGGCACATGTACACACACACACACACAAATGTAATAAATGTAGCTTTAAGAAAATGAGATAAATAGGAAGGATACTACATATAAGTGAAATTTATTTCAGGAATGTGAAATGGGTACAACAGTCAAAGGTAATCAATATTATTTGCCATATCAATATATTGTAAGGACAATACACATAAGCATCCATTCAAGGAAAGTAGTTTGAAAAATTAAACATCCATTCATCATAAACTCTCAGAAAACCAAGAATAGAAGAGTTTTTCCTCAATCTGGTAAAAACATATACATACAACATTGCATTGATGGCATTATCCAGAAAAAAAGGTAAGAAAAGTAAATAAACCACATATAGATTGAAAAGGATAAAGTTAAACTGTGTTTGCATGTGATACATCTACACAGAAAATCCAAGTCATCTACAAAATAATAATACTATAACTAGTAAGTTCAGTGAGTTCTCAGGTTTTTTTGTTTGGTTTGGATTTTTTTTTTACTTAGTGCATGTTAAATAAGCCATACTGTACTTCAGTATTCCAAAGTAAAAAATTGGAAATCAAAATAAGAAAATCAACATTTAACAAAATATCAAAAAGAAGGCATGATGGAACACACCTTTAATCCCAGCACTTGAGAGGCAGATGTCTGTGAGATGAGGCCAGCATGGTCTATAGTAGCAAGTTCCAGGCCAGTCTAGGGTACAGGGAGACCCTGACTCAAAAAAACAAAACAATAAATAATTAAATAAATAAATAAATAAATAAATAAATAAATAAATAAATATTCCCTCTGTGAACTACAACAACTGTCCTGGCAAGATAGGACCACTGGTGCAATAGTGGCATGAATACTATGGGAGTAATCAGCCACTCTCTAATTCGATTTAAGGTCTGCTTCATAGGATGGAGCTCATACCTGACACTAATATCAGGCTTAGGAACAGGAGGCTAGATAGGTCACAGGACATAGGGGACAGCCTAACATTAGTTTTCTACTCAATAGTTGTCATATTAAACTGACTCCTAATGACTTCTTGTTATACTCATAGATTAGTGCATCTCTCAACTCTCACCAGAGAAGCTTCCTTATGCAGTAGATGATGATTAACACAGAAACCCACAACTGGTCAAAGTGCAGAGAATAAGGGGCAGAGTGCTTATCCCTGAATAGGACACCTATATCCAATTTCTGCCTCCCAAGGCTCAGGGATCACTGTGGAAGAGGGGGCAGAAAAACTGTAAGAACCAGAGGTGGTTGATATGAATTCACAGCAACGGTGATAGCATGCACAAGCCCCATGCTAGCTCAAACCAGATAAAATACTAGCATAGGCATGGGGAAATGGGTCAGAAATCCCAACCCAACCTGAGGAACTTAGAGCAGCTGATGGCCACTGGGAGGGGGGAAGACAATGTCTTACAGGGATAGGACTCTTGGTGGGCCCAGTGGATGGACCCACACTGAAGGACATTTGGGGACAAAAATCAAACTCTATAGGTCATATCATATATATGAGAGTACATTAAATTGGGTGGGAGCAATGGGAGGCGGTGTAGATAGGGGAGGTAAATACCACCAACCTATACTGTATGAAAATTGCAAAAATTCAATAACTTTTTTAAAAAGACAAATAATAATAGAGGACATGAAGCCAGGGGGAGGTAGTGAGGTGGGGGTGGAGACAGGAGGGGTCTGAATATGATCGAAATACACTGAATGAAATTCTCAAATCAATAAAAATATTAAAATAAATAAAATAAATCTTGGGGCTGGAGAGATTGCTCAGCAGTTAAGAGCACTGACTGCTCTTGCAGAGGACCCGGGTTCGATTCCCAGCACCCACATGGCAGCTATGAACCATCCTTAACTCCAGTTCCAGGAGAATCGGAAGCCCTCATCTGACCTCCGTGGCATTGCACGACACGGGTGCACTCCCATACATTGAGGCAATACACTCATACACATAAAATAAATAAATTTTAAAAAATTAAAAAAATAAATCTTTAGAAAGAAACAAAAACAAACAAATTCATCTATAGGTTCAAAATAATTCCAATCCAACACTCAAAAATGTTTAAGGTAATTTAAAAGTTGATTAGAAAGTCCTTTGCTTTGCCATATAAATGTTAGAAATAATTTGAAAGAGGGAAATGATGTTGGAAGACAGCCTAATTTCTAAGCTTACTACAAAATTAGAAAAAGTGAGATAGTATATAGTTTGGCACAATGATAGACACATAAAAGAATAAAGGCCACAAACAGTCATATGCATTTGAGTGCACGTGGATGTAAATTTTCAACAAAAATTTCTAAGTAAGTTAGTAAAGAAAAACAGGACCCTCAGCAAATAGGTTCTGGAAATACTGGGTATCCATATGGAAAAACAGAAAAAGATTTAAGTTTGTACCATATACAAAAATTAATTTAAAATGGATTGCAAATTTAAATGTAAGCTAAAATCATCAAACTTCTAAAATACAAGTGAAACTTTTTTGAGACTTGAGGTTAGGCAAAAATTTTTATATAGGGTACAAATGCACAAATCATTAAAAAAAGGAAGCTGGGGGCGGGGCAGAACAACGGTTCAGCAGTTAAGAGCATTGGCTGCTCTTCCAGAGGACCCAAGTTTAGTTCCCAGAACCAATATGGCAGCTAACAACTGCTTGTAACTCCAGTTCCAGGGAATCCAACACCCTCTTCTGGCTTCTGTGGGTATTGCGTACATGTGGTACACTTAGATACATGTAGGCAAAACACTTATACATGTAAAAATAAAATAAAACTGTTTTAAAGAAAGTTGATAAAGATTTGTTATTGAAATTAAATTTCTTTTGCTCTTTGAAAGACCCAGTTAAGAAAATGAAAAGATAAGCCACATGTCAGGAGAAAATATTTGCAAGATCTCTCTGGTGGGGCATGGCGGCACATGTCTATAATCCCAGCACTTAGTAGCAGGAGGATCAGGAATTTAGGGTCATTTTCAGTTACATAATTAGTTGAAGGTCAGCTTAGGCTACAGAAAACCCTGTTTACAAACAAACAAAACCGTCTCTATCTGATGAAAGATGTATATCCTATACAAAGGTCCCTGCAACACAATAATAAAAAGACAATATAAAATCTAAAGTGGGCAAAAGATTTAACAAATTACTTCGCCAAAGAAGATACATGCACATGAGAAAAATTTTAGTGTCATTAGTCATTAGAGAGCATGTATTAGAGCTAGGAGGAGATGCCACTATGCTACTACTAGAAGAGTAAGTAATGGAATTAATAAAGATAAATAAAAGCAGACAGCAATCGCTATGAAGTTTGTAAAATGACTGGCATTTTCATAATTTCTGATAGGACTGTAAAACGACACAGCAATATAGGAAAAGTGGCAATTTCTTGGAGAATTAAATGTACACTACCATACAATTCAGCAATTCCACTCACAAGTATTCATCCCTAAACAAACAAAAACAAGACCAAATATCCAAGCAAAAGCCTACACCAGAATATATACATTGACTTTACTCAATCTCTGAACAACCCAAATATCCATCAGCTAATAAATGGAGAAATTTATGGTGGGACATCAAGTAATGAAATGCTATTCAGCAATTAAAAGAACAGAAGCATTGAAATATCAACCGCCTAGATGAATCTCAGAAGCGTTATGCTACATGGCAGAAGACACGCACAAAAGTTTTAGTACTGTATGATTCCATTTACATGACATTCTCAAATAGTAAAGACCTCCTGCTCTATCTGTGGATTCTCAGTGCCTAGCACGTTTGGGTCCTGTGCAATAAAAGCTAGGTGGGCACATAGGAAATCAATTGGGGGCAGGGGTCCGCACCTAGGGTCCCAAATCCACCCACAAGACAGTAAAAGGGAAGGAAGGCACGCAACAGCTTAAAATATTAGACCTCGAGAATGACTACAAGAATAAATAACGAATGGGTAACCTCGGCCATTCTCTGGCCTCAAGAAAGGGGTGATGAGCCCCACCCATCTTTAATCAAATTCTACCGCCCCATGCCTGGGTCTGAGCAAACCGAGCTGCATGGGACAAGGAGGGTTTATGGACACCTGAGGGTAGTGGAGAGAGCAGGGGAGCGCTCTGACTTGGGTAGAGGACGAGTAGAAGACAAGATGTCCCTGCGGCCACGGGTCTCCATCCCTCCCCGTCCGGCGCCACTTACCCAGGCCTGCCGCTCGAGCTGAGCATACAAATTGGAGCCCTTGAGCTTCTGGACGATCTGGGCAATAGTGAGGGACAGGTCCGACTCCTCCTGCAACATTTCCCCCGCCCCAGCCCGCTCAGCCGCGGGGACAGCCTCCAGCAGGAAAAAAGCTGATGCAGGGGTCCCACCCCCGGCCTCTGACACTTCTCCCGGACCTTTTTACGCAGGTACTCCTCCAGCGGGGGTTGCCAGGCAACTGCTGGGCCGTGTGTCCATTTTCTCTGTTTCCCCTCCGCGTCTGAAGGCCCTAGCACTTACGTTCCGCTGGTGGAAAAAGACCAGCTCAGGAAAATACATGGTCCCTACCCAGCCTGATCAAAAAGCAAGAACAAAACCACCTTCTTCCAGAGCTTTAATGATTCGATTGCGGTAGGAAGTTGAGTGTTTTTCAATTTTATTACATAGAGAATCATTCCTGTCCCACCTCTCAATCTCTGCAGAACAGGGCCTGGAACGCAATGATACAGCTCAATTCGCCCAAGAATTGTGTTTCCGGCTCTGACACTAGGCTCTGAACTTCAAATTTTAGTTTATATCCCTGAAAAATGAACCCAGTTATCATAATTTTGTGATGACTAAAGTACAAAAAAAATTCATGAAGCTGCATTTTGTTTCATTTTCTCTCTATCCTCTAGACTCATACCCTAGAGTCTCCTGACAGCTACAACTTAACCAAGAAACATTACTTACAAGTTTTCTATAAAGCATTTTAAATTCAAAGATGAATAATATATTATTCTGGTTTTCAATGAATTTACCATCCAGGTTTCTCCTCTTCTATGTGTTCATTTAATCATTTAGTCACCATTTAACTATTTTTTTAAAGCATTTACATACAAGGAACAGCGTGAGCACAAATTAAATATGGTTCTTGTCCTGAAGGAAATATACGAAAGATATTTAGAAATAGAAGTAACTAATTTAGCTAATTGAATGTCAAACTGAAGGTCAATAGTAGCTCAGCAAAAAGCCCTAAGGAATTAAAATAGCCTCACCCAAGTAGTTAAGAACTAATTTCAGTTGTGTGTACATATATTTTAAGGAAGGCAAACATAGCATTCCGGGAAAACAGACCAAGATTGCTGCAAAAGCTACTCCAGTTTACATAAAACTTTAATAAGCTTAAGAATCACAAGAGTTTTGTTAAAATGTATTTTCTGATTCAAAAGGTCTATAGTGGGATCTTGTCGTTTGAATTGTGACAAGACCTAAGAAATTATAATGCTTATGGTCCAAAAATTAAATTCTAAATAGGAAAGGAGTAGACCAGGTAAATAATGGGAATTCAAAGAGATCAGATACCTGGCATCTATGCACCACATCCTGGCATTCAACCCACCATCATTCAGGATACTGTGCTAATAAATACAGATTCCAAATAATCCATTTGATCAGTATTGCTTTTGGAGACAACTCTGGAAAGAGTCAAGCGGGAAAGAGATACAGCACTTATTTTTTCCCTTATAAAACATTCTCACATGACTCAGAATTTCTCAGACCTGTGGGTAAATAGATCTTAACTCTTTGTTGTCCCTCTATGGCAATCCACCAGCCATCCATGAAATCATCAATACAACCTTCCTTTGAACAACAAAAAAGGAAGGAATGGATAAGTAAAAGTAAAAAGTAAAAAAAGAAGGGAGGAATGGATAAGTAAAGCAATAATGAGGTTTACTTTGAGCTAAAAAGGGTCTTGGAGCAAAGGAAAGAACAAGATTCCAGGAGTCAGAAAACATTCTAGCTCCCTTTCTGGTATGTATACTAAGACTTACTAATTACTTGAGCTTCTTTCCCCATCAGAGCTTCAGTTTTCTCATTCATAACAAGAAGGTAAAATACCATCCTGGAGAATATTATGAGAAGAAAATGTACCTAGCATAATATTAATGAATAAAATTTTGAAACTGAAATAATTTGGTAAAAAATAATACCCCATAACACTATCAGCCATCCATATGAAAGTGCCCATTGCAAGTCTTTGCACAAATGCTATGGATCATCTTTAAAAGAGAGAACAATTTTCAGGCTTAAAGAAACAAGAAGTTTAGATTCTATTCTGAAAGTATATTGAAGAAAAGTAAACCCTTAATCATAATACTAAGAAATGTTTCTTGAAGACGTAGAAGCAGGTGTGTTGGACTATAATTCAATCCCAGACTGCCCTCTGGTCTCTTTTTCCAATTCAATTTAGCAAGACCTTTCAAAACACCTGCTTTAGTCTAGGAATGACCAAAATACAAAAATGAGTAAGAAGTGGTCCCTTTTTCAAGAAATTCTCAGTCCCTGAGGGATGATGCAGCTATTGTACAAAAAGCTTTAATGGTAGACAGACCCCTTCAATCTCCCACCTGTGTGCATGTACATTTTATTGTGTTAATGTCATTGTTTCACTATTGACTGAAGATGAAAGTGGAGGACTTTGAATTAGGAATCCTTCCTGCACCCAGAGTGAGTGGAAATTAGAGAAATGCTCCAATTCTCACATTTCACTTGTGAAATCTTTGCATTTCAGAGTGAAACCCGACTCAGCATAATACATGACTTCCAAACAGGTCCCAGCCTCATCTGAGTAGGTACTACTGCATAAACACAGACAAAAGTAAAATAGTCACAGAGTAATGTCTTCTAAAATGCTTTCAACTTTAAAAGAGAGATAGATGCTCATGGGCCAAAAGGTACAGATAGGCCTCTGGGCCCAACCAGCCTTTCCCAGACATGCTTTGCTTTGCTCATAGAGTACTGTGTCAGAACTCACTGAATTGGGGCCGGGCATGCACATGAAAACCACTGACTAGTGGAACAACATGAAAACACCCTGCCAGGCCAGTATAAAGTTGAGGCACACTTCAGGGGTACCATAAAACATATTTTATTCACATGAGTGTGTGGCTTTCAAAAACTCTACCATATACACTAAAAATTATTTTCTTCTTCATAATTGAATTTTTGCATATTTTATACAGAACATCTCAACCAATTTTAATCATCTTTATACCCCCTTCCCCACTGGGACCCTCCCATAGTCCCCACACACTGGAATTCATACATTCTGTCATTTGTCTTAAGGCCCGTTTGTGTCAAGTTAGTGTCCCCAGATGTCCCTCAGTGAAAGTTCATCTACTGAGGTGTCTAGAGAGGAAGATCAGCTCTTCCTCACCCAGCAGTAATCAGTTGCCAAGATTTCTTCAGCTAAGATTGGGGTCAGCTGTCCACTTCCCCAGTTCTATGCTGGGTTTTTGTCTGTTTGGGTTTGCATGGGTCCTGTGCATGCTGACACCATTGCTGTGGGTTCATATGAGCAGGGTCCCAGGAGCTTGTAGAAGTCTCTTTCCATAAGTCATGCACTCCTTCCCTGGCTCTTGCAATCTTTCCACCCCCTCTTCTGCAATGGACCCTGAGCCCTGAGTGGATGAAGTTATAGGAGTTCTGTCCAAGGATCAGCATTCTGCAGACTCTTAATCTTTACACTTTGGCCATTTGTTACCTTTCATGTTCCTGGCCCTCTGTTGCATGAGGGAGCTTCATTAATGAGAATTGAGAGATTCATTATTGTCTTCTTTACCCCTTGTTCTATGTTCTGTGAGTCTTAGGTGTAGAGGTTGCATTGTAGATGTGCCACTTAGACTTGGGCAACTCACAATGTCTGTGTGTGACCAGTTGTGGTACTCTGTAATAGTGTCTCTCTAATGAAAAGAAACTTCTCTGATGAGTAGTGACTGGGATATTTGCCTGTAAATATAAGGACACATATTTTGTACATAGTAAGAAATTACATTAGTCTAGGGATATAACAGTTTTGGGGTTTTCTCTAAGATCTATGACCTCTCCAGCCATGTGTATTTTGCTATATTTACAGTAACACACATGAGTTTCTTCCCATTGAGTGGGCTTTTAGTTCAATTAGGTAGCTGTTGATTGCCCCCAAGATAAAAGGGCCACTACTGCATCAATGTCATATGCTGTGCAGGTCATTGATGTTAATTCTGTAATATCACAAATATCACAAATGTCACAAACCTCACTGACTTTGGGAACAAGTAAATTCACAGTTATTTGGTCTTGAAGCTGGTGTTGGACCATCAGTTGATATTCTCTCTTAGCACCTTGCATGGTGCTTTCCAAAGCCATGTTAGCTCGCCTTCAGGGGAAGTGGCTTCCAGGTCAGTTCCAGCTCCATTGCTCCAAATCCTGTGTCCGAAGTATGTTCTGTCTTCAGCAGTAAGGTCTTACCTTCAAGTTCTAGGAGGCCATCAAGGGCTGTGGCAATAGCCTGTGTAACTTTGGGAGTCTCTTGGGCCACCCAGGCCAACAATTTAAAGGAAGGTCTCTCCTGCCTGGCACTGTTTCTTGTTATGTAGCCTTTAGCTATTCACGTGGAGTCATTTAGAGATATTGTTCATGTGTAATTTGTCATAAGGTTGTTGGAATAATATGATTTACTCCTGTTTTTTACACTAGCTAGGCATTATTTATTCTCTCTCTCTCTCTCTCTCTCTCTGTCACTCTCCTTCTCTCCCTCCATTTCTCTCTCCTGTCTAACCCTTGTACTATGGCTTCTTATCTAAAACTTATTTTCAATTGTTGTTTTGAAAGAAGCAACTGCTTTTAGCACATTCCATTACAGAATAAATTGATCTGTACATTTTAGTAATTTACTTAATAATGTTAAAATATTATGCATATTCTGTAATACCACAAATTCCATACACCTCACTGACTTTGGGAACAAGTAAGTTCACAGCAACATCCACTATCTTTCATTTGGTACTCTGCTATGTGGTGTGCTAAATGGTCCAAATAATATCAGTATAAGGGTGATGTTGTAAAAGGAACATTTGTAAATAAGCATCTCCCACTGATACTTGTGCCAATCAGACCCATTTAGAATAAATTGCTTAGACAATAGAGATATTACAGACCACTTGCACAGGGTTCAGATCTAAAATCTAAACTTCATTATTTATATGGCATTTTCTCAGTGTCATTGTGACATTTTAAAAGCTAAAAACAAAATAAGGATTACTCATTGAAAATAAGGTCTAAGATTATATGTCAAGAGGAGAATATTTGCAAATGGTATTCTTGAAAAAAGACAAAAGCTGGTAACTTGAGGAGAAAGCAGCTCGTTCATCTAATTCCTCCTTGTATTTGGAGGACACTACTGGAATTCTTGGTGCTTTTCCCTAGCTGTGCAAAATAGGAATAAACACTGGAAATACAATTTGTACTGTGTGGTACATAGGAGGTTTGCTGGTTAAAAGAAAGAGAAAGTGATGTCCTTGTTTCTCTGGGTCTTTCCCGCAGGTTGTGGTAACCGTGGTTCAGGGTCCTTTGGCTCCTCACCTCTCAAGTTCTCTAATCACAACTCTGCTAACTGATCCCCTCCAAACTCAATGTCAGTATTTTTTTTCTTATTTTATACACACCCTTCGCTACACCTTCTCGAAAACATGCATGCCATCTGCTGTCTTTTATGTGTTTCCAGTTTTCTTGCATGTGTGAGCACTTGTACAAGGCAGGAACATGTGTAAAGAACAGTATGGCACAGTACTAGTACATAAGCTTAAATTGAAGATTACAGTTGGGCCTTTTCTTATCCATCGTGGATGTCAGCAAGTTGTTCATACGGATACAGATGAGGAATTAGAATCAAGTTATAGGACTAGAAACATCAGGGTCTCAATTATCAGGAGCAGAACTCAGGTGCAGGCAAAGAACAGAACTCTGGTGCATAAAGAGCAGACCCACTGAAGAGGCCCTTTGCATCCATTACCAGGACTTGAGCCTGGACCAAATGCACAGGAGATGGAGGAAGGCCATGTGCCTTGATACTAAGCAGATGAGCAAAGAAAACACTCTGAATCAGAAATTGAATTAAACATTTATTACAGAAGAGAAAAGAGAAGATAAAAAGACAAAGACTGCACTGAAACAATGGTTCTTAGCACAAAACTGTGAGTTTTCTCATGTTTTTGTCAAATTTCACAAGACGGGGCTGGAGAGATGGTCAGCAGTTAAGAACACTGTCTATTCTTGCAGAGGACTTGTGTTCAATTCCCAGCATCCACATGGCAACTAACAACCATCCATAACTCCAGTTCCAGGGGATCCAATGCCCTCTTCTGACTTCCTCAAGCATTGCACGACATGGGTGCATTTACATGCACATAGGCAATATACTTGCACACATAAAAAAATAATAAATAAAATATAAAAATTTACAAGACCATGCATTCCAATATATATCTATTACTATGATATAAAAAGATTATGCATGAATAATGCAACATTCAGAAAATCAATACATCATTTTAATCCTTGGATTTTAGTATACTCTGTGGCACAGCACTAGTACAGTATATGCCCCCACAGTATAGCCTTCCAGGTACCCAGTGACATTTAACTACCTATACTGTGTGGTTTTCCTTCCCTTCTCTCCTTCCCAGCTCCACTATCAATGTTTCCTGGAATCATTTCTGCTTTACCTTTCATATATAAATTCTTACCTCAGTGTTAATTTCTGGGGAATATAACCTGTGTCTAGTACCTGACATGGTACCTAGAAGGTAGTAAGTACTTAAGAAGTCCTGGTTGAAGGAAAAAGCAAACATTTCCAGTTTTCTTCAGGGTGCACTGATGAGGGAAGGGGTGGTTTCAGAGTTTTATGACTTTCCAGCTCAGCAGAATCTTTCAAGTCTTTTAGTGGAAAAATAAAAATGCCAACAAAGGTGTATCAATCCCAATTTTCAAGAACCAATAAGAAATATATAGAAAGAAGATAGCAAGAAAAAGAAAGGAATAGAGATTTTGCAGATTTGTTTCACACAGCTGGAGGCTGGTATAACTGAAATCTACACAACAAACCAGCAGCTAGACATTCAAGTAAGAGTGCATATCACAGTCTTGAGTCTGAAACCCAGAAGACAGACCAGCAGACTGAATTCTCCTTGTTATAGCCAAGAAACAAAATCCTTTCTTAGTTCTGCCATTAAGACCCTCACCTGAAGGGCTGAAAAGATGGTGCTGTGGTCAAGAGCATTGGCTATTCCTGCAGAGGATGCAGCTTCTGCTCCCACCACCCACAGGGCAGCTGACAACTGTCTGTAACTCCAGTTCTAAGAAATCCGACACCCTCTTCTGGCCCCTGCAGGCATTGCACACACAGGTGTACTTACATTCATGCAGGCTAAACACTCATACACGTTAAAAAAAAAAGACCTTCACATGATGGATGAGATCAGCCCACAATATGGAGAGTAATTTGCTTTACTTAAAATCAGCTGATTGAAAGTGCTCATCAGCTTTGCCAAATAACTTCACAACAACATTTGGATTAGTGTTTAAGTAAACAACCAGGTGCCAGAGCCTAGCTTCACAGGCACACAATAACCACCGCAGCAGGCCTCCACGATCCTGACACAGCCCTTTGGCTGTGGTCATTGTGGTTGTGGACCATGTCCTGGTCACACATTCCTTGGAGTCCCTGACTCAACACCTCCAGTTTGATCATCTATTTTCAAGAACTCTTTAACCCTTTCTCTGATGCACCATTCTTCAGTCCATGGTCTCTCTGCTGAGCTGTGCTCTACACTTGGGACCAAACCCCATGAGCCAGGTTCAGGGCCCTTTCCAAGATGCTGCCTGCAAATGTCTGCCTCCAGTAGTCCATTGTGCCAGGCCTAAATTAAAATTTGAGATTCTCCCCAGAACCCCCGATCAAAACAAAGCTTCACTCATGGAACTAAACATAAAAAGCATGTCAAATGACACTTTTGTTAAAAGAAAGGGAATGTGGCAAAAATCAATTTACAACTCCGGTGGGGAAGAGAGAGAGCCATGATTCACCAGTAGTAGTTTAGTCAAAGCATTTTTATTATTTGATGGTGTTACTTAATGTTAAAGCATCCTGGAACACTTTAAGAGAGCGTTATTTACACACCTAGTCAGATAAATAAATGTTTCCATCTCAGTTGACTCACTTTCTGGAACCACTTCACTCACGATAGGAGAAAAAAAAATAGACGAAAGGAACTGAGGACTGTCAAAATGCACATTCTATGTTTGTCAGGATTTGAGTAAAGGTATAAAATTATTTTTAAAATGGTAAGAATTATTTCTGCATTCCTAAAACATTAGCTATCAGAGAAAACTTGGCAAGCTAAGAATTTCATTTTCTTTCAATAAGAACGAAATATATCCTTTCCAAGAGTAGAATTCAGAGAATCGTGTAAGTTACACAACGTGGTGTAGGCAGAGTTCCAGGTTTCTATCCAAGTTTTCTGACAATTTGTCTAGTGATTTTCCACTATTCTGAACTGTTTGTTTGCTATGTTCAGCTGCCTGTTGACTTTTTCCCTTACTCCTTTTTTTCAATTTTGTGGATACAAAGAAAAAAACTAATATTGTTTCATTTAACCCTCAACATGCTTCACAAGGTAAGAGCTATTTTCTCTAAACAGATTGAGATGCTAGCATCTGATATTAGGTAATTTATCGAAAGTTATAATAAAGTTCAGACTGACAGATCTGGAGTCAGAACCCAACTTGTTCGTATTTTTCTCTGGGACAATAATAATTTTTGCCTCAAAAAATCTTCAGGCCTGGGAGTAGGGGAGACTGATTAGTGGGCATGACATTGCAATTGTCTAATGTTCTAGAGTGCAGTAGGATAACCAGGGTTGACAGAAATAAACTAGATAGTCAAAATAGGATGGATTTTAAATGAAGTTTCCCACAAAAAGAAATGAAAAGTTTTTGAAGTAATGGATTTAACAAATACTCTAATTGTATACATTATATACGTGTGTTAAAGCATCACACTGTGTCCCCATAAAAATGCACAATTATTGATAAAATATTCTAACCAAAAGCAACTTAGGCGAGGAAAGGATTTATTTGGCCTACACTTCCAGGTCACAGTCCATCACTGGGGGAAGTCACGGCAGGAACTCCAGCAGAATCAACAGAGGAAGACTGCTTGCTGGCCTAGCTAGTTTCCTTATATAGTCCAGAACCACCTGACCAGGGAATGGTGCCTCCCACAGTGGACTGGGCCTTTCTATACCAATTAATAAATAATCAAGACAATCCCTCACAGACATGCCCAGGCTAATACAACCTGGGAAATATCTCAGTTCAAATTCCCTTCTGAGGTGAATCTAAGCTGTGTCAAGTCAACAATCAATGCCAACTAGGGCAAAAAGTATTAACAAAAGCATCTAGGACTCACTTCGCTCCAGAAAACCTAACTAGTGATAAAAATGACAACTTCAGGAGTTTTCAGAAATCCTCCCTTCTCATGACACTATTCGACTTTGAGAACTTTTATTGACAAAAAATTCACAAAGTATTAAAGAAAACATTATTTCCTTTTATCCATTACACATTGCTGCACATCTCTGTAAGAAGTTCTTCTGCATGTCTAAAATATTCTTCTACATTATTAACTTCTAAATATTAAAAAAATAATAGGATTTTATTAAAACTTAGAGATTCAATCTTGAAAATGTAAGTAACATGATTAGTAAGAAAAAAAGAATGTGGGATTCTGCAGCTAAGTAATAGTATTTCTATCTATTCTTGAAAATGCATGTTTTCTGTAATAAATGGATAGACCCAAGGGTCAGTGTTGGTATTCCTCATTTCAAAGTTATTAACAAAATTCAGGCAATGATTACTATTATATGTGAGAACAATTACTTCCTCAATCCATTTCTTGATTTAAATAATTTTTGTAGGCTTTGAAAGTTGTAGGTATTTATGTAAGACACTGTTACTCTCCTGGACAGACAGTACTTGTGAGTCCATTTCTATTTTTAGTAAGTTAATCACTTGGCCAGAGACATTGGAATATTGTTAAGTTTAAAATATATATTTTGAGGGATCTGGTTAAAGTTGAATCAGATTCCCCTTTAGGCACTACAAATAGGGGAAATAATCCAATTAGAAGAGTTCATGGGTCATGAGCCTGGGGCTTATGTTCCTATAGATACAGGTTAGATACCAAAATCTCCCCCTCAGTAGTTGTATGATCTTGGACACTTTTCTAAGGCCTTGTGTGCCTCATTTTTCCCAACTACAAAAATGGAGCTAAAGCTGGGTGTGGTGGCACACGCCTTTAATCCCAGCACTTGGGGCAGAGGCAGGAGGATCTTTGTGAGTTCGCGGCCAGCCCGGTCTACATAGAAAGTTCCAGGCCAACTGGGGCTATAGGGAGATCCTGTATCCAAAAAGATGGTGTTAAAATAGTTCCTACTTTAGAAGTTATTAGGAAAATTAAATGAGACCCTGAGCCTTACGTGCTTCATAGCATGTCCGGTCCCTGGTAGGTCACAGTGTCGGTCTGAACCATTGCTTTCCAAACTTGGGGTAGTATTAAAATAATTGAAAGAACTTTATAAATATTGAAAGACAGGGGCTGGAGAGATGGCTGAGCAGTTAAGAACACTGGCTCTTCTTGCAGAGGACCCAGGTTAGTCTATTTTAGTGGTGCTGGAATTTCATGTTCTATTTACCTTTTAACTGATAAAAGTACATATGAAAGATTGAGAATCACTACTTGAAACCAACAACAAACATTTGTTAATCTTTTACATATCACAAACCTTGTGCTTAATGCCAAGGACAGGTAAGAATAAATGGCAAAAACAAAACATTTTAGATTTCTTAGGCAGATAAAGGTTGGGTAAAAGCTGCTTAAACACTTAAAACAAAAAGTTGGAAATGTTCAGCAAGTTCTAGAGCCCATCTCCAAAAATGATTCCCTGAATAAGACACAAAGTGGAGCTGCTACTTCCACCACCATTAGGAGTGGAAGAAACTGGAAGACCACCATTAGGAACGGTTGTGTTTGAGGATACCCTGCTTAGGTACATCTAATGACCTAGAGTTTATCTTGACCACCACCTCAGAACCGTAGGGACACCCTCACCCCTAGGAACTGGACACTTCAATGCTGCTACAGAAAAATGCAGCACCCTCTGCTCTTTTGAGGATGGTTCCAGCCTCACCTCCACCTTCCATATCCACATGAGGTTATGTAATTGGGGGATCAAATTCATATTTGGAGATTAGAAGCGAACATTTCAAGCCCTCTGACACAATGGAATGAGGTCAGAAGGGTGCATGTACTGACCTGTCAAATCCACAGTAGAGAATTGTAATGGTCTGCTCAAACCATCACAGACTGGATGCCCTAAACGGACCTCATTTAACTTATTTACCTCTTTAAAAGCCCTATCTCTAATATAGTCAAATAATGGTTAAGCATCAACCTTTGAATTTGGGGATGACACAATATATCCAGAACAGTGAATATACAGGCTTCTGCCATGAAGAATTTGTTCTAGGAAGAGAGGCTATAAACACGTGCACATAGATGCAGGAGCTAAGGTTCCCAAGAAAAGCATGTGGAGATTAGGATGAACATACTACACAAACGTAGATGAGGTCAGAATAGAGTTGATAAGTAGAATTCTTGACCCTTATTTATTGTTTTCTAATCAAGATTCAGGGTTCCAAGATGAAGACTGAGTGGTCAGGTACAGCATATCTGAGGCAGTGACATCTGACAAGGCTGTCTCAGGCTACCGTGGTCATTAGCATTGTTCTAGCTACATTCAGTAAATATGATGACCTAAAACAAATTAGGGGAGGAAAGGGTTTATTGCATCTTACACTTCCAGGTCACAGTCCATCACTGAGGGAAGCCAAGGCAGGAAGTTGAGGCAATTGGAAGCTATGGAGAGATTGCTTACTGGCTCACCCTCTGACGGGCTTGCTGGCTCATACTTAGTTAGCTTTTTTATACAGTTCAAGACCACTTGCCTAAGGAATGGTGCCACCCACAGTGGACTGGGCCCTCCTACATCAATTAGTAATCAAGACAGTTCCTCACTGACATGCCTACAGACCAATCTGATTGAGGAAATTCCTCAACTGAGACTTCTCCTCTCAGATGACTCTAGGCTGTGTCAACTGACAATTAAGGCTAACCTGGACAAGTATCAAATCATATTCATCACTTAAACAATGAATAAATATGTAGAGGTAATTATTCTGTGTGAACAGCAAAGAAAAGTCAAAGCTGCATGTGGTGAGAGATTTGGTATCTGAGAGTGGTAAAGGTCCTGAGTTCAACCAGCTAGGTGCCAATGGATTGTTCGCATGTGCTGCAATCCCTATTCTAGTGGGTTTTATTGGCCCTGATTTCTGGGCACCAGGGATTTCTTTGTAGACTTCTAGAGAGAAGAATGTGAATCCTTGGAACTGCAATTTGTACGCAGATATTTCTTCCTGTTAGTAATCAGCACAACTCGAGACAGCATTCCAGAGACCCTGCCATTATATTGAAACTTTAAAATGATTACCTCAATGAGCACTTAACATGTAAAATACTCCTCATTATGCTTATAGGATGCTGGCTTCTGATTGCAAGTTGCATCTGGATTGCTGCCATCCTTTCTTTTATAGGGCATTTTCAACTATTTTTGCTTTTATGAGTTGTGCTATTTCATATCCAACTAAACTTGATTTATTCATTGCTAGTAATCATCAGAACTCATGGCTGAAATTTCCAATTATATTCCTGTAGAAACAAATTGTTCCTTGATGATAATACAGGTTTGAATTTCATGGACGTTATGGCTATACAGACGGTTGATAAAAGAATTCAGGCAGTCATGGGATATTTGCAAACAGCTATATTCGTTATGATATGGCAAAGAGATCCAAACAATCTGCTGTATTTTATTTTGTTTCATTGTTTTAAATTTTTTCAACATTTTTCAAGATGATTTATGATAGATGAAGTCAAGAAATTCTTTGAATCTTAAATGTTCAAGTTTCAATCATCTGTAACCAACTCAAGGCTGGGCTTTTCTCAGAAAGAATAGTCACTACAAGGTTTAGAAACCTCTCTTTTCTGTTGGTTTTCTTGGGGAATTCGTTGACTTTAACCTTGAATGTAACCTTTGCCCTATAAAATGAACTTCTGCGTTTTAAATACAAAATGGAAATAGTGAGGAAAGCATAAAAATAAACAGACGATGAGGATTTTAATAACTTTATCTCTTGTTCAGTTGGTATTTCCCTTCCTTGTAAGGCCAAGCAAAGGAAAGTGGAACGGAATGGAAAATCAAACTCTTAGAGACCGACACATCATCTGGTAATGCTTCGTCATGAAGCCCAGGGAAAGAATGCCTAATTCTCCCCTCTTATAAAATTAGATTTGTTCCAAGGAAATCAATCCTAAGTTTGAAGGATGCGGGATAAGTGTCTTTTTGAAGCCAGGAAAGGCTTCTGAACTTATAAAATGGTGCCTTGTGCTATGACAGAGACCTGAATACCACTCAGAGCACCTGGTTCTCCCTCTGGTCTTGCTGAAAAATTAGGAGTATAAATTTCTGAGTCTGTGTCTCATCAGAAAACATGATGTGACTAGACAAGATGATCTCTGAAGACATTCTGTCAAAAATCTGTGATGGGCTGGTATGATAGACACAGATATAATCTTAGTAGATGGGAGGCTGAAAAAGGACAGTGGCAAGTTCAGGTGTGCATGTGCTACATAGCAAGTTTGAGGCCCAGACAACAAAGGGAAACTGCATCCGAAAGGAAAAAAAAAATAAATCTATGATAGTATGAATCTAACAGAGTCCCATAGCTCGGCAATGCTGTTACAAGGAACTAAATATTTGGTTATAAAAGACTCTGTACTAAAGACAATCTGTTGACTTTTATAGAGTTCTGCCAAATACTAAATTTTATGAATATACTGAAAATTATAAAAGATTAATTCAAGTATTAGTGACAAACCTAGGAATAAAAGGTAATGACTACTTTATGTCAAAGGAATACATTGACAGAAATAGTGACATGTACTATGGCTCCAAAGTAGTTCAGTTACATTCCTCACACAATATCAAAGCAACAAAACACAGGACACTCAGTATGTGTATAAATTACAACACATTTCAAGAGACTTTCTTGGTCCAATAGGTGTTTAGTTCTCTTTCTATCAGCTTCCCTGATATTAACACATGTGGATCCTGTGGCTCTAACTATCAAAATGGCTCCAATTTCCTTTTCTCTCATTTCCTTATCTATAAAAGGCTTGGCACAGGAATTTCTGATTCCCCTAACTTCTGATAGTCCGAGAATCTATACTTTTGAATGATTTTGAAATATTAATTCAGTTCAATCAATCTAAGGAATGTCTGGTATCAGTTACATAGACCAAGAAAGAGGAATACCTCGCCGGCAAGCAATGACTTCCTGAATACAAAGCTATTTCAGGGATATCATAAAGGGACATTTCCAAGTTCTGTGCTCAGAAAATCTCACCTGCTGCCTGACACATAGAATTTGAGATTCATCTGTTTAACTTAAGACTTATTTTCTAGAAAAATATAAATGCCTCTGGAAAGGTCACACATTCAACATTATCAGTAATTTTTTTCCTTTGTTTGAATAATTTTTCTTTCTATTTGGTCCTGTCTTCTTCCATAAAGGATCTGAAGCTGTTTACTGGGAATGAGTTAAGCAAATGCATTTCTAGGATCAGACTTGATGAAAGCCCACAGGAGCCAGGAAGGATACAAGTAAAGTGTCACCAACAAGGAAAGCACTATGTAAATTGCAAAAGGCTCTAACAATATTAGAGATCCTTGCTAATAACAGGGGAGGCTAGGCACTTAGAAATAAACCTTACCTTTTTCCCAGTGATTCAGAGTCCACTATGTCAACAGGTCAAACCATTCCTCATTCTCCTTATGGGGCCTAATGTTCTTTGTCTTACTCTTCAGGCACATTATTAAAAAGAAATCCATTTGCAATTTGCTTTCTCCTGGCTCACATTACTTTATTTCCTGAAGGGCATGAAATTCTGCTAGCCATAGCCCTGTCTGGATCCATTGTTTACACAGTCTTGTGATCTTCTCTATTTCATGGAAATGCAAAGATTTGTTTTCTTTGTGTAAATAGGTATCCATTAGATGCAGGAAGGGAAGAAATGACTAATTTTAAATGACTCTCTCAACATTGCCAGAGCTGATTGTAGGAAGATGGACAGCTCTGGTACAATCAGCTGAGATACAACATACTTTTGAAAGATACAAATTTTAGACAAAGATGAAAATACAAAGAATCTGTCCTCAGATTATTTTATTATTATTATTTGGGTGTTCAATGATGTGGGGGGAAGGGGGCACGTGTGCCATGGGTCACATGTGGAAGCCAGAGGACAACTTGCAGGAATTGGTTCTCTCCTTCCACCATGGGTTCCAGGGATCAAACTCTGGTCATCAGGCTTCTATGGCAAGTGCTTTACCACTGAATCATCTCAACACCCAAAACTTCAAGAATTTTTAAAGATCAGAATGTATAGATTGTAGTTGTTTGGGAACCAAACATAGCATAATTTTTAAAAAATATTTATTATTTTTATGTGTATGAGTGTATTGTCTGTATGTATGTAAGTGTACCCATGTCATGAAGTTCCTGAGGAAGTCAGTAGAGGGCGTTGGATCCCCTGGAACTGGAGTTAAGGATGGTTGTTAGCTGCCATGTGGATGCTGGGAATTGAATCCCAGTCCTCTGCAAGAGTAGTCAGTGCTCTTAACTGCTGAGCCATCTTTCCATCCCTGGCATAGCATAATTTTAAAGAAAGTAAGTTGTGAATGCTGAGAATCAGACTGACTATATCTCACCTGATTGGACGATCAGAATAGAGACAGGGATCCTTGCTAAGGCATGGCAAAAGCTAATCAGATGTGGCTTGTTTCTTCTGCCTCATCAGAGGCTGCCCTCTCATTTTAAATTTTCTGCAGATGAATCTACCAGCTTCCCCTTGCTCTCTTTGCTTTTCTTTGCACTTTTTCTCCAAAGATTTATCCTGAAAAATGCACCATGTTGTGTGGCCATGTTTACTTCCCTGCTACTGTTAAGGACCTTCTTGACATCACACAAGGAGCTAAGAGGGACAGTTCAGAGTTTGTCATTTTCATGGAGGCTTTTGAAAACTTCTCTGCGGCCTTTTCAGCTTTGCTTCCACTGTCTCGGGAGTAGGTTTAGTTGACAACCTCACCTTCCCTTGGCTCTTCCTTTCATGGTGCATTCAGTGGAGCAGATCTTGTTCTTAAGCATCTTGAGGGTGAACGTGGGTGCTGTGGGTCTCGCTTCCAGGAAGCTGTGCCGTCATTGGCTATACACCTACAGTGAGTTGACATGGTACATTTTATGTTTTGCTTATCTTATCACTTTTTTTAACTTTAAAAAAAATTTACTGGAAATTTCATACATGCATATAAGGTGTTTTGATCAAACCCATACCCATCCCCTCTCCTCCAACTCCTCCCGTATCTCCCCATCACTTTTTCCTGAACAACTTTGTGTACTTTTTCTTTTTTTTTTAATGGGGCTTTTTACTACTCTAACATTCCCGCCTCTGAAGAGGTAACCCTAAAATCTTTTGGGGATTACATAAGAGATCCCAAATAGTTTTGACATTTTTGGCCTTATAACAGAGTATGTTGCTAAGAGGCCCAAGGACATTTTGGCTTTTAGTCAAGAAACTGGCTACTTTTCTTTGTGATCTTTTTACCCTAACTGCCTAGCCAATTCCTACCTCCTATTCTTATCACACCACCCTCTGAAAGGGTTACCCAAATTGCCGATAGGGAATCGGGATGCAGACCACTCTAGCTTCTTCCATGCTGAACAGGGACGTAGGGTGAGGCAACTGGGGTATCCCTTCAGTGGGTCTATCTAAAAGACTCCCAAATTGTATAACTCTTAACTGTAGGGAGAAAAGAAAGTCCTTGACTGGTGCCTAGGAGATGTGAAGGAGAAGTAAAGGCAAAAGTAATTAGCATTACAGGTTCTTGACAGGGAACCAGAAAAAAGTCAGAACAGGGCAATTTTCAAATGTTCATATCAGAGTCCATTGAAATTTCTTGACGAGAGCTTCTAAAAGCATCCCTCTATTAGGTGGGTTCCTCCTCATTTTTCCTGTCTGCCAAGGCTGGACTCGAGAGTGATGGACTCAGGATTTGTTGTCAGGCACTTTGATAGCTGTTGGAGTGGCTAGGACCTAGGCTCCTGGTAGAGAGAATGTTAGTATCACCCCTAACATGGGGCTTACTTTGTGACTCATCTGGGTTTGGCTTTGCTCACTCCTCCCATCATGAGAACATTCCCAGGTGCTGCTTCTTATGTGCCTGGTCTCTTGCTGCATGGCCTGCTAGTTGGTCCTCACTATCTACAGCCAGAAGAAGCAGTATCCCAGACCTGTGAGCAAGAAACAATGCTAATGCCCTTGGCCACTAAGGTCCCACACTTCTCTGTCATCACTATAGCAAGAATGAACTAATGGAGTATCCTACTGTGATATGGTTAGCTCAAGGTCAAGTCACGGTCAAACTTCAAGATGATTCTCACCTTTCATTTACATAAAGTTACAAACTTGCTGACTTACAGTGAGATAACACTGAAAATAATATGGCTGCAGATGAATTCTAATGGCCAGTAAGGGTCATTAGAGTGTTACCTGGAAGGTGTTTTTAAAGAAAGCAAATAGATTCAATAGATCTCTCATTGTAAACACAATTTCTTGGTCTTTTTAAAAACAGGGTCTTCCTGTAGCCCCAGCTGGTCTGGAACCCACTATGTAGACCAGGCTCGCCTCAATTTCACAGAGACCCACCTGCCTCTGCCTCTTAGATACTAGGATTAAAGTCATGTGTCACCACACCCAGCTGTAAACATAATTTTAACAATGAGTTAAAGAGTTATTGTTTCTAGTTTGCTTCTCCAAACAATTTATGCTTTTACCTGTAAAAACAGCCATACAGACACAGTAAAACTGAGCAGATGCACTTTGTACTGATTTAAAAACATCTGTTCATCTTTATATAAGTGTATTTGCTATGCAAGTTGTCAGTCAAGAAAAAAAAATTCCCCATGCAAAGAATTTCTGTGGTCCCCAAGCCCATTTTATAAAAGTAAGAGATGGAACAATTAAAGTCATTTGCACGTACAAATAATTGACCTGGGGGAGGTAGAAATTTTCTAGATGAATTTGAACAACTCTTGCTTTATTGATGGGTGGGAATAAAAACTGCATCATGGTTCAGTGAGCAAAACAAATGATGCCTTCCCTCAGCTGGATCCATGGATCCTTGTGAAATACCTTCTTCAGCTATGACAGACATAAAATCAAGTACCAAAAGGAACAAAAATTAAAATCAGGCCTTTTCATTACTATAGTGTGAATTGTTAGGTTGAGAGTTTCAAAGTTAATAAAACTATTTAAAATGTTTTCTTTTCGTGTTTTTCACAATCTTACAGTGTAAGAATGACCTGCACGAGCAATATGTACTTGTTTAGAGAGTAAATCCTTAAAAATGTTTTACTGACAGGAATGATACTGATAGTATGATCAGAAAAAATTTTAAAGCAATTTACTTTAAAATGCCTATTTTTCTTACAGCCATGAGCTCACACACAGCCTCCCTCTCCAAATTCTTTAGTTCCTCTAAGTACCTTCCTTCTGTTCAGTCTGTGCACCTTGAAATCAAATACACACCAGCATTCACACTTAATCCTGTAACTTCTCACCAAAATTCAATTTCTCTTCTTTTCATTGCTAAAATTATAGACCACGCGATCCTCAGCGGTTCCTGTGTTGCTTGACCCTGTTCTTAAAAAAAATCACAGTGTGACTTCATGCCCCACAAATCTTAATGACAAATCTAAGTCTTTCTTTGGTCCTTGACCTTCTTGTCCCAGAGCAAAACGATCACTTCTTCCTGTTACTTTATGAATATATTCAGAGTCTGGAGAGACGTTAAGAGTGATTGCTGTTCTTTCAGAGGACCGGAGTTTAGTTCCCAGTACTCATGTCCCACTTCTCACAACCTCGTTCAGTTCCAGGGGATCCAGTGCCCTCTTCTAAGTCTCTGCAGGTACACCCACACACAGACACATAGACACAGACACACACACACACACACACACACACACACACACACACACAAAATCTATTTTTAAAAAACAAGAATACATTCAAAGAAAATCTCTTGTTCCCATTATGCAGTATGACAGGGACTCCAGCTTCTTCCCACATGCAGCTGAAGATTACAGGTGAGGAATGCTTGCACCTATTTTAACATGGTTATGCCAGGCTGCTTTGTTGGCAACCTCCTGCCATCCCAACACTCTTGAGTAAGTTTGTACTTATCTTCTTTCCTCATTCCCCATGGCACTGACAACACAACTGTATTGTGAGGAATTATCATATAGAACAAGAAAAATTAACTGTGCTATAAGCCATAAGTTAGAGACTAAAAGCCCTAATGCACACTGGTTTTGAATTTCCATGGTGAGAGCAGTGACAGAAATGAGACTAAGGGTGGCACCCCGTATCAGCTGTCTACCTTTTAGCCTGGCATCATGTTGCAGAGGGCCTATTCTTCCTTTAGATAAAAGACCGTCTTTCACATTTTATGTTCCCAGGTTCTAACACCTCATCTCTGGCTCCATGCAGAAGAAGCTAAGCTTGTAAAAGTTCAATACAATCTCTGACCTGAAGGAAGCAATTTAGTTCACTGGTTCCAGCCCTGGCTGTGCATTAGAGTCATCTAGGGAGCTTTTACAACACTCTAGTGATTGGACTGCACCTGTGGCGATTCTGATTCACATATTCTGAATTGATGCCAGGATACAGTTATATTTTAAAACCTCCCCATGGTGGCAATTCACAGAATAAAGAAGTCCAGTTTCTTCGCTCACTGTTTTAACTTCTTGATTTCAGTGTAAGAGTCTATGTTATTTTGCAAAGCTAAGGACTCAACCACTTCTGTCTGTCAGCAGAAATTAGTTCTAACTTTAACAAAACAATTAAGAAACAAGAGTTTTGAAATTATTCACTTTCCTAAAATCATTTTCTGAAAAACCCCTAGATCTAGAACATAGGCTAGTCTCAGACCACATAATCAGGCCACGTCTCTTGTTTGTTGGGTTTTGTTTTGTTGGGAGGAGTTTTTCCTATCTCATTGAGAGACCAGTTTCTTTATGGGTTAAGTGGGATGATAGCGCTGGATCAATCTCATCTCTCTTTACCAGAACAAACCAGGAGATGGGAATGACTTTTAACGTTTTCATTCTATCCCGATGTGAACACTATTACTTCATTTTCATTGAAACCACACCGGATCTTGGCACAGTGACACTCAGTAAGCCAAATCTCTCCCTTCATCATTGGTTCATCATTGCTTCTGCTTCTTGGACTTGGTCCCTGATTCTCAGTTTTGCTTTTTCATCACACTTCCTCAGACAGGTGGTTCATGATGACATGTTTAGCAATTACATCCATACTGTATTCCAAGTGTTTTGTTTGGTGCTGGGGACACAGTGGAGAGTTTAAATCAACATGACCTCGACCTCACAGGCTTATCTCTTGTGGGAAGAAGCCAGCCTACCCAATAAAGGTAAAATCAGTAAATGCAAATTGCCTTAAAGAAAGGAACTGATCTCAATAGAACAAAGGATTGTGTGGCAACTAGGGGAGGAAGCTCTGACCTTTGAGTGAAGGGTGGGTAGGTAAGTGCTCTCAGACCTGATTGGGAACTTTGAAGAGCAATGTTAGATCTCAAATTTTTGGCATACTCAACTGGCATAGTTTATTTTTAAATGTCCTTCAAAGACCCATTTATTAAAGGTTTGTCCCCAGAGGCTGGAGAGAAGGCTCAGCAGTTAAGAGCACTGGCTGTTCCCGCAGAAGACCTGGGTTCAAATCTTAGCACCCACATGGCAGCTAACAACCATTTGTAACTCCAGTTCGAGGGGATCTGACACCTTCCTCTGCCCTCTTTGGGTACTGCACGACACAGGTGCACTTACATGCATATACTCATACACATAAAATAAAAATAATTTAAAAAAACTGAAGAAATATAAAGGTTTTTCCCCAACTTAATGTGCTAAGGAGGTGGTAGAAACCTTTAAGAGTTGTGGCCTACTGGGAGGTGTTTGGTCATTGGGGGCATCCCTTTGAAGAGGACTGTGGAATGCCAATCCTTTCCTCTTTTTCACTTCCTAGCTACCAGAAAGTGAGTAGTTTGCTCCACTGTGTGATTCTGCCATGAAACACTGCCTTACAGGACCTGCAGCAATGGAATAAACTGACCATAGACTTAAACTTCCAAAGCTATAAGCCAAAAATAAATTATTCCTCTGATTATTAAAATTTTTAAATTAAAGCAATAGAAAACTAACATGTCAACATCAATATCAGACTCAGCAAACATCAACAATGTAAGATTTATTATAAACATCCACACTTCTGAGGCAAACATCTATTGGTTTTGCCCATTCACATACCTGCAAGTGCTAGTATACCAAAAGCAGTGCCTCAGCTCATCCCTCAGGCATGTGCTTGTGGAAGGCCATAGTCTCCTGGTCCCTAAGCCACAGAGAATGAATGTAGAGGCTGTAATGGTTAATTTCAATTCACAATTTGCTGAGATCTAGAATCACCTGGAAAGAGGCCTCTGGGAATGCCTGTGGGGGAGTCTATTGATTAGGTTACTTGAGGTGGGAGGGTATATCCACTGTGAGTGGCACCATCCCTGGGCTGAGATCCTGGACTGTGGAAAAAGGAATAAGTGAGTTGAGCTCAAGTACTCACTGTTCTCTGCCTGTTGACTGTGGAATGCCACCAGCTGCCTCAAGAGCCTGCCACTGGGACTTCCTTGCTGTGATGGACCGTATCCTCAAACTGTGAGCCAAAATAAACCCTATGCCAAATAAACCCTATGCCCTTTAACTTGCTTTTGTCAGGGCATTTCATCATAACAACAGGAAGAGTAACAAAGACAGAGGGGAAAGTAACCAGGCCAGATCAATGACAGCCTCTGTCCGGGATTTTTTCATAGGGAATTGAGAGCACAGGGTGATTGAAAATATAAATCTGGTGCTGGGCATGGTGGCACACACCTTTAATCCCAGCACTCAGGAGGCAGAAGCAGGTGATCTCTGAGTTCGAGGCCAGCCTGGTCTACATAATGAGTTCCAGGCCAGCTGGGGCTACAAGGGAGACCCAGTCTCAAAAGACCAATTATATATATATATATATATGGAGCATCTGGTAGCCTTCTTCACTACCACATGGAGAAAGCTCATCTTTTTCTTTGATTTTTCTGAGACAGCATCTTCCTGTAGCCTCAGCTGGCCTGGAACTCGCTATGTAGACAAGGCTGGCCTCGAATTCACAGAGATCCTCCTGCCTCTGCCCCCTGAGTTTTGGAATTAAAGATGAGCACCGCCACACCCAGTGAGAAAGCTCATCTTTAACAGGTGAGAATAAACAAAGACCAGAAAGTATGACATGCACACAATGCAGAGTCCAATTCCAACTCCAGTTGTCCCTGAAGCTGCTGCCTTTTCTGCAAGATGTTCTTTGGTTTTGGTGTTCCAGTTATGGTGTTCACAATTAGTTTGGCTTTGACCACTCCAATTCAGTCAAAATTCTAAATCTTCCAAATGACAGTCTTACTTGGCATGTCTTTCACTCACAGACCAATTTTGGAGTGGTCTAACCTGACTTTAGCTAACAGAAAAATTAGTCATCATTATTTAACACACGTAAAACCAATGAGTGTTATGTCAGAGGAGTTGTAGAGATGAAGAAGTGTGGCCTGTCTTATGACATCATCAACAGACTAAACTCTCAACAAGGAAAGATTACAATACAGAAAGTATAGTCTATTACTACATCATAATTTCGTTTTAAAGTTTATAATTTTATAGAGTAGTACCTAGGTGACTTTTCTTATCACTACCCCAAGGGTGCATGTAGAAGACTCATTGTGACATACAATAAAGTTTAAAAATTCTTTAACATTTCAGTTCTATGATAGGCCCGTTTTTGTTGTTGTTGTTGTTGTTGTTGTTGCAGGGATAACACAACATTATTTCAAAATGGGAAGGTTTTGAAAACATGTATCCTATAGACATGTTGGTGGCTTTGTAACATCCCAAATTCATTGAGACCTAATAATTCCCAAAATATTCCTAGTAGCAGGTAGAGCCTTGGGGGAGTGTTTAGATCATGAGGGCAAGGGGCTGAAGACCAGGATTAGTGCCCTTATAAAAGGTGACTCAGAGACATTTCCACTTGAGGAGGTCAGTCTATAAACCAGGAAGTAGGTCCTGACCAGATACCAAATCTGCCCACCTTGATCTTAGACTTCTTAGATTCCAGTTCTGTGGGAAGTAAATTAATATTGTTTGTAATGTTTGAAGTCTAAAAGAGTTGTTGTTGTTGTTGTTGCTATAGCATGAAGAGTTAGGAAACACATTGCACATTGTTTCAACCCATTGCCCTCTTCTTCCTGAGCAAATGGCCTATATGCTTTCTTTATACATGCTCTAGTTACTTTCTGGTGCTGTGATAAAAACACTGACCACCAACTTGGGGAGGAAATGGCTTATTTTCTCTTACATCTCCCAGGTCAAAGTTCATCACTGAGGGTAGTCAAGGCAAGAACTCAAGGCAGGAACCTGGAGGTAGAAACTGAAGCAGAGACCATGGAGGAACGCTGCTTACTGGCTTGTTCTTATGGCCTGTGCTCAGCCCACTTTCTTATATGACATAGGACTATCTGCCCAGGGGTAGCACCATTCACAGTGGGCTGGGCCTTCCCACATCCATCAACAATCAAAAAAATGCCCCACAGACATGGCCACAGGTCAATCCAATGGAGGTAATCCTCAACTGAGGTTCCCTCTACACAAACGTGTCCAGTTAACAACATAAGCCATCTTGCACAATTGCCTTTTTGTCAACTTAGCACAAATGTATCACTATTAAACCACAGCCTTTCCAACTTTTGTCCCCAAGAAATGTTACTATTAATATCATAGTATAAAACAGTACAATTTAAAAAGACCCACAGTTTTTAAAAACTCCAAACACTTTAAAAAATCAAAGTCTCTTTAAAAAGTCTCTTATCTGTGGCAGCCTGTGAAATCCAAAACAAATTACACACTGTCTAATTTCAGAAGGGAAGAACTAGGCACATTTAAGTAACACCAAAGTCCAGCAATGTAGCTCAAATGTCAGACATCTGGAATTCACTCACAATCTTCTAGGCTCCAAGGGGCTTTGGAAGCTCCACTTCTCTGGCTCTGCCTTCCACGGCACACACAGCGTGTCTCATAAGCTCAGGCTGGCTCCACTTTACACCTGATGCTGTCATCACATGGTTGCCCCACAGTCCTGGCATCTCCAATATGCTGAGGTCACCATTGCAATTGAAACTGCACCTTCACCAATGGTGTCTCCTGGTGTCACACAGTGCCACATCTCAGGTCCTCTCCATGGCCCCTTCAATTCTGCAGCTTTCATGCTGCCAAAACCAGTACCACGTGGGAGACATTACCAAGTGTAGGACTTCTAGCTTGAGATGCAGCCTTGGGTCCCCTCTGGACCACAGCTTCTGTATCCTGACCCTGAGGAAATACTTCCCAGAAGATTTCATGTCAGTGATGCTGGTCTCTTAATCCCAGCTGGTTTTTCAGCCCCAGCTAACCAGCATCAATTGTCCTCCTAAAGCAAAGGTTTCACTTCAGTGGTGCTAGTCTCTTGTTAATCACAGCTGATTCTTCAGCTTCAGTCAACAGGAAGCCATGGATCCTCAATTCAAAATATCACACAAACAGCCCTGATAGTCTTTGCTTCCCTTGATACTTCACAAGTCAGGCGTCTATCTGTGCATTTCTCCAAGCTCTCACGCAAAACAGCTCTCTAAGCTTCAAGCACTCAACAGCTTTTCCAGACCAAAGCTCCAAATAGTTCCACAATCCTCCTGGACACAGACGGTCAGTTCCATCACAGCAATACCCCACTCTCAGTAACAATTTTTGTTCTGATTGATTTCTGTTGCTGTGATAAAATAAAAAATAAAAACAATGTCTAAAACCAATTTGGGAAGGAAAGGGTTCATTTTATCTTATATCTCTCAGGTCACAGTTCATCACTGAGGGAAGTCAGAGCAGGATAGGGTCCTTGAAGCAGGAACTGAAGCACTGACCATGGAGGAACACTGCTTACTGGCTTACTCCCCTAGCCTGTGCTCAGCCTTCTTTCTTTTTAATCTTTAATTTTTAATTTTATTTTATATGTATGAGTGTTATGCCTGCATGTAAGTGCACCTGTATCATGCAGTGCCCACGGAGGACAGAAGAGGGTGTTGGATCCCCTGGAACCGGCGTTACAGATGGTTGTTAGCTACCCTGTGGGTACTGGGATTCAAGCCCAGGGCCCAGTGCTCCTAACTGCTGAGTCATCTCTCTAACTCACAGCCTGCTTTCTTATACAACACAGCACCACCTGCCCAGGGGTGCATGACCCACAGTGGGCTGGGCCCTCCCACAGCACTTAACAATCAAGAAAATGCCCCACAGACATAGCCACATGCCAGTCCAATGGAGGCAATCCTCAATTGGGACTCCCTCTACCAAGGGTGTCAAGTTGACTGCTGAAGCTAGCCAGTACCAACACATTTTTACCTCTTTGGTTCCTTTTGAGATTGGATCTAATCCTTTCTAAAAGAGAATGAATTAGAACCTAAAGCTCCAATTCAAGAAAGGAGCTTACTCCCTTTGCTTGTGATTCTCCTTGGGACATGCTCAGTGTCAGGTTGTGTGACTCCATCAGTGATAGAATATGCGAACCTCAAAAAAAAACATGCGCTTCATTAGAGGAAGCCATAAAGGCATAAAAACCATTAGAGTGGCCAAAAGGCTCTAAACTGTAAAAGTACAACGTTTCCCCAGTGACCTAACAGCTATAGATTAAAGACCTGGCCCTGCTCATCCCTTATCAGTTGGTCACTCCCAAGCCTGAGAGGAAATGCCTGTGGAGCCCACCTGTCTCCTCTAAGGCCATAGATAACATTCCTGCCAGTTCCTGGGTAAATAATCTTGAGAAGGAGACCTTTAAGCCCAGGCACTAACTCGACTCCCCATTAAGTGTAGTTGCCTCCCAGAGCCCTTCTATAAACCCCCCCCCCCCGACCCCCTGGTTTCTTTGTCTAGTTGTAGATGCTTGGCTTCCATGGACAGCCTCTACCTCTCACTGTATCTTCTTTGACTAAAGGAAGATCTGTTCCTTGCCTGTTGCAGGTCTGGCTCTGGTCTCCTACTCCTCTATCTTTCCTTTTATTTTCCAAAAATCCAACAATCAGCACTGAGTAGACTAAGCAATGGTGAGGAGCTGAGCTCAGCCTCTGAGACCCTGTGTGGCCAGAGGCAGTTAACTAACCTCTCTGAACCTCAGTGTTCTCAGTAGTTGAATCAGAATGATGATATTGCCTCTTCGTAGGATTCTGCAGTGCCTGTGACACGACAGGGTCCAATGAACAATGGCTACAATCTTTCTGTGGTGTCAAGCACAGTGCTGCCATCTGTCCTGTGCAGTGAAGTCTTTCACAGCCGGAGTCACAGCCATTCCTTCTCCACCCCCAAAGTATCTCACTTGTTTCTTTTGAAGTTTATTTTTGATGGATCATTTTCCCTTGGATAAAGGTGACTTTGAATTATATTTATTTTCCCCAATGTGTTAACAACAAGGATCAGTGAAGTAATCAACAAGCAATATAAACAAGCTTGAAGATGTTTTCACCCACTTAATAAGAACTAAATCATTTTGACCTCTAGCTCATAAGACACCAATCAGTGTGATTCTCCCGGGTGACTGTCAGCATCAATCAGTCTCCTTAAATCACATCTCCCTGAGCTAATGAGGAAAATTATCAATTTTTTTATTAACTGCCTAAAGCAGTTCTAAGAAGGTGAGAGAGATAGAAACAGAAAACCAGAAAACTTGATCTGCTCACACAGAGGCATTGATTACACGTAAACTTGAAAAGCACATGTAGGTAAACACAAGTCAAAACACCATACAATGAATACTTGTCCAGTAGAGTCCCAAGTCAAAAACAGGTAGAGCTCAATCAAAAAACTGGACTCCAAGGATTATATATTGAACTGCCTTTTAAGGATAAGAGCCAAGTTTGAACAAGATCCAAACAAGATCCTGTTGAGACATTATAACTATTGATTTCTAGTTTTATTGCATTGTATCTGATACAAGAAATTATTTCAGCTCTTTTGTATTTGGAAAGACAGGATTTGTGGCCTAGATTGTGATCTATTTTAGAGAAAGTTCCATGGGTTGCTGAGAAGAATACGTGCATTCTGTATCTGTTGGACTGCATATTCTATGTGTCTGCTATTCTATTTGATCTATGGTGTCATTTAACTGAGGTTTCACTGATGATTTTCAGTTTGGATGACCTACCTAAAGATGAGAGTGAGGTATTCAAACCACCCATTATTATTGTATCAGGACCTATGTGACCCCTTAGGTGAGCTAGTGCTTATTTTATGAAACTTGGAGCCTCAGTGTTTGGTGTACACATATCTACAGTTGTTATGCCTTCTTAATAAATTATTCCCTTTATTAATATGTACTGCCTTTCTTTATTTCTTCTCATTTTTATTTGAAGTCTACTTTATCAGATATGAGAATAGCTGGGCCAGCTTATTTTCAGCTTCCATTCACTTGGTAGATGGTTTTCTATCCTTTGACTCTCAGTCTGTGAGTGTCTTTACCAATGTGGTGTGTTTTTGCTTTTGTGACAACAGCTGGGTCTAGTTTCTTAATCCAGTCAGACAGTCTATATTTCTTCATTTCTGAACTGGGGTCATTTATGTTTAACGTTATGACTGAGAGATGTTCACTGTGACTCCTACAGCCTTGATGGTTGTTTTCTTGGTTTTGGATTACTGTCTATTCTGTACTTTCTCTACTAGCTAGTCTACTAGGTATTGGTGTGATGGATTCCTTCCAAGCCCTCCTTTATTTAGTTGTTCCTCTCATAAAATTCTTTCTTGTGTTCCAGTGATTGGAACTGCTTTTCTTCCTCCTCTGTATATACTATTTCTTTAGGGATCTTCCAGTGCTGGCTTGTGGTTCATAAATTGCCTTATTTTGTCTTTTTCTTTAAATGTTCTTATTTATCAACATTAGAAGATAGCTTTGCTGGATATAATAATGGTTGCTGGCAGCTATTTACTTTCAGGACTTGAAATGTAAGTCTATGCTGTTTTGGCTTTTAAGGTTGCTGATGTAGGATCTAGTGTTATTCTGATGTGCTTGCCTTTGTGAGTTAGTATTTTTTTTCCTTATAACTTTGAATTTTGTTTCCTTGTTTTACATTTTCTTTACTTATTTATTCATTCTATGCATATATGTATGTATGCATGAATGTGTGGTTATGTGAATATTTATGTATGTGGGTACATGTGCACGTGTGTCCACATGGAGGTGGAAGCCAGAGGTCAACCTCAGGTGTTATTCCTCAGTTGTCCATGTTGTTTTTTTCTTTTTAATTTTTTTAAAATTGAATTTTTTGTAGTTGGTAGCTGTGATGGTTTGAATGAAAATGTCCCCCATGGGCTCCAAGTATTTGGACATTTTGTCCCCAGATGATGGCGCTGTTTTGGGAGGTCTTAGAAGGTGTGGCTATCCTGGAGGAAGCACATCACTGGGGGTGGGCTTAGAGAGTTCTTAAGCCTTGCAGGATCTCCAGTCGCCCTCTTGCTTCCTGTGCCTGTGTGATGATGTGAGAGCTTGGCTTCTGTTGCTCCTGCTCCAGCCATCTCCAGCCACCATGCTTCCCTGCCATGATGGACTATAATTCCCCTGGAACCCTAAGCTCAAATAAACTCTTCCTTCTATAAATTTGCTTGGGTCAGTTTCTATCACAGCAACAGAAAAGTGACTAGCACAGTGGCACACACCTTTAATCCCAGCACTCTGGAGGCAGAGGCAGGTGAGATAGATTGAGGCCAATCTGGTCTACATAGTGAGTTCCAGACCAGCTGGGGCTTCAGGGAGGCCCTATATCAAAAAGACTAAATTGATTGAATTTTTATGAACTCCATACAATACATTTTGATCATATTTAGAGCTCCTCCCCTATCTTCACCACTTTTATAGCCCCCACCACTGGATTTCATGTACTCTGATGTTAAGGCCTGTTGAGCCAAGTCTGTGTCCCCAAATGACCTTCAGTGTATGTCCATCCGCAGAAACAGGGTTAACCTATCTAGTGTCATACCCTTAAAACTGACTTTCCCTTGCCCAGTAGTTGTCAGCTCTCAACAGTTCCTCAGCTAAGGTTGGAGTTTCTTACCCACTTCCCTATTTCTATGATGGGATTTTGTCTGCCTTGAGTTTACAAGAGTCGTGTGTGCTGTTGTCATCGCTATAAGTTCATATGAGTAACTTCCCAGCTATCTGGAAAACTGTTTCCTTGTGGTCATCAACTATCTTGGGTTCTTACAATCTTTCTGCCCCCTCTTCTGCAATGGTCCCTGAGCCTTGGGTGGTAGAGAGTTGATATAGGCGTCTTATTCAGGGGTAAGTTTTCTGCAGTCTCTTATTCTTTGCACTTTGACCACTGGTAGTTTTCTGGGTTAATCACCCTCTGTTGCATGTGGAAGTTTCTCTGGTGAGTATAGAAATGTATTAATATTCTTTCTGCCTCCAGTTCTACTAGCTTCCCTGAGCCTCAGGTGTATAGGTTGCATTGTAGATATGTCACTTAGGGCTGGGAACCTCACAGACACTTACTCTCTTCAGTTGACCAGTTATGGAACTTTGTAGTAGTCTCCATCTGTTGCAAAAAGAAGCTTCTTTGATGAGTGGTGAGAGGTAACTTGTCTGAAAATATAAGGATACATATTTAGAATATAGCAGGAAATTACATTGGTCTAGGAATGTGCTTTAGGATCTATGACCTCTCCAGCCATGTGTATTTTGCTATGTTTACAGTATCACAAATAAGTCTCCACCCATTGAGTGGGCTTTAAGTCCAAGTAGACAGCTTTTGATTACCCTTTAAAACACCACTACTGTACCAGTATGGATTATTTGCAGGTCAGTCATTGCTGTAGTTCATAAGGCTGGATGGGTGTATTTTTGACATCTTGACTACAATATATTATGGAGGGGTTCTTCTCTATTTCTGTTTATGTGGGTTCTAAATGCCTCTTGTGTTTGAATATCTATTTCTTTCTCTAGATTTGGGGAGTTTTATGCTATAATTTCATTGATTAGAGTCTGCCTTTAGTATTTATTTGAGCTTTTTCTAACCCATGGAGTCTTAGGTTTGGTCTCTTGATCATATCCCAGGGTTCCTGAACATGGTGGTTATACTTGTTCATTTTTTACTTGTTGCAGGTATAATTGAGTCCAATGTAGTATGTAAAGCACAGGCTGAGATGAGATGGTGGCAAAGCACAATAACTGAGGAGACAAGAGGACAGAAGAGGTTTTCCTGGGAAGAAACAGGACAAAATAGGGAGCCAGAAACAGAAGGAGCAACATCACAGATCTTGAGAGCCAGAAGGAAGAAGGAAAAAGCATCCAGTCATATTGTGTCCTAGTCTGTTTTGCTGATAACTACAGAACACCTGAGGCTGAGTAATTTGTAGAGACCACATTCCTTTGGCTCATGACTTTGCAGACTGGGAAGACCAAGAACATGGTGGGAATTTAGTAGAGACCTCCATGCTTCATTAAAACAAAATGGGAGGCCAAACAAGCATACCTGAGACAGAGCCTACTGGACCCAGCACGTCTTTTATCACGAGCCCATTACAGAGATGACACACATCCATTCTTGCAAAAACTGAGCCCTTATGGACTAATCACCTCTTAAAGGCTCTGCCTCTTTGTAGAGCAATTGACAAAAACACACATTGTTGGCCTCCAACCTTTACACACTGCCACACACATGCATGTTCGCTAGCACACACACAATGACACATGCTTCCTGGTGCTAGCATCTTTCTTGGGTGGGTCCTGTGGCCCATGGTGCCTTGACTGCCCCAGCCTCATACACTCTCCCAGCTCCTCTCGTAGCCTGGGTACTGGCCCATTTCTTGTCTTGGAACTGCAGACTCATGGACTGACATCTAGGCCCAGAATCCCCACTGCTTCCTCATCCTTTGCATCCAGACCAACCCAATCCTTCCCTGGAGTCCCCAGGGGCCCTCTGGGCCTGGTCCTCACCCTCACCTCCCTTTGCTTCCCTGGACTGCACAGTCTCTAGCATCCTGGTGCCAGCACTTTTCCTAGGTAAGTCCAGTGGTGCCCACCATGCCTTGACTCCCCAAGCCTCATACACCCTCCCAGCTCCCCCACCCCAGCTTTCCTCCTAGCCTGGGTACTGGCCCATTTATTGTCTTGGCACCCCAGACACCCAAGGCTGAGCTCTCGGCCCAGAGCCACCACTGCTTCCTGATCCTTTGCATCAAGACAAACCCAGTTCCTCCCTGCAGTCCCCAGGAGCCCTCTGGGTCCCATTCCACACCCACCTACCTTGCATCTTTCCTGTGTGGGTCCCACAGCCCACAGGCCTTGAGCTCTCCTAGCCTGGGTACTGGCCCATTTCTTGCCTTGGAACCCCAGGCTCCTGGACTGACCTCTTGGCCCAGAATCCCCATTGCTTCCTGATCCTTTCCATCCAGACCAACCCAGTTCCTCCTGGTTGTCCCCAGGAGCCCTCAGGGCCTCTTCCTGCCCCCTTCTCCCTTTGCTTCTCTGGGTGGCACAGCCACCAGCTTTCTGAGACCAGCATCTTTCCTGGGACATGCTCCCAGGCCAGCCCAGCTCCCAAATTCCTGAGGGCAGCATCCATCCTGGAGGGATCCAGACCTTAGGAGAAAGCCTGAAAGCATCTGATCCTCATCTGACTTGGGCTTCTGTGGGAACTCCTGAAGACAAAAGCAATTTGGCCACTCCAATATAAAATCAAAAGACAGAACCTGAAGCCTAGACCAACCAGCTTTTCATGTTCAACAAGTAAACCACAAAGGCACATAAAGTTTACAAAAAGAAGCAGACCTAAACTCAACAAAGGAAGTCTTGAGGTTCACACAAGAATCAGAAACTACAAAAGAAATTCACATGTCAAAGTCACAGAGAAAAATAAAATGGAAGCCAAAACACTATGTCTCCACCAAATACCAATAGTCCTCTAGAGGAGTACAATGAGAAACCCCTAGAGATAATGCAGGACATGGAACTCAAAAGAACAATTATAAACATGACAAAAGAATTCAGTGAATTTAAAGAACACAAAAAAAGAAATCAAAATATTGAAGGAAGATAGGGATAAACTTCTGAATGAATTCAGAAAAGAGTTAGAAATATTGAAGAATATTCAGGCTGAAATGAAGAAGGAAGTGAAACACTCAGTAAGCCAATTGGAAACGACAGGAGAAAGCCTCACCAATAGGATGAATGAAATGGAAAACAAACTATGAAGACTAGAAGACAAAGTAGATGAATTAGACCCCTCAAGCAAAGATTATGAAAAATTTAAGAAAACAGAAGAATGGAATATGCAGGAATTGTGTGACACCATAAAAGGACCAAACTTATGAATCATAAGCATACAGGAAGGAGAGGAATCCCAAGATAATGGCATGGACCAGATCTTCAACAGAATCATAGAAGAAAATTTCCCAAATATAAAGAAAGAAATCCCCATTCAAATACAAGAAGCATATAGAACACCAAACAGACAGGACCAGAAAAGAAACTCTCCACTGCACATCATAGTAAAAACACTAAACATACAAAACAAAGAGACAATCCTGAAAGATGCAAAAGAAAAGCAATAAGTCTCATATAAAGGAAAACACATCAGAATTACAGCTGATTTTTCAGTGCAAACTATGAAAGCCAGAAGAGGCTGGACCAAAGTATTCCCAGTTCTAAGTGACCACAGATGCCAACCCAGATTACTCTACCCAGCCAAAATGTCTATCATAGTTGAAAGGGAAAGAAAAAGCTTCTATGACATAAATGGGCTGAAAGAATTCATGTCTACAAAACCAGCCAGCCGAATTCATGTCCACAAAACCAGTCTTTCAGAGAGTTCTTGAAGCAATACAAAGAGCTGAAGGGGTTACAGAAAGAAATTCAGGCAAACTGTGGAAATGTACAGCTATACCAAGATTGTGAAAAGAAATAAAAATGACAGGAATCAGTAAACACATATAACTATAAATATCAATGGACTGAACTCCCCAGTCAAAAGACACAGGCTAGTTGAACGGATTAAGAAACAAAACCCATCTTTTTGTTGTCTGCAAGAAACTCATCTCACTTTCAAGGACAGGTACTACCTTAAGGTGAAAGGACAGGAAAAAATATACCAAGCGAATGGTAATAAGAAAAAAGCAGGAGTTGCAGTTCTAATAGCTGAAAAAATAGACTTTAAACTACAACTAATCAGAAGAGATAAAGAGGGCCACTTCATTCTGATCAAAGAAACAATAAACCAAAACGCTATTACAATCATGAACACATATTCACCAAACTCTAGTGCACCCAACTTCAAAAAAACAGTACTACAGGATTTTAAGACCTAGATTAATCCCAACTCATTAATACTAGGGGACTTCAATACCCCATTGTCTCCATTAGATAGCCAACATTAGTCTAAATGGAGAAAACCTGGAAGCATTCTCATTGAAATCAGGAGCCAGACAAGGCTGTCCACTATCTCCACTCCTCTTTAACATAGTGCTTGAAACTTTTACAAGAGCAATAAGACAGGAGACGGAAATTAAAGAAGTAATAATTGGAAAAGAAGAGATCAAATTATTCCTTTTTGCAGATGATATGATATTATATCTAAGAGACACAAAAAATTCCACCAGAAAACTCCTAGAAATTATTAACACATTCAGTAAAGTGGCAGGTTACAAAACTAATCTACAACAGTCTGTACCCTTTCTCTATACCAGTAACAAGCAATCAGAGAAAGAGCACATGGAAACAC
>NW_008341810.1:5093679-5095397 GCF_000622305.1 Nannospalax galili | reverse complement strand
AAAAATAGACCCATAGATCAATGGAACAAAATTGAAGACCCAAATATGAGTATATGCAGTTTCAGCCATCTGATATTTGACAAAGGGGCTAAGAACATTCACTGGAGGAAAGACAGCATGTTCAGCAAATGGTGCTGGCAAAACTGGATCTCCACCTGTAGAAGAATGAAACTAAACCCCTATCTTTCACCTTGCACAAAAGTCAACTCCAAATGGATCGAAGACCTCAATGTGAAGCCTGAAACTCTGAAAGTGTTAAAAGAAAACATTGGCAATAACCTACAAGATATAGGTGTAGGAAAGGATTTTCTAAGCCGGACATCAATTGCTCAGGAAATGAGGTCAGGAATCAACAAATGAAGCCTCATTAAACTAAAAAGCTTCTGTACATCAAAAAAAGCGCCAAGGAAATGAAGAGAAAACCCACAGAATGAGAGAAAATCTTCACCAGCCACACATCTGACAGAGCTTTAACATCCAGAATATATAATGAACAAAAAACAAAGAATCAAGAAAGGAAGCAACCCAATTAAAAGATGAGCTAAGGAACTGATCAGACAGTCCTCAAAAGAAGAAATAAAGATGGCTAAGAAGCATCTTAAAAGGTGTCCAACATCACTAATAATTAGGGAATTGCAAATTAAAACCACTTTAAGATTTCATCTTACCCCATTCAGGCTGGCTAAGATCAGGAGAACAAATGATGCCAAATATTGGAAAGGATGTGGGGAAAGGGGATCGCTCATCCGCTTCCAGTGGAACCACAGTGTGGAGAACTCTTTAAAAACTACAAATGTACCTACCATTTGACCCAGTTATACCACTCCTTGGCGTATACCCAAAGAACTCATTCTATTGCAAAGACACTTGTACATCCATGCTCGTTGCTGCTCTTTTCACAATACCTAAGAGACGGAAGCAATCTAAGTGTCTCTCAACTGACCAGTAGATAATGAAAATGTGATTTATTTTTATGATGGAGTTTTACTCAGCAGTAAAGAAAGATGAAATCATGAAGTTTGCAGGTAAATGGATGGAACTAGAAACTGTTATGCTAAGTGAAGTAACACAGACTCAGAAAAAAAGTCAACATACGTTCTCCCTCATATGTGGATCCGACACCAAATCCTGATAAGTGAGTATGTATCCAAACATAACTACAGGAACCAGTATAATGGAAAGGAACCAGGGAGGTAAAGGAAAAGAAAGAATCTGAAAGAGAACAACAGTAGGAAACAGGCCTTAATAAGGGAGATATGGATTAAAATGGGTTTTTTTTTATGTATAAAAATGGGGTTATTTTAAGGGGAGGGAGAAAGGAAGTTTATACAAGGAACCTAGGGGATAAAGGGAAAGAAGGAGCTCAAGAGAGGTGGGACCATAGGATACTATTGGATACTATTAAGGGAGAAGTGGGAAAAATGGGGGCACATTAAATTGGGAAACCATGGTGGAAGGGTTAAACAATGCGAGAGATAAATAATGCCTAGCTAGTTTTAAAAAAACCAGAGGAAACCATATTAGTCCAACAACCCACCGACAAATTATACATACAACTAGTAATATACTAGATCAAGCAATATAACATATGTCTAGGCAAGGTTTATCTGAGAACATTTGGTCCTTGTCCAAGCATTACCTACATGGCACATGGTAATTGAAAGTACCAGACTGGTGGAACTAACCTTCTTGGATGTTTAACAGCCATACTTTGAGGT
>NW_008341810.1:5074692-5093565 GCF_000622305.1 Nannospalax galili | reverse complement strand
CCTCTTGATCAAGGAGGCCATGGAGACCCCACCAGATGGACTTGAACCAGCATGAAAAGGAAGGTCAACACAGAAGAAACTTTTCCTCCATGCTTCCAAGTGAAGCCAGCTATGGTCAAGCAGGACCTTTGACTTATCTTCACATAGATTGAACTGGTAAAAGAAAGGAGCCAGGGCTCCTCTCAAGCCCTTGTGACCCCTAAGAAGCAGATTCTCAAACGGCCTTAAGAGTAAAAATAAATTGGTTCATCTGGGACAATTGTAGAGCCTTAAACACCCAAAAGGAAAGTATACCTAAAGATTTAAAGGGGTCAATATAATTTTTTAAGAGTCCATATGTATAGCTAAAGGCTACATAACAAGAAGAAATGCCAGTCAGGAGATACCTTCCTTTGAGTTGTTGCCCAGGGTGGCCCAAGAGACTCCCAGACAGTAACCCAGCATAGAACTTGGAAAATGAACAGCAGACAAACCCCAATCTTATCTAAAGGAATATTAACAACTGATTGCTGCTAGATGAAGAACATCTGATCTTCCTAAAAGATCTCTACATAAGCTTACTAGATTCAGCAGATGAACAAGCACTGGGGAATGGCTAGGTGCATTGACAACACAGTGAACAGTAACAGGGATGACAGAGTATACAGGCTCCAGTGGGGGCAGGGGGAGGCTATGGGAGGGTGCCATTTAGGAAGTGGGTGTATAGATGAATAAGATTGTTTGGGATGTTCTGTATGATATACACAAAAAAAAATCAACAAATAAAAAATGAGTTATATTTGAGGAGGAAGCATAAAAATTACTTCATGTTAATTAGTAGAGGTGATAAACATTACCATTGAAATCTACCTGATTACTTTATATCCATAGTCAGGTGCCAAGGATCCAAGTGTAACCGACCATGACTAGTAATAATCAGATACATAGAGATTAGAGGCGCATGTGCAAATATCTCAGTGCTGGTAGCATTAAAAATGAGTCTTTCTGTAGGAAGCAGTATATTTTTAAATGAAATGGAGATCTTTTATAAAGGTTAAGAACTCATTCAATTTTATGTCTTACAGGGTTTATACAGAGTTCAAGATTGTATAACTGTATTAATTCAACTGTGAACCTAAAAATTTACAGCCACTTTTGCACGAGATATATCTTTGCTCTGGAAATTGTTATTGAATATGTTAAAGCTGTAATGAAATGCTTCTTCTAATCATGTGGTTATTAAATAAATTAAATAAATAAAAATAAATAAAATAAAATTTACAAAGAATCAGGCGGCTGAAGAGATGACTCAGCAGTTATAAGAGCACTGGCTGCTCTTGCAGAGGACCCAGGTTCAATTCTCAGCACCCACATGGAGGCTAACAACTGTCCTTAACTCCAGGTCCAGGGGACCCAATTCCCTCTTCTGATTGCTGTGGGCTCTGCATGACATGGGTGCACTTGCATACATGCAGGCAAAACTCTCATACACAGTAAATAAAAATAAGTAAATTCATTTTTAAAAAATTTAAAAATTCTCAAAGAACCAATAAAAATATTTTAAATCAAAAAAGCTCCACTTCTTAAAGCTGTTATAATGCAAATTAAATTTTAACATTAATTTAGTATAAGATAGTTAAACCTTAGCTAAGATAGATTATTTTTTACCTATAAAACTGACTTTTTCTTGAGATGCTTAAGATCAAACCCAGGGCTTTGTATATGATAGGCAAGTATTTAAACATTGACCTAAACCTTCAGTCCCAAGACTGATCAAGATTTCTAATGTTTTAGTAAGCTTATGAATTGAGTGATGGACTCCTCAAATGATGTGCCCATGTCCTAATCCCTCAACTTGTGAATGTTACCTTATTTTAGAAAAGGGTCTTTGCACTTTGTGATTAAGTTAATGACCTCAAGCAAGCAAGCCAAATGTCCCATGATAAGTGGTATGCTTAGAGTGAGGAAGAGGGGGATTTCACAGGAGGATCAGGAGTCATATGAAGACAAAAGGCAGAGTTGGAAGTAATGTAGCCACAAGCCAAGGGAGCCAAGGAATGACAGCAGCTACCAGGGCCTGGAGGGACAAAAAGGGATGCTCCTCCAGAGCCTCCAGAGGGAGGGGTCTTAATGACAACTGGATATATTCAGACATCTGGCCTCCAGGAGAGAGTGACTTTCTGTTGTTATGTTGTGCAGGCTCTTTTATTGAATAAACTTGGCTACAAAGTGGCAGGAATCTAGACATGGCAATCTTTATATTAATTAAGCTTGACTCCATGGAATGTAATAAAAAACATTTTTTCTCTCACTATATGTCTAGATCTTTTCTATATATCTAGATAAAATTGTAGGCTATTCTTATAATTTTTTCCCAGAGATTTAAGATAATTCAAAGGCCTTTGGAAGTTTTAATTATAAGATTGCTCCTATTATACTAACCTGAATAACCAGCCCAGGGTAATGTTAAAATTATTTTCTTATCCTAATTAAGCCTCTCCTATCCCCTCAGCCAAGTCAGAAGTCTGCCTTGAAATGGGTTGGGATAGAGTAAGGCTAGCTGCTGCTTTTTTTCCTTCCTAGTTCCCCTTCTCCTAGGTCTGACTGATTCTTCAGGGCTGGAGAGTGAGGGTACTGAGGGAAGAAGAGAGATGAGGGCAGAAAAGGCCTTGGTGGTTTTCTCATTGAGAATGTAGCAATGGTGGGTGTTAGAGTGCACCACTCATGTCTATACTGACTGCAGGAGCAAGTATGTGTCCCTTCATCCTTCCACCATGCCAGGACGGGAAGCTTTATTTCAGTCATTGGGAAACTTTATTCCTCACCCGCCTCACAGGCAACAGGCATCAACATCTGATCAGGGCTGGAGAGTACCACCTTGCACCTCACATTGCTCAGAGCCTGCTTCCTCCAGCCTGTGGCTTTTCACCATGTTCTGCTGTTAATGGGGAAAAGAAGTGCAGGGGATCCACAGGATGAGAAGGTGAGGTGTCTGGCCTAATGATTCTGCCCACACTCCATTTGGCTGAGACTTAGTCACACGGTTGCACAGTTGCAAGGGCAGCTCAGAACAATAATCTTTGTTCAGGAACTAGAATATATAGCATTGTCTCCACTGTATACAGCATCGCAAAGCTGATGTGTTTGTGGGGTGCTTTTATTGGTTCCCCTAGACACACCCATGTGATTGCAGATTCTTTTATGTGGATAATTCCTCATCTGGCTGGATATTTATAATTCTTCTGAAGCTTGTGGATATTTGGCTGTCTATTCTCTACTGGTGTCACCTTAACCTTCTAGAGAGATCTTTGAATAGAGTCAGTCCAAGATGGTTCCAAGCTGAATCCTTCCAAAATGTCTCCGAGCTGATCCCTCAAGAGGCCCATCACTTGCCCATCAGTGAATTACAATTTGCCCTCAGTGTGAGCTTTCTACTTGGCCACTTAAGGCTACTTCACCCAGACACCTGCCAGCAGGATTTGTCAGAAGTGAGTCAAATACCAATCCCTGGGATCCTTGGAGTCCAATGGGCACATGCCAAGCCCTCACATTTGGCCTGAGGAAAGAAGACAGTCCCCTCCTCCCTGACTTATGAGAGGAGGACAGATGCATAGCACTTACACATCTCTCTACAGAAAATCCCTACCCTTAGTGTTGCATGGTCATCCACTGTGATATCAAGAGACAGGGCTCTCCAAACATCCTTTGCAAGTTTTGTGTAGATGATCACTAGGCACCTCACTTTGGAGTATGGAAGTTCTGGACACTTTGTCTTACTCAGTGTTTGTGCTGTACACACTGTGTTTGTATATATGGTGTGTGTGTACACATGTGTGTGCAGATGTGTATACAGATGGACAGGAACACCACAGGCCAATCTCAGATGCTTATTTTTGGATGCCATCCACCTTGTTTTTTTTTTTTTCAAGTAAACCATTCTTTGTTTTCGATATATATTTTTATTGAATTTTTTTGCATTTTATACAATACATCTTAATCATATTTAGACCCCATTCTCCTATTTGCACCCTCACTGGATATTATACATTCTGTCATATATATTAAAGCCTTTTGAGTCAAGTTTGTGTGCCCAGATGTTCTTCAATTCCACGGTGCTTTTATAGACAGGCTTTCTCACTGGCCTAGAGTTCTCCAAGCAGGCTGGGGATCTGCCTGCCCCTGCCTCCCCAGAACTGGGATTACAATGTGTACCCCCTCATCTGACGTTTTTTTACATGGGTTCTTGGGGTCAAACTCGGGTCCTCAGGCTTGTGTAGCAAATACTTTACCAACTGAGATATCTCCCCAGCCCATCTTTCTGATTATTTTTTAATGTAGTCCAACAGGTCATTCTTTGGTCCTTGGGACAAAAGAAGTTCATACTCCAGTTTGATCTTAGAAATACTGATTCTTTTTCTAGTGGCTGTGGGAGAGCTACATAATAAGTTAGAGCCTCCATTTCTTTATCAATAAGATGGGATAATACTCTGTAATTCACAGAGCCAGTGTGGAGGTTAAAGGGAATTTGTTCTATGAAAGCACCGAGTTTCAAATATTAAACAAGAATAGCCTTCATTTCTGTTCTAGAAGAAAACAGATAACCAAGTTATCTCCAAACTACAAGTGAATAGATAAAAATAACAGTTTAAAACGTATGTTTATAATTAACAAATGACTTGGAAAAGAAGCCCTAACAAGAGATAAATTTGCTAGAAACCAAACCCAGACTTTCCCTTTCATGTTCTTATGTTGAATGTTCTTATGCGTAGGCGGCACACTACTTATCTAAGGTAAACTAAGAGTTGGGAACAGAAATTAGGTTTAGACTTTCCTTCATTTCAACCACCCCCACCCAAGCCCCATATAAATAATACCAAGCTATAAAATCACCCACTACTCCCTGAGACAATCTTTTCTGAATATACAATATCCTGGGTAGACTGATAATATGCTCTGAAACAAAACAAAGAAAATATATCCAACTCACAACAGGCAGCTGGGATCCTTGTCAGTGTTTGGATAGTATTTAGCCTTGACATAACCATGGAGTCCTATCAAGTTTGCATACATGAGGACAGTGAAATGGGTGGTCCTGATGCACTGGGCCAATGCCCGGCAAATACAGTAAATACAACAGAATCACCGGTCCAGCCTGAAGGCTTATTATAACCTGCTGGGTGGTTTCTCTCATGCTGTTTTTAGTACAAAAAAACTCTTTTTTGCTAGGAAAATGGATGTGTTTGAAAAAATGAGTTTGTCAGTTAATTTTAGGAGTCAAAGATGAAAATGCCAGCTGTTTCAGGTTCCAGAGCCTTGACTCAAACTATTATGCATTGAGGTATGTGCAGGATGCCAAAAGAGCTCAGAACTAATTGAAAATTTAGACAAAGAAGACAGGCAGATTGGACCCCAGAGGAACACAGAGTTTATTTAAAGTTATATACACACAATAGCTCAATCAAGATTTGAAGCCAAGTGTTCTTGTCTCCGAGCCTCCATGAACTTTACACTGTGCCCACTACCTCTCAGTGAAGGTCACTGTCACTGACAGTTACCCGTTCACTGGTCTTTGGCCACCCTCTTCTCTGGACCACGGGGCAGAAGTATAAACCAATGGACCTTGGAGTTGGCCACATCTAGATGTGACTCCTGCTTAGCCACTCATTAACTGTGTGACTTGGTAATATTACTTTGCTTACCAGAGACTCTGTTTCTTCATAGGTAGGTGGTGGTCACAACAGCAGTTCTCTATAGGAGTGTCACCTGCGGTGAGAGACCCATCCTGGCCCTGCTGCTGGTAGGCTGGGGAGGTCCTTCTGCATAAAAAACCTTCTTGCAGATGTGCCCTAGATTTTATGCTACAGAAAAGAATTTCAAGATGAGTCTGAATAAAGTAGAGCTGGGATCCATTAAGAGAGACAGAAATTCATGCACACCCAAGTGTGGGTGTGAGTTTCTCAAGAGCAAGAGTTGTACTTAAGTGTCTTCACAATAGCTATGGCTTTTGAAGTTATATTGTTTAAAGGAGGTAATGCACATCCAGGTTCAAAGATTAAGCACAGTTTAAAATTGTAAGTTAAAAATGAGATGGTTTACTTCTGCAAGGAATATGTCACACCTTCAGTCACACCTGGGAAGAAGGAACCTCAATTGGGAAATTACCTCCATTTCATTGGCCTGGGGGCAAGTCTGTGAGGCATTTTCTTGATTGTTGAGTGATGTGGGAGGGCCCAGCCCAATGTGAGCAGTGCCACTCCTGGTCAGGTGGTCCTGGGTTGTATAAGAAAGCAGGCTTGGCATAGGCCAGAGGAGCAAGCCAGTAAGCAGTGTTCCTCCTAGTCTGTGCTTTAGTTTGCCTCCAGGTTCCTGCCTGAGCTCTTGCTTTGGCTTCCTTCAATGAAGGACTGTATTGTAAGCTGAAATAACCCTTTCCTCTCCAAGTTGGTTTCAGTCATAGTGTTTATTACAGCAATAGAAAGCTAACTAAAACAACTTCTTAAAGAATTTTCTTTGTAAATTAAATTACAGGGTAGCTTATGAGGTACACTGTTGAGATGTAAGGATGAGAGAAGAGTGCTGATAGGTTAACTCAAAGATGTAAGGCTGAGAGAAGAGTGCTGATAGGTTAACTCAAAGGTTGACTATGTTTTAGCCTTAACCTAGGAGAATTTACTGATTTAACATTGGTCCTAGTTTTCTTTCTGTTGCTGTGATAAAACATTGACCAAAAGCTGCATAGGGGAGGAAAGGGTTTATTTCAGTTTATAGTTTACAGTCTATCATTGAGGGAAGTCAAGGCAGGAACCCAAACAGGAACTTGAAACAGAAACTATGGAGGAACATAGCTTGCTGACTTGCTCACTAACTCATCTTTAGTTAGCCTTCTTATATAGACATCAATTAATAATCAAGACAATCCCCCACAGACATGCTCTTAAGCTGATCTCATCTAGACAATTCTTCAACTGAGGCTTTACTTTCAGATGATACTAGGCTGTATCAAGTTGACAGTTAAAGCTAACTAGGGAGCTAGAGAGATGACTCAGAGGTTAAAAGCATTGGCTGCTCTTGCAGAGGACCTGGGCTCAGTTGCCAGCATCCACAGGCAGCTAACAACTGTCCCTAACTCTAGTTCCAGGAGATCTGACACCTTCTTCTGGCCTCCATGGGCACTGCATGCACTTAGAACTTGTACATATAAAATAAAAATAAATTTTATAAATAGATAAAGCTAACTAGGACAACATCCTTGTTTGAGATCTCTCTCTGTTTCTCTCTGTCTGTCTCTCTGTCTCTGTCTCTGTCTCTGTCTCTCTCTCTCTCTCTCTCTCTCTCTCTCTCTCTCTGTCTCTCTCTCTCTTCCTCTCTCTAGCTGTATGGAAATTGTGACTTTCAGCCAGAAAGAAATGCAAACCAGATCCTGGGGTAAAAGGATGTTTCCTCCTCCCATGCCTGAGTTGTTTTCCTATCTTTCCAGCTGGCCTAGTGCTTATTGTAAAGCCTTAATGAGGAAATGCAAGTGGGATATGTGACAGAATGCTTGCCCTGTAGGAAGTATGGGTTAAATCTTAGCAAAAAACCATTGTTCGAAGATCTCTTATTTGTGAACTCACTTCCTCATTAAAACCTAATTATGATCTCCTAATTAATACTCATGGTTCTTTTGAAGTCATTTGTGGATATATACAGTATGGTAACAAAAATTAAGCCAGCTAACGTTCAGTTCGCTGAAGCTGAGCGAGGTAAGGCTCTGCCTTTGTTTCAGCTTTCAGACCACAAACAAGAGCCTTCTTCCTGTTTCATTTGGCGCCAGGTTTTGCTTTTTTGTTTTTACCTCTCTGCTTTTTCTTGGTGATTTTGCTGCTTAAAAGGCCCAGACACACAGTGCTACTGTGCTCTTTAGCACAAGAAGGCTGTCATGTGCCTTACAGTGAAAACGTGAGTTAGATGAGGTTTGCTTAGACCTGAGTTATATTGCCATGACTTGGCCATGAGTTCAATGTTAATGATTGTCAATATAAACAAGGTGTCTCTAAACAGAAACAGACAGGGCCTGGGAAGGTGGCTCAGTCAGTACAGTGCTTATCACTCAAGCATGAAGACCTAAGTTCAGGTTCCCAGCACCCAGGTTCAAAAAAAAGCTGAGTAAGAGGGGGCATATCCATAATCCCATCCCTGGGAAGGTGGGGACAGGAAGATCCCAGGGGCTTGATGGTCAGCCAGTCTAGCTGAATCATTGACCTAGTTTAGTGAAGACTTTGTCTCAGAAAATATGGTGGAAATTAATAAAGACACCCAACATCAACTTTTAGGCTCCTTTGACATGCATATTCGGGCACACCTAAATACCTATGAATACATATATGTGCCACACACAGACACACAAAGAAAACAGAAACACATATAAAAGAAGTTTAGATATTGACGAACTGATGAAAATGTGACCAGAGGACTATGGGAACCTCACTTCCTAGGAACTGCAGTTCAGTATTTTTTAAATCAGTACTCACAGCAATTTTATAAAATAAGTAAATAATGAGAATGAACTATAGTAATCGCAATAATGATGATGATGATGATGATGATAGAGCAATGGCCATTTGTTAGTATCAATGATAAAATAACCAGAACTATTATTCCTAAGGCAGATGCCTTAAAATGCAGAACATTGGCTTCCTTCCCCACATGCCATTATGTGAAGTGAAATCTACCCCAGTTAAGAGTTACAGTACCAACTGAAGCTTCAGCTAGAGATGAAGTCATCCCTGCAGGCCATCAGGAACTTATGTGGTCACTGTAACTTGTCCAGCCTTTTCCCAAATACAAGTGATCGGACACACTTTTATTTCAGACCCAAAATGTCTACTGTAAGTGTGGACAATTTCCTTTGATGGTGGTCAGTGAGACGAAATTAGGTTCATGGCTGGGGGTGTTGCTAATGGGAGGGATTACCATGATGAAAGAGGTGGGAAAATTGGTTCTAGGAGAAAAGACCAGCAAAATTGGTATCATTTTTCTCCAAGAAAGGGAAAGAAACAACACAATATTCTTTTAAAGGGTGGAGGAGTGTCCAGACTCAGGCTTGGCTGCTTCTGTCTCCTGGATTGAACTGTTGCTTACAGTCAAGATTGTTTCTGAGGTTGAGATTTCTAGAGGTATCCATGGCCTCCAGGTTAAAATGAACCACAAGCTCCTTTATTTCTTTAAAGTGGCTTTCTTATTTCTATTGACATAAGAACGACATACATTCATGTTTGAAAAATAAAAAGTGCAGAGACCGGAGAGATGGCTCCATGGGCAAGAGTACTTGCTGCACAAGTGTGAGATGCTGAGCTTGGATCCCAGCACCAACACACGAAGCTGAGCATGGACGCATGCTCACTTGTAAGCCCAGTGCTGCGGGTGGAATAAATGGGCCATCAGCCCAGCCCTGACTTGTTCTCCATAGGTTGTTTCTGTTAGGCATTTTGTCACAGCCATATGAAAAGTAGCTTAATACAGACTATGCTAAAGATCGTGTAGGGTAGCGAAGAACTTATTAGCTCCTATAGCAAACGGCTTCATACTTATTTCCCCAACTTCCCTTGAGTGCTAACCTGCCACAAGAAGGAATAGATAAGAGGGAGCTTTGAGTTCTCTCTCTCTTTCTTTCTTTCTCTCTCTCTCTCTTTCATTATCTATCTATCTTCTTCCCCTACCACATACTCTCTGCCTTTATACACCCTGCCCCTGCAATATCTTATACCTCAAGCAAGTCCAACAGACCAAATCACTTGGGCTATATCCTAGAATATGTGAACTCAATACACTGCTTGCTTAGCAAACAAAAAGTCCTTTCATTACTCTATCAAGAACTATGTCTACATTTTAAATCTTCCTAAAAATTACAGGCTTCATCTAACTACAAAGAATTTACTATGTCTACCCTTGTTCTTTGGGTTGACTGGGAGAAGGTTGGTGGTAACAAGGATCTATAGGTGTCAGAGGTGTTAGTCATCATGAGATTGGAATGTTCCAGATGGCTTGCTCACTGGCCACCAGTTGGTGCTGGCTCTATGGCGAGAGATTACCTGGCACACCTCAGCGTCTCCCATGGGATCAGTCCACTTGCTTGAGCTTCTCATCCCCTGCCAACTGGGCTCCAGGAGAGAGCATTCCAACCATTTGAAATCAGAAGCTGCAGCCTTGGTGATTGTGCAGTAGAAACTTCCTATTGGTCAAAGCTAGGTCCAGCTCATGTTTAAAGGAGGGCGGGGCAAAATAGTTATGCCATCTTTAATCTGCTGCACCCATCAGGGTTATAAATAGCAACATTTTTCAGGTACTTGTTCAAATACTTGACATATAAAGTCTACAATGAGATTCTCTGATGTGTTTCTGTTCCTTTTAATAAAATGTAAAGGGAATGCCAAGCATGGAAAGCACATCTAGGAACAGACCTAAATTTTTGCCTTTATATATTCATCTCTTCTTTTTGCTAAACCTTAGACTTCTAATTCTGGACTAAGATTGGACAGGCTTCATCATCTCCTATCCATCTACAGAATATTGCCTGTTCCATTACCCAGAATGGGGGTGAACCCCAGGGTCGGCACTTCTCATGGCACCTCCAGCATCATACTCTTCCACTCATCTCTATGCCAAGACTAATTTTTTTCTTCTTTATTTTTTGTTGCATAGTAAGTTTATTATCATCTGGACACTACATTTTAAATCTGACAGGAAATCAAAAGGCAATATATTTCATGTTGTCTATAAAAAAAAGCAATTGTCAGACCCTAGCTACCCATCAAAGCCACATCCAAACATTATCCAGTAGTTGTTATGAAAAGGAATAAAGAGGATTCTTCTTAACTCCCCCACGTCTGCCTCCACTTCAGCAATAATACATTCAGAAATAACCTTGTAAACAGAGCTGAGGGACCTAGAGGGGAAATCTACTTTGTGACCCAAGTCATATCTCTCTAATTAAAACAATCTCATAAGTCTAGAGATTGATTATTTAAATACTTCTAAAAGACGGAAAGTAATTTGAACAATAAAAATAATTAAGCTTTCCAAATATGTCAGAACAATTCTGGAGAGACTGGGAAACAATAGCTTCTTCCTTGGACATGTCAATATTCTTCTGGAGTGGAGCACAGCTGGGCCATAGACAATTCTGAGAGCATGGAAATTGTTTCATTCGGGCTTAAGCTGTGTGGTCTCTGATGACCATCTAAATGTATTTGATTCACTAGGCTTTGGCCTTCTGCATGCTCAGATTTTAACGTGGGTAAACAATCCCACAGGGAATCAGTCAACTTGTTCATGGTTTGCTTGACGTAAGAAAAACTGGATTTTTAAGTGGTTAGAGCTATTGATTGCTTTCTTTGTGTTTTCTTCTATGCCATTTATGTTCAGAAAGTCCTTCTTCATTCCAAGATTGCGTGAATAGTCCCATCTTTGACTAGCTCCTAGGGATTCCTTCTATACAGTCCCTCTTTAACTCTTCAATTCCTAGAACTTACTTCAAAGTATTATAGTGAACATTAATAATATTTTTGGCTAATCAGCCATTTTGATACATCCTTTGTCTTTGTATCTGTGTGTATTTGTGTGTGCATGTGTGTGTATTTATTTGTGTGTATATATTTGTGTATGTGGGTGTGTATGTATGTGTATATCTGTGTGTATCTTTGTGTGTATCTATATGTCTGTGTGTATCTCTATGTGTATGTATGTATCTATGAATGTCTGTGTGCATTGGTGTTCCCACCTTATACATTTACATTTCTTCCATGGTAAAAGCCAGGAAATGAATGTTCCAGCTGCCTTTGAAAATTGGGCATAAGCAGTCGGGTGTGGTGGCTCATGCCTTTAATCTCAGCATTTGGGAGGCAAGGCAGGCAGATCTCTGTGAGCTCAAGGCCAGCCTGGTCTACATTGTGAGTTCCCAGCAGCTGGGGCTACAGGGAGACCCTGTCTCAAAAAAAAGAAAGAAAGAAAATTGAGCATAATCATGTAACCAAGGTTCCACCCATCAGCTAGTTCCTTGTGAAATTTCAGTTTTGAAACCTGTGATGAGTGGGAGAGCTATCCCAGTCTGGGGTGGTGTTGCTGCAGGTCTCCAGATTTCAAAGGAAGTGATGAGTAAGATTCTATGTACCGCCCTTTGCCTGGCTACAGCAGGGAGTGTTGTTTGTAAGCAGAGGTGGGTAGTAGAGGTTCCATTAGAGCTGGCCTGCACTGTGCTGTCCCTAAGTCTGATTCTTGTCCCTTAGAGAGTTCACGGCTACCATATCTTTTAGTAATTTAATAATTTCCTTTTCCATTTATATGGGCCAGAGAGATTTCTGCAGTCTGCAACCAAGAACACTAATCCAAGTTGACTGAGTTAAGATTTTGTTTCCAAATAGCTACTATTTGGATTGTTCCTATATAAATACTAACCTGTGCCCCCTCCCCACACACACCTAACTAGAAATGCCATCTTATTCATTACGCTTGGATTGGTTTTAATACTCTTTATTGTGTTTGGCTGATCAATGGTCAGTTAAATTTTCTGGGAAAGGAAGCAATGCAGACAACCACAAACTTCATTTTGGGCTATGCCAGTAAATCTCTGCTTCTAATTCCATCACAGATCATTGTGTTCTTGCCTTGACTGCTATTCATATCCTTTAAGGTAATGTGATTTTCACATTCTGAGTCACCTCTAATTTTTTCCCCTGAACAAAGCCAAATGAAAGATGCCTAACTTTCTTTGTACCTGAGTCAAACAGCCTGATGGCAATTACAGGATTGTGTTATTTAACAATTTGGGGCTAGGAGATAAAAATTTGGGTGATTAACAGAATTTTGCCCTTTCATTATATAGGCACAGATCTACTCTGTAGAGTAGATCTGTGGTGTTGTGGTGCATGTGAGTGTGTGTGTGTGTGTGTGTGTATGTGTATAAAATAAGCAACAGGAATATTTAACCTTTAATCCTATTGCAAGCCAACAATAAAGTGGATAATGGGCACATTATATCAGGGCTCTTTGTTCCCTGTTACCTCACTGATGTTAACCTCTGTCCTCACGTGAACACCTACAAGTCTCAAACTCCGAAGGTGAGCAGTCTTGATATGAGTACCATAAGAACCAGGTTCAAATCCCAGTTGGAACATTTCCTGGCTTTGCTGACCTTGGGTAGCAGGCTCTGAGTGTAGAATGATGGCTAGTCTAGAGTCTTGAGTGTTTATTAGTTTCCTAAGCACGCTGTAACATGTCACTACAGGCTACTTAGTGGAAAGGGAGGGACTGGAAACACATAAAACTTATCATCTTACAGTTGTGAAGGTCAGAAATCAAGGTCTTGGCACAGTTGGTTTCTTCTGGAGGGTCCAAGAGAGAATGTGCCCCATGCCTTTCACTAGCTTCTAGTGGTAGCCAACAACTCTGTGGCTTTCAGACACATCACTTCAGCCTCTGCTTCATCTTCACACCATCTCTGTGTATCTTTGTGCCCTTGTGAGTTCTTGTAAAGACATCAGTCATTAAAGATAGGACCTCTTGCTCTAAGTGCAGGATGATCTTATTGCAAGATCCTTGACTTAGTCATATCTACAAAATATGACTAATGACTTGTTTCTAAACAAACTTACATTCTGAAGTCCTGAGTGGACATGAATTTTGGAGGACACTATTTAGCCCATTCCAAACGGCAAGGACAGATCAACAACTGGAGTCTGGCTTAGGCCAGTGCCTGATTCCTGCATTTTTGTCTGGATGTGTGGAAGATTAAATGACCTCTGAGTCAGAGTCGGGGGCTAAATGTGGGAAACAAGAAATCAGTCTCATCATAGAAGACAAAGCAAAAGGGAGAATTCAGGATACCCATAAAACTAATGGAAAGGGCAGAGGACGCCAAGAAATAGAAACTAACCAAAGGAATAAGGAAGTTTGGGCAGAGGAAATTACCTAATTTGCTGTCCTGCTTCTATGAGAATTAATCCTGGGTCACCTGACTCAGGTTCCAGCCTCTCTAACTCCACAGGAGCTACAGTGTTCATCTCAAGAAGTCCTTAAGTTGATGATGACAGTCAACCCCCACCCACTAGCCGCTGAAGTCTAGAATTTGTTTTTTAGGACAGGTATCTGTCATGTCTTGGAAATATCTCTCCCTGATTTTTACCAGGATTCCCCACTTGGAGTTAACCCCTTGCTCATCTCTAATTAAACCTGTTGGTCCGAGGATGGTCCATTGCCTAGGGACTGCTTCAGACTGGACAGCTGCTTTGGCTCCTAACACGAGCGTGCCCTCCTCTGATTCTGAAGGAGCATTTCCACCCTATTCCCCACTCTTATGGTACAGGTGGATGTTTAACTCAACTCCAGCTCTCAGGTGGCCCTGTGTCTTGGGGTTGGCCAATCAGTTCTAGTTCCCTGACACTAGAAATGAGTTAAAGAGTGGAAATTTCACCAGTCAGAGCCAATGACACATGAGTATTCTTCTGTTGAGACTTTGCAGAGAGAGGCACACAGTATATCTTGCTGATTATGAGCCTGAGGGAATATGGATGTGGTGTTGTTAGCAGCCATCTTTCTACCAAGGTAAAATTGAGAACAGATGGTTGGAAAGATTGACTTCTAGTGACAGTTGTTGAATCTCTGGATCAAGCTATGCTGACAGTCAAAACATTGACATTTCAATTTCACGAGGCAATAATTTCCCTTTCATGGTCAAGGTAATTTGAATTTGTTTTATTAAAATTTAGTAACTCCATTATTACTCAAAGTCTGATGGATCCTATCCAGTCCAGAATCAGAATGTGACAATATAGACCTTCAAGAATTGCCCATACCCAAGAGTTTCTAGAGGAAGGGTTTGTCCTCTGGACCCCAGTATCACTTGGGACTGTCTTGGTGTAGTAGAAGTTGTTACTTTCAGCTACCCAGACTCTGATACTCCACCATGTCTATTCAAAGTGAGTGCTCCCCATGACCCCAAGCAGATACATGGCCCAAGTTCTGAGAAACAGTTATGTTATCCAGAGAACAAAATGAAAATGTATGGATAATGTTCATAGCTGAAATGAATCCAGTGATCACAGGAGCAGTGGTGGACTAACCAGAAAGTTTCTGGGCACTCCTATGTTTCTGTTATCCTGGATTCCTGCCACATTTTTCTAACCAGTTCTCCTAATCCTTTCATCATTTCTATTAGAAATATAAAATCACTTTTATGACTCTCTTTTCTGCCCAACTTACGCAACAAAAAATCCTGAAGGTGCACATGGGCGTGCAGAGATGTTCAGATAAGTGCACAGTTGCCAGGCCTGCAGGATACTATATTTTCCGTGAAAGTTGGAGGAACTCAGGAAAAAGCAATCAAGAGCTGTGATACTTCTTGATTTATTTTCTTTCCTCTTAAGTTAAATGGTACTTTGCAGTCACGGCCATCAGCAGCCACTTCTCCATTCTCATGGGTGCTGCTCCTTCATCTCACGGGCGTCGAGGCTGCTCCTCCGCTTGCCCTGGGCTGAGGCTGCTCTTCCACTCGCCCTGGGCTGAGGCTGCTCTTCTGCTCACCTGGTGCTGAGGCTGCTCTTTTGCTCGCCTGGTGCTGAGGCAGCTCTTTTGCTTGCCCTGTGCTGCCTCCTGTTGTCGCTGCTTCTGCCTGGTCCCAGACCCCAGGGCTGGTGAGGAGACTGTGTCAGCAGAGCTGCATTCAGACACAGGTAACAAGGTTCAGTGACACAGGTCTGCTTTATTGCAAGAAGGCACAAACTTATATAGGGGTAGTGGTCCAATCACTGCACAGCAAGTAGGATAACTTATTAGCATAACAGGTTTAGCATCCTATCACAGTACAGCAAGTAAGATACCTTACTAGCATCATCCTATTAGCATAACAGACTTAATGTCCTATCACAGAACAGAGGGTAGGATGCCTCATTAGCATACTGGGTTTCAGATTACAGAGCCTGGATTCCTGGAAAGCACATGACTCTGACAGTTTCAATATCACCCCAGGCTCAAGTCTGTCTCCCACAGTACTTTATGCTAAAACCAGAAATAGGTACCATTTACTGAAGGCCAACATCTGGGATAGCCCAGTAAGTCCTTAACAAGCCTCCTGAGCTCTGTGCACTGCATTTTCCTCATGTGTACAACAGATACAACAGTGTGTGCCTTGCAAGGATTTCCAAGATCTAAATTCCCTACTAGATTTGATAGTCTTCTGTTTTTTATTGTATTAATTTATTTATTTATGTGTGTGCATGTGTGCACATGTGCACTCACACAAATATCACAGTGCACGTGTGGAGATCAAAGGATAGCTTGAGGGAAATAATCCTCTCCTTTCACCATGTGGGTTCTTCAGCTCAGGTCATCAAGCTTGGTGGCAAATGACTTTACCATCTGAACATTTTTGACAGACCAAATGGAATATGCTGTGGGTTGGATGTCATGCACATCATGTTAAGCCTGTCTGATGCCTCAGTGCCTAGAACTGTAAGCATGCTAAATAGCTTCTGAACCAGTTCATAAAATGATGTCTGTAAATCAATTAGGAAGTGGGGTGTGATTGGGCTATGTGAGCAGAGCTCTCACAAATGGGATTGGCCCTCATTAAGAAGACAGCTCCTGCTGGATTTTTGTCTGACTTGAGGTTACATTGGTCTTGTGAATGCTGTCACAATTGCTGTGAGTTCATATGAGTAACTGTTCTGCTGTCTGGAAAACAGTTTCCTTATACTCATCCACCACCTCTGGCTATTACAATCTTTTCACCTGCTCTACAGTAATCCATGAGCTTTGGGAGGAGAAGGTGGAATATAGGTGTCCCATTCAGGGATAAGCATTCCATTGTCCTCTTGTTCTCTGCACATTGACCAGTTGTACCTCAAGCCAGACAAAATCCCAGCATGGATGGGGAGAGGTGGTCAAGAAGCCCCAGGCCTAGCTGAGGAACTATTGGCAACTAATAGCTGCTGGAAAAAGGACAGCCTGTTTTCTTTAAAGGTGTGATGTTGAGTAGATTGATCAAGCTCCAGGGAATGGATTCACACAGAACATTTGGGGACACAAATTAGATTGAATAGGCCTTAAAAAATAAGAATAGAGGAACATGAAATGGGGCAGCAGTGGTAAAGCAGGAGTGGAGATGGGGGGCTGTATATGATCAAAACACCTTATATGAAATTCTCCAAAAAAAAAATCTGAGCCTATCTTTTTAAGTTCAATAAATCACAAGATGATTTATATGAAAAAATAAGAAAGAATGCCTTTCCTCATCTTGGCATGTGAGGGCACAGTGAAAAGATGATGATGAAGCAAGAAGCAGAGCTTCTCCAGACCCCAATCTGCAGGCACCTGGATTGGAATTTCCCATTTCCTAGAACTGAGAAGTGTGTGTTTATAAGCCACCCACCCTACAATGTTTAGACCAACCAGAATGGACTAAAATAGATTCTCTTTGGGAGCTCAGTATTGAACATTTTTACCTAAGGAAAAAAAAAAGCATTCTCTTGCTTGCTGGACATGGTGGTACATGCCTTTAATCCCAGCACTCTGGCAGAGGCAGGCGGATCTCTGTGAGTGCAAGGTCAGCCTGGTCTACATAGCAAGTTCCGGGCCAGCTGGGGCTACAGGGAAAACCTGTCTCAAAAGACCAAAAAAAAAATAATGCACTCTCCAACACACACACAATGTGCACACATTTTTAGGAAGTTTCTGAATTTCTAAATCATAACCATAAATCTGAACACATACTACTTATGACAACATGCACAGACCTGTGCAAGCCCATACCAGACAGGAATCAAGCGTGGATGGGAGAGGTGAGCAGGGAAGGCCCAGCCTTAGCTGAAGACCTATTGGTATTTGATGGATGTTGGGAGAGGGAGAGTCAGTTTTCCTTACTGGTGTGACACCTGGTAGTTTGACCATTCTCAAAGGGACCTATCTACACACAAGAGAACTTGGGAAACACAGTAATAGACATGAGAGGTCTTAAAAAGAGATAATAATAGAGAATATGAAGTTGGGGTGGTAAAATGCTGGTAGAGGGGGAGGCCAGGGTCTGAATATGATCAAAATACATTGTATGAAATTCTCAAATCAATAAAAAATACTTAACCATAGGTCCTGCTCGACCATGGCTGGCTTCTCTTGGAAGCATGAAGGAAATTCTTCCTCTGTGTTGACCCTCCTCTTTGTAGACTGGATATTGGTTCAAGTCCATCTGGTGGGGTCTCCATTGCCTCCTTGATCAAGAGGACAGGTGACTCACCACAGTTACAGGACATGTGGAGAGATGCTTATAGTCCCCTGGAACTTAGTCGACCTAGGAGGGCAAGGAGCAAAAACTGTCCTTTATGTCCCTCTGACAAATTAGTATAGGCCTTATAGTATGGCTGTTAAACATCCAAGAAGGTTAGTTCCACAAGTCTAGTACTTTTAGTTATCATGTGCCATGTAGATAAAGCTTGGGCAAAGAACAAATGCTGTCAGATAAACCTTGCCTAGATAAATATATTATATTCTTTGATCTAGTGGTATGTATGATTTTTCAGTAGGTTGTTGGACTAATATGGTTCCCTCTGGTTTTTTAAAACTAGCTAGGCATTACTTATTTCTCACATTGTCTAACCCTTCCATGCTGGCTTCTCCATTTAAAGTTCCCCCATTTTTCCATTTTTCCCTTAATAAAACCCTTGTACATTCCCACCTCTCTTGAGCTCCTTCTTTTCCTTTATCCAAAAGGTTCATTGTATAACTCTCCCCCCAACACCTCCCTTTAAAATAACCCCAATTTTTTTTGTCTTTTTGAAGTAGGGTCTCCCTGTAGCCCCAGCTGTCCTGGAACTCACTATGTAGACCAGGCTGGCCCTGAACTCACAGAGATCTGCCTGCCTCTGCCTC
>NW_008341810.1:5072771-5073640 GCF_000622305.1 Nannospalax galili | reverse complement strand
TTCCTCCAGTGAGCGTTCTTAGCCCCTTTGTCAAATATCAGGTGGCTGAAATTGTGTGTACTCATATTTGGGTCTTCAATTTTGTTCCATTGGTCTATGGGTCTATTTTTGTGCCAGTACCATGTTGTTTTTATGACTATAGCTCTATAATACAGTTTAATATCTGGTACAGTAATCCCCCCAGCATTTTCTTAGTGCTCAGGGTTACTTTGGCTATCTGAGGTCTTTTGTGCATCCATATGAGTCTTAGGATGGTTTTTTCCAATTCTGTGAAAAATGTCATGGGGATTTTGATTGGCATTGCATTGAATCTACAAACGTCTTTTGATAGGATGGTCATGTTCACAATATTAATTCTTCCAATCCACGAACATGGGAGGTCCTTCCATCTTCTGATGCCTTCCTCAATCTCTTTCTTTAAAGATTTAAAATTTTCATTGTACAGGTCTTTGATGTCTTTGGTCAGGTTTATTCTGAGATACTTCTTTTTTTTGCAGCTGTTGCAAAGGGGAGTGTTTTCATGTACTCTTTCTCTAATTGCTTGTTATTGATATATAGAAAGGTTACAGATTTTTGTAGATTAATTTGACTTATCCTCACATAGATGGAACTGGTAAAAGAATGGAAACAGTGGCTCCTCCCAAGCCCATGTGACCCCTGAGAAACAGATTCTCAAACGACCTTAAGAGTAAAAACAAATTGGTTTAGCTGGGCCAATTGTAGGGTCTTAAACACCCAAAAGGAAAGTATAACCAAAGATTAATGGGGTCAATATAATTTCTTTTGGTCTTTTTGAGACAGAATCTCCCTGTAGCCCCAGCTGTCCTGGAACTCACTATTGTAGACCAGGCTGGCCTTGAACTCACAGA
>NW_008341810.1:5067503-5072355 GCF_000622305.1 Nannospalax galili | reverse complement strand
AGGGAGGCTATGGGAGGGTGCCATTTGGGAAGTGGGTATATAAATGAATAACATTGTGTGGGATGTTCCGTATGATATACACACAAAAATTCAACAAATTTTTAAAAAGACATATTTGAGGATGAAGCATAAAAATTTACCTCATGTTAATTAGTAGAGGTGATAAACATTAACATTGAAATCTACCTGATGACTTTATAACTCAGGTGCCAAAGATCCCAGTGTGACTGACTGTGACTAGTAATAATCAGATGCATAGAGATTAAAGACATATGCAAACATCTAAGCGTTAGTAGCATTAAAAATGAGTCTTTCTGTAAGGAACAGTCTATTTAAAAATGGAATAGAGATCTTCTTTAAATATCAAAAGCTCATTCAATTTTATGTCTTCTAGGGAAATTGTTACTGAATATGCTAAAGCTGTAATGAAATGCTTCTTCTAATCATGTGGTTATTAAATAAAAAATAAGAAAACTTAACCATACAGTAAGAAAATAAATAAATCATTCAGTGAGAAAAACTATGACACCAGAGGTGATGGTACACACCTATTTATAATCCCAGTACTTGGGAAATGGAAGCAAGATTTCAAGTTCAAAGTCAGCCTGGGCTACAAAATGAGACCTTAACACAAAACATCAAGGGGTAGGGATGTCAGTCAGTGATAGAGTATTTACTTGGCACAAGTGAGACCCTATCTTGGGGCACCAGCACAGCAAAAGAATGGAATAAAATAAGCCAAAAATAAATGAATATGCTAAATAATTTCCTTGGATTCTGGGGTCAGATTCACCTGCTATGGAAACCCAAACAAAGGCCCATTATAGAAAATATCTACTATCAACAAGATTACTAGAGCTATGCAGTTCAGCCCCAGGATCATCACTCAAGTACAGCAGACCTCCAGGATCGAGTTTATCTTCCATAGAAAATTCCTACTAGAGAGGAAGGGCATCAGAAATGTCAGACCCTTTCACTAGATTTTTCTGTATGACAATGCAACCATTTATATTGAAGCAAGTAACTCTAGCTGCTGGACCACATGTCAGTGACTCAACATCAGAACATTTCTTTCTAGTTATACAAAGTTCACTATAGGTCAGATGATTCTCCAGAGAAGTCGCCTTCCATGGTGACTCAGAGAGCCAAGCCTCTTCTAAGTGACTCTATCATCTTTGGACCTTTGTTCCAGGTTGAGCAACTGAGGAAGAAAATGGCATGGAATTTGGCAGAGTGTTTTGGAGTTCTCCAGAGAAACAGAATCAGTGGAATGTGTACATAAATTGACAAAGATTTATGGTAAGGAATCGGTTCATGTGGCTATGGCACTAAAAGTAAAATATCTGCAGGATAAAGTATAAATCTTAAACATCCCCAGTAGGTCAGTGTTTTGCATTGGTCCCTAAAGACCTTTGGGAATGAGCATCTAAAAAAAGGTTTTTGGGCTTTTGGAGGAAGGCCCTCAAAAGAGATGATGGAGTCCCAGTTTCTTCTTTCTCTTTGTTCTCTTGTTCATGACATGAGAAGGTTTGTTCGATCATGCACCCGTGTAATGATGTGCTGCCTTATTACAGGTCCAAAACACCAGGCCAATAAATGGTGGACCAGAACCTCCCAAACTGTGAGCCCAAATGACTTTTTCTCTTCATAAATTAGATGCCTCAGGTATTTCATTAGAGTAATGGAGAGCTCATTAACACCCTGAAGGATGGACGGAAGTGTGAAGACAAGGAAAGGATCAGCACTGTACTCCAAGTCTGCTTCTCTTGGCTGAACTTCTTGCTCCTGAGAAGTAGGTTTTTTTGTTCTATTCAGGACTTCAACTGACTAGAGAAGACCCACCCAAATTATGTATGAGTATCCCAATTTCAGTGTTAATCTCATCCAAAAACACCTTCATAGAATTATCTGGATTATTTGGACACTGTGTCTCAACCAAGTTATATCCAATTTATGCTCGATTTGATACAAAAAATTAACTATAAATATGATGTATTTTATTGCCAAATCCAGATGTGTCAGGTATTACGTCTGATCACATTCCATTGTCCTCAACCTATGAAAAGGTCCCAATCTGCCCTCAAGAGTATCCCATAAATATAGTGTCTCATGTGTCCAAGAAGAGGAAATAGAATTGATGAAGCTTTACTGAGGCTTTGCCACAGTGCGTTTTCAACATAAAGAATCCTGATCTTGGAATGAACCATCCTGAAACATTGGAACCAAGAGAGAAAAAGCCCAGCCAGTTTCAAAAGAGAGCTGAGGGTGGCTGGTTGGAGGATGAGCTGAGACCCCATAGCAGAGGGCAGACCAAGATCTTGCTGACCAAACCTACTACCAGGGATTACATTTTAAAGATTCAGCCCAGTTAAAGTAATGAGCCTTGGCTGAGAATCTATTCTGAATAGTGGTTTGGGGTGATACAGTTATGAAAATTTGCAGAGTAAAAAATGTTACTATTTTAGAGAGTCTACCACCCCTCCAATTCTTAGTGTGTAGGAGTGCATTTTGAGAACTAACTTTGACACAGACACGGAAGCCAGGGGATCAAGGGGGCATAAAAATAATGGACTTGAGGTAGTAAGAATAGGATGGTGAGAAATGTAAGAACATGGATCACAAATTGCCACTACTATTGATCACCTCTTTTTTAAAAAATTATTATTTTTATTTTATGTGTATGAGTGTATTGCCTGCATGTAGTGCACCCATGTTGTTCAGTGCCCACAGAGGTCAGGAGAGGGTGTTGGATCCCCTGGAACTGGAGTTAGGAATGGTTGCTAGCCGCCATGTGGGTGCAGGGAACTTCTGCAAGAGTAGTCAGTGCTCCTAACAGCTGAGCCATCTCTCCAGCCCCTGACTCCTTTTTCCTAAAGGGATGAAAGTACAGTGAAAACAACATGTTTTATATGATACAGAGTTTAGAATCCTGGCTTTACCATACTGCCCATGAAGCAAGTTTAAAAGTATGCAAATGCATTACTGTTGGAAGAGAACAGAGAATCCAGAAAGAAAATGAACACAGGCTTAGGAAATATGACAAAAGCAGATCTTCAGCAGAGGACTAAGGGTGTACTGCTAACTAAAATGTGTTGAAAAATTGAGTCCAAATTCAAAAATTAAAGTCAACTTCTTGCTTCATACCATATAAAATAAACTAAACATAATCAAAATATATTAGAGAAAAAAGTTTTTACTTGAAGAAGATTTTCCCAATCATTAAATGAAACCAAGAAACAAAGGCAACAGGCCAGGGGCTAGAGAGATGGCTCAGTGGTTAAGAGCAATGGCTGCTCTTGCAGAGGGACCGGCTTCAATTTCAACACCCACATGGTGGCTAACAACCATCTGTAACTCCAGTTCCAGGGGATACGACACCCTCTTCTGGCCTCCGCAGGCATCACACACATTCATGCACACAAAACACTCATACGCATAAAATAAAAGAAATAAATAAATGAAAATGGAAAGAAAGAAGACAGGCAGACAAAGCTCAAGCATGACTACATAAAAAGAGGAGAAATCTTCTGTTTGGTAAATTAGAGTCAAAGGAGTTACCATGGTATTGCCACATAACAGTATAAAGAGTCATGGTCAACTCAGTAAGAAAAATCCAAGTCGTTTAACAGAAATATGATCAAATGATTTATCAAGGTAGTTCACTGAAGAAATATGTGTAGCTAGTGAACATTCAAAAACAACAAATCCTCACAATAACAAAAATAGTGAATTTAAATAGCATCATGATTCCATTTTCCACCTGCTGCCTCATAAAAATGTGAAGAATTGAAGGCCTGCCAGCCTCTTTCCTGGATGCCAGGGCTGACCTCTTGGCCGGGGGCCACCACTGCTTCCTGATCCCTTGCATCCAGATGGACCCAGTTCCTTCTCCAAGTCCCCAGCAGCCCTCTGGTCCTGGTCCTGCCCTCACCTCCCCCTGCTTCCTTGGGCCTGCAGGACCTACTGGCTTCTCTTCTGGGTAAGTTGATCATGCCCTCTGTGCTTTGACTCCCCCAGCTTCATTCACCCTCCTATCTCCCCTGCCTGTCTCTTCTCCTAGCCTGAATGCTGTCCCATTCCTTGTCTTGGTGCCCCAGACACCGGGGGAACCACCTCACCTTCCTGATCCTTTGCATCCAGACCAAACCAGTTCCTTCTCCCCATCTCCAGGAGCCCTCTGGGCCTGGTCCCACCCTCACCTCCCTCTGCTTCCCTGGGCTGCACAACCCACCAGCCTCTTTCCTGGATACCAGGGATGACCTTTCCTCTTCCTGATCCTTTGTATCCAGACCAACCCAGTTCCTCAGTGCAGTCCCCAGGAGCCTTTGAGGCTACTTCCCACCCTCATCTCCCTTTGCATCTCTGGGTGGCACGGCCACCAGTTGGCTGAGACCAGCATCTTTCCTGGGCCCTGCCCCCAGACCAGTCCAACCCACAAATTCCTGAGGCCAAAATCTTTCCTGGAGGGATCCAGACCTTAGGAGAAAGCCTGAGAGTATCTGATCCTCATCTGACTTGGGCCTCTGTGGGAACTCCTGAAGACAAAAGCAATCTGGCCACTCCAATATAAAATCAAAAGAGAGAACCGAAAGATTAGACGAACCAGCTTTTCATGCCCAAAATGTAAACCACAAAGGCACATAAGGTTTACAAAAAGAAGCAGACCTAAAGTTGAAGACGAGTCTCACACTAGAATCAGAAACTACAAAAGAAATTCACGTGTCAAAATCACAAAGAAAAAATAATAACATGAAAAAGCAAATAACATATCTCCACCAAGTACCAACAGTCCTGTAGAGGAGTACAATGATAACCTTCCAGAGATAACACAGGACATAGAATTCAAAAGAAC
>NW_008341810.1:5066209-5067198 GCF_000622305.1 Nannospalax galili | reverse complement strand
GAACACCAAACAGACAGCACCAGAAAAGAAACTCTCCACAGCACATCATAGCAAAAACACTAAACATAAAGAACAAAGAGACAATACTGAAAGCTGCAAAAGAGAAACAACAAGTCACATATAAAGGAAAACCCATTAGGATTACAGCTGACTTTTCAGTGCAAATTATGAAAGCCAGAAGAGCCTGGACCAAAGTATTCCCAGTGTTAAATGACCACAGATGCCAACCCAGATTACTATACCCAGCCAAAATATCTATTATAGTCGAAGGGGAAAGAAAAACTCTTCCATGACATAAAGAGGCTGAAGGAAGTCATGCCCACAAACCCAGCCCGTCAGAGAGTTCTGGAAGCAATACAAAGAACTGAAGAAAGTAATGACTATACCCAAGGGGTTGTGGAAAGAAATTCAGTGAAGGTATAACTGTGCAAAGTACAGCTACATCAAGAATGTAAACAGAAATAAAAATGACAGGATTCAATACACATCTTTAATTAATAAATTTGAATGTTAATTTATTCAAATTATTGTCTTGGTGTCCCAGACACCAGGGGAACCACCACACCTTCTTGAGCCTTTGCATCCAGACCAAACCAGTTCCTTCTCCCCATCCCCAGGAGCCCTCTGGGCCTGGTCCCACCCTCACCTCCCTCTGCTCCCCAGTCAAAAATGACAGACAAAGTGAATGGATTAAGAAACAAAACCCATGTTTTTGTTGTCTGCAAGAAACTCATCTCATTTTCAAGAACAGGCACTACCTTAAGGTGAAAGGGACGGAAAAAAAAATACACCAAGTGAGTGGTACTAAGAAAAAAGCAGGCATTGCAATTCTAATATCTGACAAAATAGACTTTAAGCTAAAACTAATCAGAAGAGATAAAGAGGGCCACTTCATTCTGATCAAAGGAACAATAAATCAAGACGATATCACAATCATGCACATATATTCACCAAACTCTGGTGCACCCAACTTCATAAAAACAATACTA
>NW_008341810.1:5065212-5065829 GCF_000622305.1 Nannospalax galili | reverse complement strand
TAAGGCTCAAAATCAACACCCGAAGAAGCCCTAATCACCACATGAACACATGGAGATTAAACAACACACTCCTGAATGATGAATGGGTCAAAAGAGAAATTAAGAAAGAAATAAAAGTATTCTTGGAACTAAATGAAAAGGAAAATACAACACAACAAAACCTCTGGGACATGCAAAAAGCTGTCCTTAGAAAGAAGTTTATACCTCTAAGTGCCTACATCAAAAAATCGGAAAGAACACAAATAAATGACTTAACACTGCAACTCAAAACACTTGAAAAGAAACAACAAATGAAACCCAAACCCAGCAGATAAGAGGAAATAACAAAAATCATGGCAGAAATTAATGAAATTGAAACAAAACAATACAAACAATCAATGAATCCAAGAGCTGGTTGTTTGAAAAGGTAAACAAGATGGACAGACTGCTATCCCAGTTAACTAAAAGAAAGAAAGAGCACCTCCAAACCAGACAAGGCTGTCCACTATCTCCACTTCTCTTAAAAACAGTGCTTGAAACTCTTGCAAGAGCAATGAGACAAGAGAAGGAAATTAAAGGAGTAATAATTGGAAAAGAAGAGCTCAAATTATCCCTTTTTGCAGATGATATGATATTAT
>NW_008341810.1:5061546-5064501 GCF_000622305.1 Nannospalax galili | reverse complement strand
TAAACCAGACATCAATTGCTCAGGAAACAAGGGCAAGAATTAACAAATGGGACCTCATTAAACTAAAAAGCTTCTGTACATCACAGGAGGCAACTGGGGAAGTAAAGAGAAAACCCACAGAATGGGAGAAAATCTTCACAAGTGACACATCTGACAGAGGTTTAACATCCAGAATATATAATGAACTCAAAAAACAGAGAATCGAGACAAGTAACCCTATTAAAAGATAGGCTAAGGAGCTGAACAGAGAGTCCTCAAAAGAGGAAGTAAAGATGGATATGAAGCATCTTAAAAGATGTTCAACATCATTAGTAATTAGGGAAATGCAAATTAAAACCACTTTAAGATTTTGTCTTACCCCAGTCAGACTGGCTAAGATCAAGAGAACAAATGATATCAAATGTTGGAGAGGATATGAGGAAAGGGGAGTACTCATCCACTGCTTGTGGGGATGCAAACTTGCTCAACCCCTATGGAAAGCAGTGTGGAGAACTCTTAAAAAACTACAAATGAACCTACCATTTGACCCAGCTATACCGCTCCTTGGCATATACCCTAGGAACTCATCCTATTGCAGAGTCACTTGAACATCTATGTTTGTTGCTGCTCTTTTCACAATTGCTAAGAGATGGAAACAACCTAAGTGTCCCTCAGTTGACAAGTGGATAAAGAAAATGTGGTTCATTTATATGGTGAAGTTTTATTCAGCAGTAAAGAAAGATGAAATTATGAAATTTGCAGGTAAATGGATAGAACTAGAAACTGTTGTACTAAGTGAAGTAACACAGACTCTGAAAAATAATTGATATATGTTCTCCCTCATATGTGGATCCTAGAACCAAATCCTGATAAGTGAGCATGTATCCAGACATAACTACAGGAACCAGGATAATGGAAAGGAAACTGGGAGGTAAAGGCAAAGAACCTGCCTGAAAGAAGAACAATAGGAAACAGGCCTTAATAAGGGAGACAGAGACAAAAACTGGGTTGGTTTAAGGGAGGGGGGAAGGAAGGAACCTAGGGGATAAAGGGAAAGAAGGAGCTCAAGAGAGGTAGGACCAAGTAGTCCAACAATGGCTGCACCACACTGGAGAGGCTGAGAATCCAGCAGTTGCTCAGTCCACAAGGCTGGATGTCTCAGTAGTCCCAATCTGGCACTGAAGGTCTGATGAATTCCCAAAGATTGGCTAGTCTTCAGTCTAGAGCAGCAAGAGGAATTCACAAACGAGAGAGAAGGCAAGCAGCAAAAAGCAAGCGCTCTCCTCTGCCATGGCCTTTTGTAGGGGCTGCCATCAGAAGGTAATACCCACATTTAGGGTGTGTCTTCCAGCTTCAGATGATCCAATCAAGAAGATCTATCTCATTCAGTTAATCTCAGATCCAATCAAGTTGACACCCAGGATTAGCCATCACAGTTAGTTTAAGGGAAGAGGGAGGGAAGGGTATACAAGGGACCTAGGGGATAAAGGGAATGAAGGAGCTCAAGAGATGTAGGACCATACCAGATCAAGAAATATATGTCTAGGTAAGGTTTATCTGAGAACAATTGGTCTTTGCCCAAGATTTATCTACATGGCACACAGTAATTAAAAATACCAGACTGGTGGAACTAACCTTCTTGGATGTTTAACAGACATATTTTGAGACCTATACTAATTTGGTCAGATGGACATAAAGGACAGTTTTTGCTCCTTGCCCTCCTAGGATGACTAGTTCCACGGGACTATGAGCATCTCCCAAAATGTCCTGTAATTGTGGTGGGTCACCTGTCCTCTTGATCAAGGAGGCCGAGAAGACCCCACTAGACCGACTTGAACCAGTGTCCAGTCTACAAAGGGGAGGGTCAACACAGAGGAATCATTTCCTCCATGCTTCCAAGAGAAGCCATCCATGGTTGAGCAGGACCTTTGACTTATCTTCACATAGGCAGAACTGGTAAAAGAAAGGAGCCAGGGGCTCCTCCCAAGCCCATGTGACCCCTGAGGAACAGATCCTCAAAGGACCTTAAGAGTAAAAATAAATTGGTTTATCTGGGCCAACTGTATGGCTTTAAACACCCAGAAGGAAAGTATAACCAAAGATTAAAGGGGCCAATATAATTTTTTAAGAGTCCATATGTGTATAGCCAAAGGCTACATAACAAGTAACAATGCCAGATAGGAGATACCTTCGAGTTGTTGGCCAGAGTGGCCCAAGAGACTCCCAGATAGTAACCCAGCATAGAACTGGGAAAATGAACAGCAGACCCCAATCTTATCTAAAGGAACATTGACAACTGATTGCCGATGTCAATCAGTTGACAGATGACAACTGATGAGGAACAGCTAACCCTCCTAAAACAAAGACCTCTAGATAGGTTGACTAGACTCCCCAGACAGACAAGTAGTGGGGAACGGCTGGGGATGCTGACAACACAGCAGACAGTGACAGGGATAATAGAGTATATAGGGCTCTAGTGGTAGGTGGGAGGCTATGGGAGGGTGCCATCTGGGAAGTGGATATATAATTGAATAAGATGGTTTGGGATGTTCTGTGTGATATACACACAAAAAAATCAACAAAATTTAAAAAATGTATTATATTTGAGGAGGAAGCATGGAAATTTACATCATGTTAATTAGTAGAGATGATAAACATTACCACTGAAATCTACTGATGACTTCATAGACTGCTCAGGTGCAAAGGATCCAAGTGTAACTGACTGTGACTAGTAATAATCAGATACATACAGATTAGAGATGGAGGTGGAAACATCTAAGTGTTAGTAGCATTAAAAATGAGTCTTTCTGTAAGAATCAGTATATTTTAAAATGAAATGGAGATCTTTTTTAAGAGTTAAAAATTCATTCAATTTTATGTCTTACATGGCTTCTACTCTGTTCAGTATTGTATTGAACTGTATTAATTCCACAGTGAACCTAAAAATTTTATAGCTACTTTTGAAAGAGAAGTATC
>NW_008341810.1:5049584-5061070 GCF_000622305.1 Nannospalax galili | reverse complement strand
ATCAGATATCAGATATATAGAGATTAGAAATGCATGTGCAAACATCTTAGTGTCAATTGCATTAAAAATGAATTTTTCTGTATGAAACTGTATTTTAATAATGAAATGGAGATCTTTTTTAAAGCTTCATTTAATTTTATGTCTTATAAGGTTTATACTGAGTACAATATTTTATAACCGCATTAATTCAACTGTACACCCAAAAATTTACAGCCAATTTTGAAAGAGATGCATCTTAGCTCTGGAAATTGTTATTGAATATGTTGATGCTATTGTAATGAAATGCTTCTTTCAATTATGTGGTTATTAAATAAATAATTTTGAAAAATGTGAAGAATTGATTTCCTCCGGTGCTGGCAAGCTTGTTGAGAAACAGGCACTTTCTGCATTTTGATGGCATTATAAACTGGTACAACATCTGGGGGGCATTACTTAATAATGTCAATCAAAAATATGGAAGCGTGTAGCCCATGACCTAGAAATTCTGCTTGTAGAAATTAAACCTTCAGAAGTACCAACACAAGTGTGTAAGATACAGGGAATAATATTTATAGTTGTGTCACTTATAATCATAGAAAACAGAAACAATTAAGCAGCTATCAATTAGAGTATAACTAAATAAGTTGTGGTATAACCAAACTATGTAGCTGTTGGGTAACACTTGGAATAAATGAGGAAATGCTATATATATTGATCTGTCAAAGACTCTAAAGTCAAAACAAGCCATTAAATAATATAAAATAGTCCCAGTGACCCCTCCCCCCAAGGGAGTGAAGATTAGGAGTGGGCAGAGTGAATATTTTCTTAATACATGAATGTACTAGTTTATATTTTCAAAGAAGGTTTGTATTTGAAACGCATAAAAAGTGTCTGAAAGATTCAAATTCAATGAGTGAATGGTGATTATTTCTAGAGAGCTGTATTAGGAAGGGTGGGTTCATGGAGGGCAGGATAATTTTGTATTATTTTAAGTGTTTTCAGTAAATATGTATTAACTTTGTGATAACAAAACCACTGAGAGAAAAACAGTAACAAAAGAAAAAAACAAAAGAATGAGAACATCACTGTGGTGGGCAGCTTTTACTGGTCTCTCTTTGATCTGTCTCTTCAAGCAAGATGAATGCAGAGACTGTTTAGAAGCTGAACATGTTCCAGTCAACAGGCCTGATGGCATTTATCTAAAGCACTCAGGGACTGGGAAGTTCTGACTGAGAAGCCATTCACTTTTTTTTTTTTTTTTCCAGTTTTTTTGAAGAATAAAAGAAACCCTTAAAAATAAGAAAAGGCCACTTCTCTACTCAAAATGAAAGGAAAGGTGACCCTGAGGATCACAGCCCAAACCTTCCGAACTCCGCTTTCACCGTGGGAAGAAATTAGAGACGATCCTTTTAAAAACGAAAATACCTGCTAAGAGAAACATGAGGTTCTGGGGGACAGCAGAGGAGCAGGGTCAAAATGGCGCCTTAGGCTTTCCAGGCATGCTTAGGTGAGGACTGGGACGTCTGGTCCTTTGCAAGCGGCCTTGTGCGATCTTAGAAGCAGGACAGCTGGATCGTATGACCTTTGACGCTTTGAACATAGGAGGTCTGATCAGCGTTTACTTAGCTGCAGAGACCCAGTTTGCCAGGCCTAAGCAGGACAGGAGAAGTCTTGCTCTCTCAACCAAACTCTCCAGCCAGGTTACAATCATGGTGACTTTTATAAACTCCTCACTCTGTACCAGCTCCCATTTAGCAGCCTCTTTTCTCCTGAGCCTCTTTTCTCTCTCTCCTCTTCTCTCCTCAAGCTTCATGGACAGATGGAGAGATGTCTCAGCGGTTAAGAGAACTGATTGCTCTTGCAGAGGACACGGGTTCGATTCCCAGCACCCACATGCCAGCTACGAACCTTCCTTAACTCCAGTTCCAGGGGAATCTGAAGCCCTCTTCTGACCTCCACAGCATTGCATGACAGGGGTGTACTCGCATACATGCAAGCAATACACTCATACACATAAAAATAAAACAAAAAATTTAATTATATATATATATATATATGGACCTTTCTCTAGGTTACCCTCAAGGTGAACTTGCGTCAGCCCTGAGGTGGTCACTCCTGGCACTGTTGATGACTCAACTTCACAAGAACCTCACACTAAGAGTGAAGGAGTTGGTTCCAATAATAATTGGGATAGTACTAACTAAAGGGAGGATGAATTTTGGGTAAACAACTAATGTCTAATACAATCACATTGGACAAATTCCAAAAATCACCAGATCTGTTTTCTCATCTGTATAATAGGTATAAAGTGCCCATCTCATGATATTATTGAGAGAATCAAAGTAATCTGAAAGAACACACAATCCAGAAAGTACAATTCAAATATGAGATGTTAATGACACCAGTTGGCTTTGAGTAATAGGAAAAAAAATCCAAATGAACAATATAACTAATTAAGAAAAAGGCATATGATTCACAAGAAAAGTGAATATGGCAATGGAAAAAATTAACCTGAATCATACATTTGAAAGTGAAGGAGGGCCAGCAACATGGCTCAGCAGGTAAAGGCACTTGCTGCCAAGCCTGATGACCTGAGTTCAATCCCCCATCGTGGAAAGAGAGCTGACTCCAACAAGTTACCCTCTGTCCTCTACACATGTGTTGGGTACATGCTCATACACACACACACACACACACACAAATAATAAATAAATAAATAAATAAATAAATAAATAAATAAATAATAAAAAGAAGAAATAATGGGTTTTTTAATGAAGGGGCAAAGAGACAGAACTGTGGAGAGACAGTAAAAAGATGGATGGTTGCTAGGGACTGGAGGTGAAAGGGGAGAAATAAACAGGGCACAGAGGATTTCTAGGGCAGTGAAAATATCCCTCAAGAGTGAACCTTCATGTAACCTATGGGCTTTGGGTAATAATGATGTATCTTGAAGGTCCATCAATTACATGAACTTTCCCCTTAGGGAGTAGTGTTGATAAAGGGGAAGCATGCATGTGTGGTAATTCCCTGTATGCAAGACATCTCTGTTCTCTGTTTCTCTCTCTCTCTCTCTCTCTCTCTCTCTCTCTCTCTCTCTCTGCTGTGAACCTAAAAGTGCTCTAAATTTTTATTTAAACAAAGAATGAATAGCTAACATGGCACTCTGTAGAGGAACGATTCCTGACTTTGGCATGGGAAGTGTTCATCTGGAGCTGGGAAGGAGTCATCTTGTGAGGACCCCAAGATAGCGGTATTCAATCTGGGTAACCAGGGCTTGGAAACAGAACCACAAACAGCCCCAGGAGAAGGAGCTCTAAAGACAGACTTCAGCTGTAGACAAAAAAGGTGCTGGACTCTTCTCAAAATATAAATAAAGGCTTTGCAGGCTGCCTCTGTTCCGTGGCTCCCAGGATGGCCTAGAATGAACTACACACATTGGAAAGATAAAGGCATTAAGGTTTGTTTTATGAAAAGCAAACATTTGTCCAACATTTAACTTAAGACCTGCGTGAGCAGGGCCATTAGATAATGCTGATTTCTCTAGTGGGAACAGGGCTTTTCTACCCCAGTGTTAGAACAGACTCTCCCTTAGAGGCAGCTTGGCGGGCTCCTGGCTTAAATGTCACCCCACCAAGCCCTTAGCATGAGCTTCCAGACCTTCTTGCTCCGTCTTCCCCTACAATACAACGGGGATAATCTAGACACTCAGTTTATAGGTGGCATGCTGTGAGGATGAAGTGAACTAACACATGAAAACCCTAAGATGCAAGCAACAAACATTACCTAAAATCATTATTATCAGAATCACGATACTGGCCATCTACAAAGGCGTGAAATCAGGATGTCGACAATCCCGGAGTTTTCTTCTCAGTCTCTTTCTCTCCTAGTCAAATGTATCCTCACATTAAGAAAAGGAAGATAAAAATTAGCATGTATTAAAGCTCAAGCGGATAAGAATTGCGTCTATCCATCCTACCTTATTCCTTCACTCCTAATTCCTTCATTCCTACCCAACAGAATACTGCCCGGCACTTATTAGGTATTCCATAGACTGTGTGGCATGAGATGTTACCCGCATTGCTTTATTAAAGATCATTTCAAAACCAAAAAGCAGATGGTACCATAATTTTACACAGAATCCAAACAAAACAAGGTCACTTTAAAAGAAGCACAGATGGGGGTTAGAGAGGTGACTCAGACATTAAGAACATTGGCTGCATTTCCAGAGGACCCAAGTTCATTACCCAGTACCTACATTGGGTACCTCATAACCATCTGTAACTCACGCTCCAAAGAATCTGGAACCCTCTTTTGGCCTCTGAAGGCTCCTTCACACTTATGTCAGATACATACACACACACATAAGTAAAAATAATGCAAATATTTGTTTTAAAACATATCATACAAATCAAACCTGTTGGCCTATAACATGAATCTTTACTGGATTACTGTCTTACGGTCCAAGGATGGACAGCTGGGTTAGAGCAAAGGAAGCAGTGTACAACCCACCCAGATCCTCTTTCCAGAGCTCAAGATCCCACAGCCAGGGGCTGCCCATCGCATCTCCCCTGCCTGCCTCCATGATGCCACACTTCCTCAGCCAGCTAACATTCTCTGCTTCCCCTCCTTCCTAAAGGCCATTCTCCAAATCATTTCTTGCCTATGGCAGTCAAATTTTTTTTCCATCCAAAAGTTATTAAATCTTGTTTTATGCAATATATTAGTTTCAAGTGAAGTAATAATCTAGCCAACTCTATTTTTTTAATTTATTTTAATTTTATGTGCCTGAGTGCTTTGCCTGCATGTATATGAGTGCATCTGGGTATGGCAAAGCCCAAGAAAGTCTTCTGATTCTAAGGCAAACATTCCCTTAGATGCCACAAATCTCCACACTGACCATTGTCCTGATAGTTCTTTCTACAGAAATCAGTTCTCCTCACCCTTGTGGCCCTTCCATCTACTCTGAAGTCTCCAGGCTCTTCCAGGCTCATCCTATTTCTTCCTTTTTACTGTCTTTGCAGTTCCCTGTGATATGCCAGGACTTCTCTCATCCAAGAACTCTTGATTCTGGAGAGGTAAGCTTTTCATTTTCTTTAAAAAAGATTCATAACTACATCAACCCCAATTAATCCATTTAGAATTCTTATAGCATGCAATATTAAAAGACAAGGCCTTTGGAAAAACAAATATGATAGGACTTTTTTATCTGTTACTTCTGTGTCACTGTGATAAAACTCCTAACACAAACAGCATAAGGGAAGAGGGATTTATTCTGTTTCGTGGTTTCAAGGGTGTCAGTCTATTGTGCCAGGGAGAGTATGACACAGCATAGCGGTTCACGTTGCACTGGGCCAGGAAGTAGAAAGGGGCGATCAGAAATGGGGAAGGGCCAGGTAGAGTCCCAGGACATGAGCCTGATGTCCTGCTTCCTCCACTAAGCTTCACCTCCTGCATTCATTTCCTCCTCGTAGTGCTATCACAGACAAATGCATCAAGGAATTAAGCACTGATTGGTCAGAGCCCTCATGATGGGATTGTCTCACAGATGGTCCAGAGGTGTATGTCACAAACCTCCCAGTTCTTTATTAATCTAATCAAGTTGACAGTCAGTTATCACATCTTCCAGACAGCAGGGAAGCTGGATGTCTCTCTTTGCAGTAGAAGCAAAGGCTTGTGTTAAGTCCCTGCTTCAACTGATTCTGACTCTAAGACATAAGTTCTTAATAATGCCTGGGATTAGAGTGTCCCTACCCACAAATTTCTATGTTGAAAGCTGATCACCAATGTTGTGGTACTAGGAAATGAAACCTTTGTGGGTATGATTAGGTCATGAGTCTAGGACCACTATGAGAAACACTCAAGAGAGTTTGTTCATCCCTTCCCCAATGGCTGGTGCCATCTATTGGTCAGAAAGTGAGCCTTTGCCAGACACTGGATCTGAGGATACCCTCATCTTGGCCAGAGCCTCACAACTGTTCTCTAACAAGGAAGACTTTGCACAGGCAACACTGAAGGCGTGACTAAGGAGCCCGTCTTTTCAGTCACTCCATGCAGTCTTTGGAGTCCTGCCTATACCCTCTGTGCATAGGTTTCATCTTTGGTGCCTGGGAAGACCATGAGCATTTGTTGAAATCCTTCCTGTGCCACTACACTCATGGTCTTTACCCATCGTATGAATTCTGTGATAAAGAGCAAGTATTGCCATGGGTAAAGCCTTCTCTCTGGGTTATCTATATGCATAGCATTTTTCTTCAGCATCTATTCCTTGATGTGGAACAAAATGAGAGTTTTCTAATGCTAAGGACCCCCTATCATAACAAATCTTCACTATCAAGTTGACTGGATTTAGAGTCATGTAGAAGACACGCTTGTGGCCATATCTTGGAGGGCATTTCCAGAGAGGATTAACTGAGGAGGGAAGACCGAGCCTAAATGTGGGTGCCACCATCCCTGGATGTCCTGAACTGAGTAAAAAGGGAAAAGCAAGCAAGTTGACTGCTAGCATTCATCAATCTCTGCGGGACGACTGTGGGCGCAACATGACCAGCTACCTCCAGTTCCTGCAACATATGGTACCAGTGAGCCTGAAGCAAACCAGAAAAACACTGAGCAATTTAGGCAGGAAAGGAGCAGGAACGCAGTTAAAGCTGCAGGCAGGGTGTACAAGGCAGTGGAGACCAAGCGGCTACGACTGTTAAGTAGATCAGTATCACTGACATGAAAAGCACACATTTGCATGGAAACAATAGGAACAGTGCCAAGATGTCAGAGTGCAAGCTTACTTGAAAAACTTTAAGATTTCCTTTTTAATTATGTGTATATGTGCTTGTCTGTGGGAGTGCAGGTGTCCATGGAGTCTAGAAGAGTGTCAGCTCCCCTAGGGATGGAGTTATGACCAGTCATGAGCTGCCTGATGTGGGTGCTGAGAACCGAACTCCTGGTCCTCTGGTAGTGGGTCCTCTGTACTCTTAACCATTGAGTCATCTCTCCAGCTCTTTGAAAACCTTTCAAAGAGAGTACCTGAACTGCAAGTGACACCTCAGCAGCACTGTGCACACACCTCTGGAAGACTTTTCCCTCTGCAACTACATAGGCTCTTGGAGGCTGCTGCAGCTGTTTTCCAAGAGGGCCTGGGTACATCTCAACCTGTCAGCAGACCTTGGCATTGTCCACATGATGCTGTCTTTCAGGCATACAGAATACAAGAACTACAGGGTCCTGGGGGATTGTACCAAGGTTCAATAAAAAAAAGCTGGTAAAGGCAGTAGAGGTGCAGTCCCTTGCAGATAAGCCCAGAGAGGGACCTTGCAAAAAGCTGTGAAGGTAAAGTTTAAATTTCAGTGGAGACTCCAGGGTGCTACAGATACTGGGAACATGGGATATTCATTGAGCAAAGCTGAGTAGGTGTACAAGTGCTGGCCTAAGAAAGAGCCCATATGTGTCACAGGCAACTGGTCCTCAGGGGTGGGACCACCGAAGCCTATTGGAGGCCAGATAATGCTACAACTATGTGCCCCAGATACTAGACATCGAGTCCTGTTGGATTCAGTCTTCCTTTGATCTAACCTTTCCTGCTATCCTCCTAGGCCTCCCTTTTGAAACAAAAGGGTTTTCTCTGTGCCATTATGTATTGGAAGTGAGCTAAGAGATTGTCTTGATCTCAGAAGAGACTTTGTTCTCTAAAAAAATCTTGGGAATGTTAGGACTTTGGGGACTCTTGAATTATACTGATAGACTTTGCATTATGAGATGCCCATTAGCTTATGGAGTCCAGGGGCAAATCCTTATGGTTTAGATCTGATATGTCCCCTAGTCCCTGGCTGGTGGTGTTGTTTGGGGAGGTTGTGAGACCTGGCTGGTAGAGGTAGTCCCTGGGGAAGGCTTTGAGGGTTATAGCCTGAGCTGCTTTCCGGTCCATTGTCTCTGCTTCCTGATTCATCAAGATGTGACAAACTACAACACAAGCTCCCAGTCACCTTAGACAGGGTCATGCCAGCTGCTATTCCTTCCTTCGCATGATAGACTATAATCCCATGAAGCCATGAGCCAAAATAAACCTTTCTTCTCTTGATGTGTTACTGCCAGGTGTTCAGTCACAACAGTAAGAAAAAATAACTAATAGTTTCTTTCCCATTCTTCATCTGACCCAGCACCCAAAGATTCATGCCTGAGTCCTAGGGAGAAAGAATTATAAAAACAAGCTGCTTTTTTCCGTACATGAAAGTAAAATTTTCTAATATTAGCATATTCAATTTTAATAAAGCAAAGAAGAAAAATACCCAGAGCACAGAGCAGTGTGGAAAATGTTAATCATAAATGAAGTCTCTCTCAAGGCAGCCAGAAGCAAGCTGGGATAGCCCGAGCAGTCAGGTTCCACCTAGGAGGGAAATTGCCAATAAGACAAGAGCTGGAGAAGGGTAAAATAGATAACAAGGCGAATAGGCCAGGCAGGAGTTACCCGCTGCTCCTATGGTGCTTACAGGGAGGGTAGAATATTCAATGCCTTATAAAATGTTCTCCATAATTTTCAAGCAAAGAGGGTCACTCCATATCAAAGCTGGCCTCCAAATTTTCCCGTTTTCTTTGTGTTGGTCTCTTCTCTCATTTTAAGGGAGGCAGTACTTCCTAGTTCCTGAGAGTCTTGCATTTTAATTCAGTCCCCAGTTTTAGCACAGTTCTGCATGCAGTCTGCCCTTGATAAATGAACAAGAGCTGTCTATCTAAAACAAAAAATAGCACATGCACACTACACATCTGGAAATTAAAAGGAAGAAGCCATGCCTACCTCCCTTCCTCAGTTCCTCTAGTTCAGGAAAGCATTCAGTTTCTAGTTGTCTGAAGCCCACCAATATACCTCAATGTCATGGCTGGGGACATGCACACATTCTGCACTGGTTGTTGGGAATAGTTGGTTCCTGGAACCATTCACCAGGTTGAAAGACTCCCAAGGCTTATTTGAGTCTCTGGCAAAGATTTGAGGAAAGCCTCAGACCTTTTCCCACAAAGACTTTGAGCTCCAGTAAATCCCTGCCAGCTTTATATTGGTCCCTGAATTTTCTCTCCAACCCCACTATCAGCTCTGACCCAGCTTACATGAGTTCCTGTACTGTCTGTCCATCCTCACCATCAGCTCTGACCCAGCTTTATACTGGTTCTGCATTGTCTATCCATCCCCACCATCAGCTCTGAGCCAGGCCTCCTCTTATCACCATCTCTGATTCAGTTGACCTCTAATTCAGTGAACAAATGAGACAACTCATTGAGGGCTAGGCTGTCCGATTTCTATTTATTTTATTCTTTAAAGTTCCTACATAGTTTATAAATAAATAAATAGACCGCTAATGGCAGTAGGTGCTTAACACTTTTTGGTTGATGAGAGATATATGAAAAAACTTTAAATGTCTGTTTTTGTCTGTCACACTCACCAGTTCCCTTAAACCTGTTCATTTTTACTCTTTCAATTACCAAGTAAGTACCAACTATGTGCTACCTTTGTTCCCGGTATGATTAAGATTTTCCTTGCCCTCATAGAATTTCCTGGGAGATAAAGACAGGAAAAGATCATTTTAGATATTATAATATTACAAAATAATACATTAATTTAAAACAATAAGCCGGTCAAAGGGCCAGAGGTGATGGGTAGTATGAGCTTAGATTAGCTGGCCAAAGAAGGTCTCTCTAAGAAGGAAATATTCAAGTTTTTTAATTTATTTTCTTTTTAATATTTTATTTATTATTTTTATTTTATGTGTATGAGTGTATTGCTTGCATGTAGGTAGGTGCACCCATGTCATGCAGTGTCCTCGGAGGTCAGAAGAGGGCATTGAATTCCCCGGAACCAAAGTTACAGACAGTTGTTAGCCACACCATGTGGGTGTTGGGAATTGAACCTGGGTCCTCTGAAAGAGTGGGCAGTACTCTTAACTGCTGAGCCATCTCTCCAGCCCTTGAACATTCAAGTTTTAAACAGTGAAGGGCAGTCCAAGTAAGCGCAGGGTAAGCTGGTGTAGCAGACTCCACAGCATAGCCACATGAACCACAGGAGTATTTATTTCTCCTGGACCTAAAAGACTAAATACAAGCAACCCAGAGCTGATAGGATATGCTGAGGGCCTGAGCTCTTCTCTGCTTTCTCTGCTGTTTTAGTCTGTTCTGCGTGGTCGCTGCAGGACAACACTGACTAGGTAATCTGTAATGAACAGGAATTTATTGACTCATGGTTCTGGAGGCTGGAAAGTCAGAGATTGAGGAGGTGGGTTGTGTGCTACATCATCCCATCATGGAAAGGTTGAGAGGAGAGAAATGGGGAGAGAGGGGAGAGAGAGGGGGAGGGAGAACTCGATTGCCACCACAATTTGAGACGAGGACTTAAATCATCATGTCTCATTGGCACAGCTAGACTTAAAGTCACATGATATAGAATACGAGAAAAAGAACATGAGGTTTGAATTATTCCACATAGGTTATTTTAAGAGGTGTTAGCATGTCTTTGCTGCCTTTTGAGAGGCAGGATTACTTTTCATGTTAGCCAGTGTCAGACCAGGATTCTCTATCTCTCTGCCACTGCTTCCTAAGGTGTCAGTTTAGGAGAGATGCCTGATTAGACCTAAAGAAGGAAGCCAGAAGAGAGGCTTCCTAATCCCTTCATCTACAAGCCTCTAGCTTGGTTTTCTGTACCAATCACACAGCATGGAAGGTTGGATGAAAGGAACTTCTCACACCAGCCCCATTGTGGCAGATATAGGTCTACAGGAAAAAGACCAGAAGAGGTGCGGCCCACCCCAACCCTCACAGTATTGGCTACCCTCTGCCTTTTCTCTCAGGGTATCTTTCTCTAAATTCATCTGGATCCCCAACTCCCAACCTATTGCTCTACTCCCAACCCCTAAGTCTGAGTTCAAAGAACACTGGAGGGTTTATCCTAAGGAGATGACAGATATGAATCCCTCCCATCAGCCTTTAACAGAGATGCAGTTTCAAATCTGGTGCTATGGAACAGTGGGCATTGGAAAGTCAGGAAGGAAAGACCTGCAGGACTGTGCCTTGCAGGGCCTTTCAGTCCATGTGTAATGAACAATCATATCGTTATCCCTGATCAGAGAGACACCTGGCCTTCTGAATAGCACAAGAGCAGCCTGGGAAGGAGTCTAGCTCAAAGAAGGAAAAAAAAGGAAAAAGGAGGTTTTTTGTTTTTTGAGTTTTTTTTTCCAGAGGTAAGAGTGCTTAATATATCCCCACTGAAAAACAGTTCAGCATTTTTCTATATTTGTTTTAATTTTAGTTATGTGCATGTGAGTGTATATGCTTGCACGTGAGTGCAGTGCCCACAGAAGCTAGGGGCACTGGATCCTCTGGAACTGGGGTTACATGTGGTTGTGAGCCTCCTGACATGGGTCCTGAGAAATAAACTCTGGTTTGCTACAAGAACAGTAAGTACACTCAACCACTGAGCCATCTCTCCCCCCAGTTTGGCAATTCGTTTAAAAATTTTAAACGTGCATTAACCA